>NC_135743.1:1597500-1928750 GCF_041903045.1 Epinephelus lanceolatus
TCACTGAGTCACCCCACATAATATTCACAGCTCTTCCTCTCTTCCTTCTTCATCCCTTCATCTCTCCCTCTGTTTTGATCATCGTTAGTCTGAATCCTTTTCTTTTTGTCCTCTTTTTATCTCTTATCTTTTCTCCTCACTTGACTTATCTGTTTTCCACACAGTCCTCTGTCTCTCCTCTCTTCTTCTTTTCTTTTCATCCTTACCTTCTTTTTCATTCTTCTTTGTTTGGCTCTGATGGTTTCCTTCCTTCAGTATTTCCCTTTTTGATCCTCCACTTCTTCTTTCCTTCTTTGTCTCTCCTTATCTTTTCATATTATTTTCTTCTTCCCTCAGCTCTTCCTCCTTTCTTCCATCGTTCTTTCTATCTATCTTTATTTACCTTCCTTTTTACCTTTCTGTCATTCTGTCCTTTTCTCTTTCCTTTTTTATTTTCCACCTTTTCTTCCTTTGTTTCCCATTTTTCTTTGTCTTCTTCCAGCTCTCCCTCCTTCCTTTCTTGTTTCCATGGAATATTTTTTCCTTAATTTCTAATTTCTCAGTTTTAATTTTTAGAAATGTTTTCAATGAAAGAGATTGAAAATTAAAGACAATATCTTTTTTTATCTCCCCATGTCTCTGACCCAGGCGACCTCTCATAGCTCGGCCATGTTGACCAGTGAGGGGGCGCACACCATGGAGCAGGACGACACACATCACGGAGCCAAGATGGCTTCCACTGCCACCAACAGCACCGACTCAGACAGAGCAGAGACAACGGCAGACACGGACGTGGACATGGAGACAGAGACGGAGATGGAGGAGGCAGACATGAGCCAGTGGACGGAGGCAGAGTTCGAGGAGAAGTGCACGTACATCGTCAAAGACACGGCGTGGGAGGCGGGGCCAGACAGTGACGCTGTGACGACAACCAGAGCTGAGGCGTCGCTGCCTCGGAACCTGGCGTTCAAACACCCAGCTGACAGCAAGGAGGTCAGACTCACAAACACACACACACACACACACACACACACACACACACACACACTTTGGCAGACATACAAACTTTCTCTCCAGTCACACACACTCAGGCGGAGAAAGCCATCTGCACACGCTCGTGAGTCAGATGTCGGTCATGTAATGAAGAGGGGGTCGTCTCGCCATAAAACTTTACGTACACATTACAGAGAGGAATCTGTGTGTGAGTGGGTGTGTGAAAGGCCTGAAGCTAGAGTTTACACACTCTCTCTCACACACACACACACACACACACACACTGTAACTGTAGCTGTGTGTACACTGCGACCTCATCGGCTCGTATCCATGCATGAAAACTCATTTATCATCTGAGGGAATGATGACAGCTTTATCCCAAGTCTGTGTGTGTGTGTGTGTGTGTGTGTGTGTTTCAGATCTCATTGATTTCATTTAACTCAAGTCATTAAATGAGCTGCAGTACTCGTAGCTGCTGGCAGGGAGCGCAGTTCAACATGTTAACGCGGCACATGAGACGGCTTCTGTCTGCTGATGTTTCAGCTGCTCAGTCAAATTTAATGAGGATATAAAGTCAAGTTTGACCCGTCAGACGCTTCACAGCTCAAATCTGCCGAGGCCTTTAAGGTAAATGAAGCTTTAGGGTGTTTTAAAACTCCTGAGAGTTTGTGTTTCTCAACACAGTTTGGAGCTAAATATCCAGAAACATGAGCTGGTAAAAATCAGTAACTGTAGTTGGGTATTTTGGTCAGATTTTGTTGCCAGGCAGAGGAAAAAACTGGATCAGCACGACACATTTGCTCTGTAAATCTCTCTCAACTAATCACACAGCAGCCTTGTGACTTTCTGACAAACCTGAATGGATAACGTTTTGGTCACTGATTGAACTGGAGGCTAAAAAGTCAAAGGTTGAAACTGAGGTTGGATAACAGTGAGGTGTTGCACAGAACCAAAATGACTCTCTGCTAATGTGAAACAGCGAAAAACAGAGAATGATTATCTGCTGAAAGCTGAAACATCAGATGTAAATTTGCATTTTATTATGAAATAAGAAATCACAGAACCTTTCTACAATGCTGCAAACACAACCCTGAAAACAAATAAAAGAGAGCACAAAACAACCTTTAAAATGTTAATTCTTTGTCCTGTAACAGATTTCACAGTCATCACAGATCAGTCACGAGGCTTCCTGCTAGAAAAGTAAAACTCAGTGAATCTCCTGCTGCAGCCGATCATCTCTGCCGTGCTGTTCAAGGCAGTTTGAGAAAAAGTGCATGACGGCAGGTCAAAGGGTCGGGACTTTGGCAACTCTGACACTTTGTGAGTTCCTGAGCAGCGTGATCACATAGATTTTCTCATCAGGGGCCTTATCAATGGGAAACTGAGGCAAAAACCAGAGAGAGAAGCTGATTGGCTATCAGCAAATACTTATCTGGTCTGGAAGAAGGGAAAGGCTGAGGACAGGAGCTCTGATCAAAGAAGATTGAGTTTTGGTTCAAGGAAAGAGAGGGAGCATTGTAAACGTCTGTTAATAAGTCAGAACACACTGTCTGGTCCCGCCGAGGGAAAAAAGGGGGAAGAGGGGATTTCCCGTGTCACCAGGGGTTTGGGAAAGTCGTGTGTTTGTGTGGGTTCTGCATGAAGAAAATAAGTGTGTGTGTCTCTCTGCCATCCACGGCTGGAGCCTGACGTCTAGTCGCCACATAATCCCTCGCTTTTCTCCTCTTCCTCCTCCTCCCTCTTGTTCTGCTCTTTGATTGAATCAGGCGAGAAACAAAAAATAAAAAGCAACAAAAGATTTATTTTTTCTTTTGAGTATCTGGATGTTTCCACACGAAGCGTCTGAAGTGGCAGCAGTTTTGGTTTGATGTGGCGATGAGTGGAGGTGTGACGAAAGAAAGAGAATTGAAAGAAGAGATTTTACAGTTTTTCTCCGACCACACACACACACACACACACACACATACACACACTCCAAATGAAGTGAAGCGCGAAGTTGGTTCATTAATCATCGGCGGCGTTGACAGCTGGCTGATAGTGTGTGAGTCTGTATTTGTACAAACAATATGAGTTAATTAGACTTAATGACACATATCACTGATGGATGTGCACAACAGCATGAAAATGCACACACACACACACTCCATATCACACAGCAAGCCACGTGGTCAAAAACAAAAGAGCTACACAGGGTTACACGCAAAATTTTTAACAAGTTATAATCTTGAGTTTTGAGATATCTAAAGCAAGTTACTTTGTAAAATTTTGTCTAAAGGTGGATTTATAGTTGTGAGTCACATGTGGCCTTTGTCTTTATAAGCATTTATACTGTGGTGGTGTGTCTGTGTCTCTCTGCAGTTACACCCTCAAAATGCTAGGTGGCAGTAGAGTTTATGTGAAGTGCTGTAAAGTTGGATTGTTTTAAAACACGTTAAACACACATTAAACATGGCTTAATAGAGACAATTTCACTCACAAGGTTCACAGACAGAACAACTGTCTTATACTTAACACGTTTTCCCCATAAATGCAACATGCTAACATTATTAGCATAAGTCTATGGCATTTTACATTGCATAAATTAGCCTAGAGGCTAGTGAAGATTTTCCCTACTCATATGAAGCCAGGAAACATCACACATTGGTCTGAAAATGCTATTTTGGGCGGAGGCTTTATTGTCTTAGCAATTCATTGTTATAACAATAAACAGGTCGTCATCACCGCAACCAGTAGTCACACATATGGGGAGGTGCACATCAGGCGTGGCGTATGCGTCTATGCAGAGCCTACGCCATTGGTACGGCGTCAGTCCATTGTAGAAGTATTAATACCACTCAAGACACTGCAAGTTTTGTGTTAAAGATCACACACACTCACGATCCACATCAAAGACCTCTTCAATCTTTTGTGTAACCCCTGTGTGTGTGTCTGTGTGTGTGTGTGTGTGTGTCTTGGTGCAGGTGGTCGGCGTGTGCAGCAGGGAGTACATCCCCAAAGGAACTCGCTTTGGTCCCCTGGTGGGCGAGATCTACACGGCTGACAGCGTTCGCAAAGACGCCAACCGCAAGTACTTCTGGAGGGTGAGCACACACACACTCATGCAAGGGAAAACACACACACACAGACACACACACACTTCCTCAGAAGCCGGAGGGACCCCTTCCTGTGACGTCACGCACGTCTAAAGTCAGTCAGTGGAACAGGAAACTGGGCTCGCTGTTTTTGATGAGACAGTGAGACGGGGATGTGATGTCACCTTCACACAAATAACATGTCACACCGCAGTTCCTGTAAGTCCGCACGCGCACACACACACACACAGCGTTTGACAGAATACACTCCATCACTACCGGTAACTGACTGAGTGAGAGCACACACGCTCACAAACCACCTACCTGACCACCGCCCACACACTGGGTGTGTGTGTGTGTGCATGAAGAGAAAGAGTCAGTGTGCTGCAAACCACAAGCAGACATTAAATCAGAAAGGTGTTCCATTCATGCTCATATCTCACTTTCTCACACACACACACACACACACACACACACACACACACACACACACACTGAGCTGAGAGATACGAGAGAGTGAAAGAGAGAAAGAGAGGCAGAAAATGAGTCGGCAGTCCGTCCTTTCCCTTTTCAATATAAAAGAGGATCTCCTCCTCTGCGGCACTCTGTCTGTTTCTGTCCGTCTGAGGGGAATGAAAGGATGGAGGGACGGAGAGAGGGACAAGAGAAGAAGAAAGGTGGTTGGATGTAGTCAGATTTATTTTTAAAACCGGCTGGATTTAAAACTTAGTTTGTTATTTATCACTTTTTATTTGGTAAGTCACTTAAACTGACTTTTTTGCCATTTACTAAATATATTTAGTCAAACCCTTTATTTTAGTTCATTAGTAACTAATTAATTTGCATTTTTAGTCAGTTATTTTATTATTTATTACATTTATTTACACATTTATTTCGTGGGTTTTGCTACTCATTTACTTTTCCCAGGCTATGTACTAATTAACTGACAGAATTAGTAGAATTTTACTGATTTTTTTCAGTTAGTTACCCTCAGTTTTTAGTTACTGTCATTAGCTTGTAATTCACTTCGTCTGTATGTCAGTTTGTCAGTGAAGTCATTCAGGGGAAGTGAATGAAGGGAGAGAAAAAAAAAGATGAATTTACATAATACTTATTTTTAAACAAGGCTGTTACTGCTGTTATTACAACTGAACGAAGTCATTTAGTTTTGTTAGAACTTCTGTGTCGTCTGTTTTTTTATTCAAAGAAGAGAAAAAGTAAAGAATTGAAAACTGAAAATAAAAAGATATTTTTTACTTGACTTCTTTAATTGACTACAATCAATTCTGACATTTAAAGAACATGAGTAATAATTTTTCTAAACTCTTTTTCGCTCCAGATCTACGAGGGCCAAGAGTTCCACCACTTCGTCGACGGCCTGGATGAGACTCGCTCTAACTGGATGCGCTACGTGAACCCGGCGCACTCGGCGGCGGAGCAGAACTTGGCAGCATGTCAGAACGGCATGGAGATCTACTTCTACACGGTGAAGCCCGTCCCGGCCGGCGCTGAGCTGCTCGTCTGGTACTGCCACGACTTCGCCCGTCGTCTCCACTACCCGCCGTCCGGAGAGCTGATGATGCAGAAACTCAGTAAGTGTTTCAGCTAATAAATGAGTGAGATTTTGACTGTGACAGAACAGGTTATATTTATTAAACGTCTGATGCTCCGAGCTGCTGTCGTAAAAACCATACAATCAATAGACAATGTAGGTGTGTGTGTGTGTGTGTGTGTGTGTGTGTGTGTCTTGAGTGTGTCCTGTCGCCGCTCTTAAAGCCTCACAGTGTTTTTGAGTATAGCCGTGTCTCCTTCCTCTCTGAACCTTAGCCTGTTATTATCTCACACACACACACAAAAGTACAAGACCAACAACCTTTCATCTCTGTCAGTGCCATCGCTGTATTTGTGTGTGTGCCAGTGACAGTGTAATTACACACACAGGGGGATATGGCCCCTAATGCCACAGTCTTACACACTTAAAGACCCGCTCTTAACATGAAAGCTCGCACACACAACCTTGCTCAACCTCAATAAAAGCAGCAGAGACTGTTTGCATGACTGCATTTGTCTTTGGTGACCTTTTTATGAGAGAAAAGTTAGCGTCAGAGTTCTCCGTGCTCACACACAAATGTTTTACTGTTCTTCTGATTCCCTTCTGATAACAGCATGAACCCCCAGCTGCTAACATCAGCCCCAAACCTCCATCTAAACCTTTAAATCATAGATGAGTATTAGTTTAGCACAAAGCAGAGAGACACAAATTTGGGCATGCAGCTCTGAAATGAACCTTTTCTTGACACAGCAGATGGGCTGCACTGCTCCCCTTTAGTGGAGCTGATCAAAGAGAGAGTGAGCTGAGAGGAAACAAAGACAGAGAGAGGGAGCTCAGGGCTTTCCAGGTGTGACTGCAGGTTAATGGCAGTGTTAAGGTGATAGAGGGACCAGCAGACCCAGCCTGGGCGACTCCTCTGCCCAGGGAAAAATGCGCATGACCTGGGGGAGAGGCAGGAGGCACCTCAGCCCCCCCTCCCAGTCACCTCCCCTCTCCAAAGCCTGTGTGTGTGTATACAGCATATGTGTTGTCTTTCATTAGCTGCGTCTGTCATTTGGCCCCACAGGCTTCTGTTGACCTGCCAGTGACTCAAACACTGATGTTTACCTGCAGCAGAAACACTTACCTGAACTTGGCTGCAGTTCTGTCCATGGTCTGTTGAGCTTTAAGTTTCGAGCCATTTTTTTTTTTGTCCGGTCTGATGAGTACGTGCCAAAAATGAGTCCTTTGACTGTTGGACTGGAGTTTTGGCTCTACATACAAAGTCAGAAATAATCTCATCGGCTGAGTAAAACCAAGAAAACCACAATCTTTCTGACTAAGAAACGTTAAACCGAAACTCAGCCACAAGGGCAAAAGGTAAGACAAGAGGAAGCGGATGAATTCAGCAGCTGTGCTGCAGACTGAAAATGCAGTCTCATTATTTAATGATTTCGGTGAGCCCATCTGACCTACGAAGGTCAAACCCTGACCCTTCGATTTGAATCTGCTGTTTTTAATGCCAACGTATTTTTGGTGGTTTTGCTTCAGAGAAGATTTGTCTCACTGTCATCTTCCGGTCTTTTTTTAAATCACACTCAGTGTCCCACAGGAGGGGGGGCGCCACAGTCTCTGCTCCAAACCAAGCAACATCCTGTATTTTATTCCCAAGTCGTGCAACAACATGTCAACTGCATCGTCCTTGTCTCTCTGGTTTTTGCTCTTTCAAACGCAGTCATAGCAAAACCAGACATCTGTGAGTAAAATGACTGAGGGTGCACTGCCGTCTCACTCCCTCACTTTCTCCTCTCTCCTTCTCTCACTCTTTTTGTCGTCGTTGTGTAGCATTCTCTGAGTGTTAGCACTTTAAAGCACCTGTCAGCCATGTGTGTGTGTGTTGTGTTCAAAGACGCTGCTGCTCCACCGATAAAAACACTCTCTCTTCTCTCACACGCAGTCATAAGCGCGACATGCCAACGCATTCACACCCACTCTTTTCATCTCAAACACATGCTAGCTTGCACATACTGTGCATGTGTGTGTGAGTGTGTGTGTGTGTGTGTGTGTCGGCCATTTGCTTGATATATTTGCCACTTGAAAAGACCAGAGAGAAGGTGGAGGGGGGGAGCGCTGGAGGTGGAGTCGCACCTCCCACCCCCTCTGTTGACTACTTGAACTTCCTGGCAGAAGGGCCGTGTTGACAGATTGATATCTCCAAGATGGCCGCCCTGTTTGTTTTCTAGAAGAAGGAAGGAGGGAGGAGGAGGAGGAGGAAGGCTAACTGATAACCTCAATGTTTACACACTGCCGCTATACTCGTGATGCAGGGGTCACTGCCTGTGTGTGTGTGTGTGTGTGTGTGTGTGTGTGAGAGAGAGGGTGAATCAGGGGGAGTCAAACAAATTTCACCAGTGCTGGCACTCAGGATTAACTCTGACAACCTCCATCTCTCTCTCACACACATACACATTTACACGTGCTCACACACTTACACACACACTCCCCTCTGGGTGACCTCCTGGTAAAAAGTTGACTGGGCAGTAAACGAGCTTATAGATAATAGACGGCGGTGTTTTAAGGGCCCGTCTGAAGCCATTTAACAGCCGAGATGTGCTGCTCGCTGACTACCCGGGGCTTTTAGAGAGTGTGTGTATGAGCTCTCCTCCTAATCCACTCTTTCATCATGCAGAGGAGACAGTAGGTGTGAGTGACTGAGAAGGAAGCTCGCTAATCTGACCTTTGACCCGGAAACAGAGTCCGTAAAGTCAGGAGAGTTTGATCAAAAATGTGTGTGTGTTCCCCAAAAGTGGAAAAGTCAACAAATCAGACAGAGGCCTTTGTCTGCAGGCGCCTCTGTGTGTGTGGACCTTGTCACATGGTGTGTGTGTGTGTGTGTGTGTGTGTGGAGGGCAGGTGGAGGCTTTTTCGGAGGATATCTTTAGCAGGAAACCTTCCATCAGCCCTGTCTGTCTGCCACCATTTTGATTTTATCTTGATTTTATAGGCACACACACACACACACACACACACAGACACAGATATAAACACACACAATGCCCAAAGGCAGCTGTCACGCCTCACTTCCTGTCTTTTGCTCCCGCCCTCGCCCCTCGCGCTCGTTCGTCAAATCTGTCACCTTAATTGGCCCAGAGTTGAGTTACTTATGGTGTTCCTAAACCCTGCAACACACACACACACACACACACACACACACACCATAGTCTACCACTTTAACATGCAGAGGTTAATCTCTGCCGACAGGCTCAGTTTTAAAGTAATCAGAGAATATGTTATGTTGATAAAAGTCATGATTTCCACTTTAAATGACAAAACTTGGGATCATTCATCAAAGGGCCTCGAGGGGAGGAATCACCAGGACTTTATCTTGATCTGCTGAACTCCCTCTGACCTCTCCTTTCTCTCTGTGTCTCTTCAGAGCAGTCTCTCTTGGAGGTGAAACAGCAGCAGGTGAGCAGTGAGGAGCGTTTGGTTGAAGCCTCCAGCCTGTCCCCCATCGCAGTGACCCCCACGCCGCCCAAGAGGGAACACAGCGTCCTCTCCATCCTGCGTGGCACCAACAGCACCTCCTCCTCCTCGACGAAGAGGGAGCCCAGCCGGCCGCTTCCCACCCGCCCGCGCTGTGCCGACAGCCCCGAGCGCCCTCTGTACCCTCGCGCCCTCTACCCGACGCTCAGACCCCACCCTCACATCCCTGAAGACTTCCTTGGCCACAAACCCGGCCAGCTTGTTTACCCCACAACTCGTTCCCCTGGCAACCAGTCTTCAGCCACACCCAGCCCGTCAGCGAGGAGCAGCCCTGACAGCAGCCCTCAGGGGAGCCCACTGGGTCCAGCGTCTTTCTACCCCACTGGACTGGGTTCTTACCCCGGTTACTCCCCGCCATCTACTCCCATCTCCTCATCTTTCTACCCTCCAGGAGCTCCTTACTCACGCTACCTCCTTCCCCATCCCTACCCTCTGCCTAGCGGTGGTGTCCCAACTGTAGGAGGAATCTTTCCCAGGATGTACCCCGTCTACAGCAGCTTGCTCCCCCCTCACGTGCCCCTCCTGCCCTCCGACACAGCAGGGAGGCGCTTCCTGATGCCGGACCACATCCAACCCTCCTCCGTCTCTGCCCACAGAGACTTCCTCCTCCCCAGGCCCACCAGTGCCTTCTCAGCTGCCACGTCTCTGAAGGACAAAGCAGGGCCTCACCACCCTTACCCCGCGCACCCTCACCCACACAGACCCACCCATGCCCCCTCCAGCGGCTCCCCAACAGCAGGCACAGCACCTCCCAACGAGAGGGTGCCCACCAAGCCTACCTCAGCCCTGCTGGGCAATGCCAGCGAGCATTGCACAGATGAGGAGGCAATCAACCTGACCAAGGCGAAGCGTGGCCCGGGCTCAGCGGGCTACAAGGCGCTGCCGTACCCGCTGAAGAAGCAGAACGGCAAAATCAAGTATGAGTGCAACGTGTGCAGCAAGACCTTCGGACAGCTGTCGAACCTGAAGGTGAGGATCGAGACAAGTTGTTTCCGTGTTTGTCTTTCAACATCTTGTCTGATTTACTGACTCATTATCATTCCACTCCTTTGTATTGTGAAGACTACAGTTCATTATAATTAGGCCACAGAGCAGGTTTACTGCACCTGAAAGAGCAGGGCGTGTTAAAAACCATTTACAGAAAACTCACCAAGCTCTCCGTGTGTTTTAACATAATCAAGTTTATATTTCTTTACCACTTAGAAACCTTTTAGTTTGTTGGTTTCTCTGATATTTAACTGTTTTTCTTCCTCCTCTCTGTAGGTTCATCTTCGTGTCCACAGTGGAGAGAGACCCTTTAAATGTCAGACCTGTAACAAAGGTTTCACTCAGCTGGCTCACCTGCAGAAACACTTCCTGGTCCACACTGGGGAGAAGCCACATGAGTGCCAGGTAAGAAACAATGCCAAGGACGCTTTCTGACGCTTTCCCACGAAAGATGAGTTGATAACGAGATACGAAGGTTAATTTGTGGGTTGCCACAAGCAGCTGACATCATCTCTTTGTCTCCTCCAGGTTTGTCACAAGCGCTTCAGCAGCACCAGCAACCTGAAAACTCACCTGCGCCTCCACTCAGGGGAAAAGCCCTACCACTGCAAACTCTGCCCAGCAAAGTTCACCCAGTTTGTCCACCTCAAGCTGCACAAGCGGCTGCACTCCCGCGAGCGTCCGCACAAATGCCCCCACTGCCACCGCCACTACATCCACCTGTGCAGCCTGCGGCTTCATCTCAAGGGCTACTGCCCTGCTGTCTCCACTCACTCTTCCTTGGAAGATGTGCACCGCGCCAACGAAGAGATCGAGCGCTTTGACGTCAGCGAGCACGCCGAGCGGCTGGAGCAGCTGCAGGGAGGGGTGGAGGTGGAGGCTATGCTGGAGAAGCAGGTCTTGGGGATGCTGTGGAGGGAGAACGACCTGAAGTCCCCCCATTACCATCCCCACCATAAGGGCGGCGCCACCGACCTTATCTCTGCAGGTTACGGCACATACGAGTCCCCGAACGAGACGTCAGTCATCAAGATGCGGCACAGCAGCCCCATCCCGCCACTTCCTGCCAACGTCACCGTCAAGCAGGAGTCAGAGGATCACGCGTGACTGACCTTTAAACCCAAAGGACTTGGAGTCAGGACTGAACGACTCAGCAGACAGCTGTAAATAAATAATTCTCTACCTGGTTGTCGTCAGGAGTGACATCATGATTACTCCAGGTTTATCAGGGACTTGCGAACTCAGGGCTCAAGAGACACTGTCCCATGACTACTTAGCAGTTTCAGCGTTTATTATACTTAGAGACAATCATGTACCCAGGATTTACCTTTAATGTAATTAATATAATGCTATTATCATTATTGTTGTTGTATTATTTGGTCTCGATTTTCAAATGTCTTTGTTTTGTTTTTTTTTTTGATCAATTAGTTGTTATATAACCTCCTTAATTTATTATACTTTTTATTTGTTGTCTTTAAAAGCAATAAGTGGAAGGGATGGTTACACTGACGGGATGAAATCAATGTTAAAGACTTATTTTGTTTTCTCTGTGGCCATTTCTCTGTAGATAGTCACTAGTCTATGCCTATATCCGTCCGTCTGTCCGTCCTCTGACCTCTGACCTATAGAACCAGGGGTTTCCACTCTTCAGGGTTTTATCTATTTAAATTTAGGAACCAACATAGCAGGTTAAAAAAGGGTTTGAATAACTTGCCAAAGTGCGGCACATAAATTTGTTAACTTAGTGAGAAGAGCTTTATTTCAACCCTGCTCGATAGCTTCCCAAAAGTATGTCTGTGTCCTTTTTCTGATGCCTACTTAATTTAATTTGAAACTAAAAAGGGCATTTTTTTGTATATTTTTCACAACGGTTACCTCAGTGTGCATGTGACGATACGACTGTGTGTGTGTTTGTGCGAGTGTGTGTGTGTGTGTTTAAAGGGACAGCTAAAGGTGGGAGCTTTCTATTTATTTTTGCTACTTGAAGAAGAAGAAGAAGAAACCAAACTGAACTGGAGTGCAGCTCTTCGTGTGGTCCAAAGGAGCGGCACCGCCCGCTAACATGTAGCACATAATGGACTCGGGAGGCCGGCCAGCTGCCCCCCCTCGTCCCTCCTTTTGTTTTATTTTTCTACAACACTGTCAGCACCCGACAGGGAAGTGAACCTCCTCGGACTGAGGAGGTTTCACACTTGACGCTAGAAACCAAAGTTCACTTGGCTTTAATTTCAAATGCACACCAAAAACCAGGAGAAAGGAAAATGAAAACAAGGGAAGAAGGACTCGAGGAATCAAATTGCTGAAGAAGGGAAGACGTACTGTGTGTATATGATGAAGTGTTCAATCTTTCGCTGTGGTCTCACGTTTTGTAGATGTTTTGTTGTTGTTGTTTGTTAATATTTCGGTTGAGAAGCAATGGCCCCTTCTTCAACCCCACCCGTCCGCCACCTTGTTGAACTGGCATACACCAAAGCACCTCGGCCTTCTTTTATGCACTGCCCCCCCCCCCCCCCCCCCTACTTTATAACTTCAGTGCCGATGCTTGCACCATTTACACTGTGTACAATATCACTGAAACTGGTCGGAACGGCATTAAGACTCAGCTTAATGTCACTAAAGCAACTGTGACTTTCTGCAGCAGTTGTACATCAACAATCTGAACTGTGCATCTGTCTCTCCTCTGTTTCATCATCTTTGTCTAATGTTCGACCAAAGCGTCTCTTTCTCTGATCAGAGCTTTAACTCCAGAGGAGAATCCCCCAAAGGACTGTCTCTGTTTACATTCTGGTTTACATACTTATTTATGTGCAAAATGTCAAAAAGTGTAAATTATGATATAAATGTTCACTGCTCTAATCTAAACCCTGCGGCTCTGTGTGCTTTATTCTCTTTACATGTGGTTTGGTAGAACAGTCATTGAAATGAATGTGTACAGACATTGTGGAAAAGCTGGAAAATAATGCTCGTCTTTAATGCAGTGAAATTATATAAGTGAAATTATACTCGCTCTACCACTACATAGTAATTGTAGATACTTTCCTATGTTAATATTTGACAGGCACAAATGCCATCTTAAATAGTATTTCTAGTTGTTACGGAGCACACCACTTGTTTCTCATTAAAAAGCTTGATCCGTTTTTCACTCATCTCACATCAGCAGCCGTTTCTGCAAAAAAAAACACTGGAGAATTTTGCTTCAACACAATTTAGTGAAACTGATCCTAAAATTGTTACAAATCTCAGAAACAACTAAAAGAAGCTAGTTTGTTACGGGGGCAGCTAACGGCTAATTCTGTAGCTGAAGACAACATATCCACCACAAATCATCAAAATATAGTATGATAATTTAAGTTAAGTTAAGATAAGATAAGATAAGATATACTTTATTGATCCCCAGGGGGGGAATTCAAGTATCACAGAAGCACAAGACAAAATCAAAGGGCATTAAACAGAATAAGATTAAAGAGAGAAAATGAAAAGTAAAAATTAAAGATAATAATAGATAAATTAAAAATAAAATAAAATTGCTACATCAAATGAATAAAGTGAATAAAAAATGGCAGACAAAATGTTGAATGAAATAAAGTGTCATTATTGGGCGGGTGCAAGATAAGTCCGTCCAGAGCTGGATGTAGCAACAAACAACAAACAAACATGGCAGCATACCGGTAAGGTAAGACAACACGTTTACATGTCGTTTTCTATATGTTCTCTGACATTTATCCTAACGATATGAGGCGGTCTTTGTGGAAAAAAAGCTTGTTTAGTGGACTAACTTTGCACTTGAAGGTTGCCCGTTCACTTACGTTTTAACAGGTCTGACGCTAGGGGCGCTGAGGCGGCAGTAGCTCAGTCCATAGGGACTTGGGTTGGGAACCAGAGGGTCGCCTGTTCGAGTCCCCGTCCGGACCAAAATATGGAGCGTGGACTGGTGGCTGGAGAGGTGCCAATTCACCTCCTGGGCACTGCCGAGGTGCCCTTGAGCAAGGCACCAAACCCCGCCTGACCAAAGGGCAGCCCCCTCACTCTGACATCTCTCCACTTTGTGCATGTATAGGTACTGTTTGTGCATGTGTGTGTCTTTCAGACCTGTGTGTAATTGACAAGCAAGAGTGAAAACATTGAATTTCCCCTCAGGGGGATTAATAAAGTAAATAAACTTAAACTTAAAACTACTATGCGCCCCGGCTGTATCTAGGCTAACATGCTAACTATTATCTTTATGTCACTAGTCACTTGAAACAAATTTAGGACGATAGGAGACAGGTTGAAATAAACCGAAATTTCCCTTTCAAAGCAGCTGCTGCCACTAATGTCTAGGGCCGTGATGACGGGCAGGTGCTTTGAGAACGTCACTGACGGAAGTGCAGCTTTTTTGGCGCCATGTAAATGACAGCAGACTCGAGCAAGACAACGAACATCACTGAAATTACCAAAGATTTCTATATCTTTTATATCTTCTATATCATCTGAAGTTTGGTGGAAATGTTATCACAGACCCAGTTTTTCTTCTGCCTGTCTTTACAAGTTGCAGCACTGTGTTATAGATCTGCAGACCAACGTTATCAGCTCCTCCATCTTGTAGCCTTTCTGCTTCCATGATGCCCGCCCCCTTCTATGTGATCATCCAGAGCCAGACAGCTACCAACGCCATGTTTGAAATGACTGGAGGCTGCCAGATAAGAGCAGCTTCAGGTGCCAGAGTGCATAAAAAAGCATAAAAATGGAGCTTGACTATCCTCTTGATCCTCCAACAGACGTCTAGGCTGAGCCCCAAATGTCTTCAAATCTAGAAAAGCCCCTGCATACATGTGCGGGGCCCCTGACTGGCCCCTGATCTCCTGTCAGTTTGCTAAAGTGGTGTAAGTCGAGTATCCATGAAGTAAGACATTTATTCTGCCATGGCCAAATGCCCTCTCTTGCAATGTTAATGAAAGTGGAAAATAATTTGTGCATTGGCCCAGTGATTTGGATCAGCTCTGAAATTTAACGTGTTGGTCCATGGCCCACTCTGCACCCCTTCACCATGTTTCATTTTACGTAATCCCACTGACAAACAAACAAACCGAGCCTGAAACATAACCTCCTCGGTGCAGGTCATTAAACCTTTTCAGCATTCTGGACCACTCCACTCCAAAATCTGGACCACAACAGATGTCTTGAGAGGGCAGGTGAAAAGAGACTTAGTAAAGACTGTATGAGATGGAATCTGGAAAAATGTCAGCTGAGAAAAAGAATAACATATATTTAAGATGTCACTGGAGTCTGTCAGAAATTATTTCTGAAGATACAGTGACTGCAGTGTGCACATCTGTAAAATGCTTCAGAAAATGGTTTAGCACGATAATGTCTGTAACCCACACAGGTGTTTTCACTTAATTGACCTGATCAGGCCTCTTCTTGAGACTGCAGGTGTGTGCAGACTGTGCTTGACTGGCATCTCCCTCACACTCTTGTTTCACCTGTGAAGCCTGAGCTGAGCCTAAAGAAAAGACACAAGAGAAAGAAACCGATAACACAAACTGCAGACAAACCAGCTCTGGGCCGAAACTCACCAGCACAGATTCAGAGTCCTGTTTTTAATGTCCAACACATTGATTCACATATTCCAACTTTTACCTCAGCTGTAAACCAGACCCTTTGGTGAAAAGTCGTGAATCTTTATGTCCATTTCCGTGCAGTGTCAAACTTTAAGACTGCAGCAGGAAATGGGAACACAGCTCCCCGTGCCCTATGGGCTGCAGTAACCGAGGTCTGTCTTTTATCCTGCGTGCAGGAGACAAACAGACCACATGAGTCATTTTAAAGCCGACAGTCATCAGTCCATATGATCTCAGGAAAATGTGGACTCATCAAAACAAAGTTTCACCTCTCCAATCATAAACATCGGGAAATTTAAAGATCAACTGTTTGAGAGTTAAAGTAAAACCTAATATGGACAGTTATAGCAGAGCTGCTAACATGACAAATGATAAAAAATAAACACAAAGAAGGCATTAGAAATCATGTGAAATTTCAAAATAAGAGCACATAAAATTGCGACGACACCCACTGTAACATGATCTCATCTGTACTCGACCCAAATGGATCAAATCCTGTTAGTAAAACAAGTCACTTTGCTTGTGGATGTGGTTGTGACGCTCAAAAAAATGCATCCACTGATTTACGCCTGGTTTACTTCCACAATAAGCATCCCACTGAATATTCACAGTAGTGTTTCTCCTGCTGGCCCCGCCCACGAGATACCTGTGACACATTGTGATGACATCATGGATTTTTAAATAACTTTTCTCGGCCTGAGGAAAATTTTATGAATTTAAAACCTTGTTGGGTCAAAAATTCAGAATATAAAAACATGTAATGACCTTGTTTGCAGTTGGAGGTGTCGTGTCAACAGTTTTACTGACGTCTTTTTAATAATAGTTGCAGGGGATTTTTTCGTTGTCACTTAGAAACACTGGAGGCAAGGCTGTGCACCGCTCCTGGGGGCCTGAGGTCGTTGATAGGTAATGTGGCCCTTGGGTTATAGTTTTATTTCAGGTTTATGATTTGCCAACTTCTTCTTCATCTTTGTCTGAGCTAACATGGCTTTAGGGTAGGCCAGGATGTCGGCAACATTAACCATCAAAAAATAATAATGAAAAATAATGAAAAAAATCTGTGTGGATCCACAAAACATATTTGAGCCTAATAATGAAGGTAAGTCTTAAAGGGATAGTGCACCCAAAAATGAAAATTCAGCCATTATCTACTCACCCATATGCCGATGGAGGCCCTGGTGAAGTTTTAGAGTCCTCACATCACTTGCAGAGATCGGGGGGGGGGGGGGGGGGGGGGGGCAGACTAACGTCCAAGAACACAAAATTGAATCCACAAAGTATCTCCATACTGCTCATCCGTAGTGATCCAAGTGTGCTTGTGCTGCAGCCCGACATAAAAAGTTGTTTGGAAAACGTCATATGAACTCTGTTTTTAGCCTCACTGTAGCCTGTAGCTCTGACTGCTTCTCTGTGCTCCACGCTCACGTGTGTGCGCTCAGGGTGATCGGTGATGCACGGTCTCTGAAGAGCAGCAGTCTCGTCAGTACTGATGTCCAGATTCTCAAGTGCAGACATCGCCAACTCCCAGTCTGAGCAGCAAAGACTTTCCTCATCCATTGGCATTGCTTTGCATTTGAAACAACTACACCACCAGGTTTCCAGTGCTCGACTCCGGTATTCTGCGGCTGGCTGAGGCTCATGAGCTGCGGCGGCTGCTTCGTCCAGTAGCCTGAGTTCCGTCCGTATACTCGGGCTCAAACAAATACGGCTCAACAAAGAAATGCTGTTCCTCCTCAGTTTCAAAGTCTTCAGACATGTTGGGCTGTCCTTTGCTAAAAGACCGTAGTGCAAATTATCTTTTAGCTCTGTGGTTACTGTTGTCTCCCCCTGCGGTGCACGTGTCACGTGATGTAAACACGGGTGAGCAAAGCTCATGCTTTTGCTGGTCTCGCGCAAGCATGCACACGTGAGTGCGGAGCACAGAGAAGCAGTCAGAGCTACAGGCTACAGTGAGGCTAAAAACAGAGTTCGAAACAACTTTTTATGTCGGGGCTGCAGCACACTTGGATCACTACAGGTGAGCAGTATGGAGATACTTTGTGGATTCAATTTTGTGTTCTTGGACGTTAGTCTGGGGCGCCGTCTGCCATTAGGTGTGCTAGCCGCTGCCCCCTTGGATCTCTGCAAGGGATGTGAGGACTCTAAAACTTCACCAGGGCCTCCATCGGCATATGGGTGAGTAGATAATGGCTGAATTTTCATTTTTGGGTGCACTATCCCTTTAATTAGCCTATACTGTACTAACAGTCAAATGAGCAGTCATTTATATGTTTTACCACATGGTGGCTACTGCCCACCTGATGACCCCCAGACGGCACTGTCACTCCCACTCATAGTCTCAAGGATGTGCATCAAGTGATGTGACATGTAATCCTAAACCAAAGAGCACAGGGCACTATTTATATTATATACATATATATATATATATATATATATATAATTGGGTACCTTAACTTTGCAGAGCAAACAAATCTGTCCACACACTATTAAATTTTATTCCAAGACAATTTTTTTGGATTTGGCATCCATAACTAACCAGCTAGGGAGACTCAAGACGAACCACTGCTGTCGAGGTTTGGCAAAATTTAGAGAAAAATGGTGCCAGGCAGTGGATGAGTAGATGTATTACTCATATTTTAGTTGTTGAAATGTTAACACTTTTTTTTTTTAATCTGGTATATAGGCTTCACATTTTTACAATCAGAGAATGTGAACATTTCTTCAGGTCTGCAACTGATACATTAAAATCAAAATGTTAAAAAAAATAAAAACATCGGGCATTTCCATATTTTTTTGTCAAAGCCACAAAGAGCCACATGTGGCTCCGGAGCCGCAGGTTGCTGAACATCAATGAGCTCAGCAACAACAGAGAACACACAATAACGATCACAGCAACAAGACACATACACAGATTTATGTGAACTGCATAAAATTCGTTCTGAAAAAAGTCTAAATCAAACACTGTAACGATAATGGACGGTGTTGCTTTTAGATGACTGTAATCACCACAGAATAAAACATTAAGAATAAAACACTGATACTCTCTTTGATTTTCATTGTCAAAGTAAAACCCACAGATTTCAGAGAAAGTGACATTTGGACAGTTTGAAACTGATTTCCTCCGACGTTAATCTGTTCATCAGCCAGCTGTAAAAACTGACATTTTGCAGAAAGGAAGTGATAAATCACATTCCACCTCCATGTTATTAAGGATTCCACGCAGAGTAAAAGTCATGATATGAGAGAGCAGTATCAGTCCACTACCTCATCAGCCAACTAAAAACACTCGGTGCGCCCCCATCCTTTGACTCAGCATCTTTCACTTTCGTGCACTGCGTCTCTCTTTCCTGTTTGTTCTATCTTATTATTACTATCAGGGAAACTTCTCAAGTCACCCATTGACAAAGCGAGTTCCACTACATCAGCATCATGACGCCGGGGTTTCACAGCACTTTTCTGACCGGGGGAGAACAACACCTACCACCACTGGAGGAGGGGGGATATCCCACGGGCCCAGCATGCACCGAAACGTCAGGCCTGCCTTCCACTCGAGGTAAGGTTTGTTTATCTGCTCTCCGATTTCCACAGAGGGCTTGATAAAGTTTCAAACTTTATCTCCTCTTACACAGTCCTCCCTTTCACACAAACAGCTTCTGTGAGATACCCTCAGTTTTAAAGAAAAGGGACGCCCACGACTTCAAGTCAAAGGAAATTCCAGTTGAGGGCCGGACTGGTCTCACTTAGCGCTTTTATTTATGTCTATATTGAGTCACTCAGTCACTGTGCAGTAATTTCAAATGTGTTTTAACAGAGGCTGCATTTATATGGACTCCTATTCCACTAATAAAAGGTAAATCATCAGAACACTGACTCGTTTACATCTTGATGATGAATTTCAGTTCATGAGAGATTTTGTCATATAAACACTTTTGCTGATGACTTCCTCCTCTTCATCCTCTCTGCTCATGTTGTCACATGTTAACTGATGAAAGATGTCAACCTCTTTCTCTTTTCTCTATCACCGTCTGGAATCAGAGTGCCCTCTCCCACTTCTCCCAGTGACGCATCTCGCAGACAAACACCATGTTGGATCTTGATTATTCTCAGATTATGACTACACCTCTACAGGACTTGCCAAATGTGGACATTGCATCATCTTTCTCTGTGTTGAAAAGCTGAATAAAGCTTAATGTTGGATCCATTCTCCCTCTCTGTGGAGCATGTTAACATCTTGGACATGCAACAACCAGCACTCCAGCAGTTTGATACTGTCCTGACCTTGAAATCATAGCCTAGTCACCAGAAGAAAATGTTGGCATTGTACATTTCTGAAAACCACTTCAGACATGTTTCATTCGTGCCTGACTCCTTTGTCATCTGGAGGTGGGGGAGATGGTGGATGTATGACACCTTGGCGAGATGCCTGCCAAGCTGCAGACCACTGTTCATAACCAACAAATAACATGCAAGTCAGTGCTGCATTTTTAGCAGCTTTTTAGGCACCAAACATGAGTCTGTTTTAGAGATCCGTCAGTTTGTTTCCAGTTGACAGTGTGCAGTGAAAAACAGTTGTGATATAAGCCCAAACATGATCTTTTCTGAACCATAAACATAACCTAAACACCTAAACATAACCACACGTTAACCACAGCCTTGTTGAAACGTAAAGAAATGTAAAGTTTTAATGTATCCACCACATACTAACTTCGAAATCGAACATATCTGCAGTTTGCAGAAACGCACAATGCCAACATTATTCTGGGGACTGGGTTGAATGTTCAGTGGAAGAAACGACAAATAATATATTTAATAGGTAACTTTGTGATCTAGAGCAGCAGACGTAGCTGACATGCTGAAACTTGTGTTCAGGTTAGACGCAAAGACCGCCTGGTTATGGTGAGGAAAAGATGTTTACCTGGTTTTAGTGGCACAATCCTGACAGGAGACACAGCAATGATACAGCGGGAAAAATCATGATCGGTCACTAAAAAACACCCACACTTGGTGGCTTGGCAGGCGTCTCGCTATCCACCATCCCCTCCACCTCCAGATGATGAAGTCAGCTCATAGACTACGTCACTTTATAAATGTCAACACATATGAAACATACAAATGTATTCACTCATGCAGAAATGCTCAATAACAACACTTATGTTGGAGAATGGGGGTTGTCAGGGTTTGTTTTGTTTCTTATATACATTTTTTAGAATTTTGTGTCTCATGAACTTTATGTAGATTAAGTAATGGATAATGCCTGACAAGGTGTTTATCACTTTTAAACAGCTGGCTTGGAGGCAGATCATGCCTCAGGACTTTAACGATGCAAACACATCTCACTCCGAAGTCGAAATCCGGCGCTTGGTCAGTGACTTCCGGTGTCACACACCAATGAAAAAAGCTGTCCTTTCATGTCGGCATGGTATGCAGCTGCTCAGAGTTATTGTTTAACAGCGCATCAGGGGGAAACGCACCGGGACAACAATGAGAGTTTAGGTGGCAGAAGTCCAAGTAGGGCCGATGGGAGGAGAGGTGGAGGATATTTGTAACTCCTGACTTCTGTAGCGTCACCATCACGCTGAAGTTTCCTCTCGACAGAGCTGAGCACTCTGATCAGGAGTCAGACTGTGAGGCTGCAGCAGAGAGGCAACACGAAACAGCAACAGCGCTGCTGGCTTCATTTCACAGAAGATACTCATGATTTATGCACACATACACACACACGCCCACACACACACGCCCACACACATTCTCACTCACACAAACAAACGCACACACAAGATATGTATAAACATGCACAGAAACCAGGAAACACACACTTACTTACTGTACAAGTACAAATAAAAACACTTGTACTGCCAAACACACACACACACACACACACACACGCAGAGTTACACACGTTCAATAGAGACACACATTAAACATTCATCTTCTTTCATGTCTCCATTTTTCTGATTCATCATTTGCCTCTCGGGAGATCTGCTGTCAGTTTCCCCTGAAATGTCGCGATTAGTTTCTATCATAACGAAACCACGAACTAAACAAACCCTTCAGCACCCACACACACAGACACACACGCACACACACACACACACACACACACAAACACACTCTCCATCTCCTCCAAGCTGTTCCAGGGTGACGCCACTGAAGACGTTTTCGGAAAACGAGCAGCGTCTCCGGCGGCTGTTTTACCGTAAACACCCTGCAGCCCATCATCACGTCGCAGCAGAGGAGGGTCACTAGTCAGGACGGGTGACTCACACACGTCACCCCCCTCTGCCTTCATCCCACTTCCCCGAAATTCACTTTTCCCTCCCAAAACTCTGTGACAGGAAGTCACATCCCTTTTTTTTCAGTATTGGACCGACTTGCTGAAGACATGATTGTGGTAATCAGCTATTAAAGTTTCAAAGTCAAACATGGACGTGTCGTTATTACTGTGACTGCAGTACCTCCTCAAAAATACGATCAACAAATGAGAGCATGATGGAGACGATTGGGAGCCAAATGTTTCTCCAAATTAAGTCCACATTTCCCATAAATCCAGTTGCTGCCTGTCACCAGTGAGAGCTTTGCTTCCTCAGCTAATGGTTTCCTCTTTGTCTTCACTGAAGACAATAAAGATGTTGGACATGATTTTTTTTTTCCTCTGGTCTTTGTCTTCTTTCACAATCAGCTGTCACAAGAAACGCTCTGACATCTTACACATGTCACGTGATGGATTTCTGTACACACTGATGTTGACTTTAAAAACTTTGTTGATCCTCTGACTCTTCATGTAGCGCCATCATCTGGTCAAACATTAATATTGGTTAACTTAAACAAATATTTTCGTCTATGAGTCAGTTTGTGACACCAGGGATCAGCACGCCCAGGGCCCCGCCCCTGCCTGCCGCTCGGCACACAATACACCCAACCCTGATTCCTGTTCCTGCAGGTGGCGGCTCCATGTTACTTATTCAGGCCATGGCCCAAGGCCCGGCCACCAGACACTTGCTGGCAAGCTCTCCCTGACCATTATGGTTTCTAGCTTGCCATGGGAAACCCTACCAGGGGCTATTAGCCCCAGACAGCAATGCTCCTAGGATCACAGGGACACACAAACCCCTCCCCCATGTTAAGGTGGCGATTCTCGATTCTTGGTTTCCTGGTCCATCTGCGTCCCAGCCCTCACCTATGGTCATGAGCTCTGGGTAGTGACTGAAAGAATGAGGTCACAGATACAAGCGTCTGAAATGAGTTTCCTCTGTAGGGTGTCTGGGCTCAGCCTTAGAGATAGGGGGAGGAGTCAGACATCTGGAGGGAGCTCGGAGTAGAGCCGCTGCTCCTTCATGTTGACGGGGGTCAACTGAGGTGGTTCTGGCATATATATCCCATCTTGCCTGGGGAGCTAGAAAGCGTCACTGGGGAGAGGAACGTCTGGAGGACTTTGCTCGGTGCGACCCAGATGAACATGGATGGATTGATGGATTTTGGTTTATGAACAAAAAACCTGTAAAACTAATAAGATTCAGCCTCAGGTGGTGTTTGGTGCTAAAGAGCAAATATTAACCTGCTAACACGCTACACTAAAGTCCCGTTTATACGACAACGATTTCAACTGGTAACGGTAAACTTTAGTTGCGTTTTGGCCGATCGTTTACACCACAGCGGCGTTTTGGGTGCCTGAAAACGCAACGTTCTGAAAACGGGTTCCAGAGTGCAATTTTTTGGAAACAGCAGCGTCTCCGTTGTCACGTAAACTCGCAATATGTGGTTCCTCTGAAAACGGAGACTTTTTGCACATGCTCATTACGGTTCCAGTCACTCGGCATGCACGAGAAAGTCGACCATTACAACAACAATGCCGAGCTCTGTTTGTGCTGCTCACCCTGTTGAATTTATCAACACTTCTCCAGCAAAGTGTAGATCTACTGTAGCAACTCCACCTCGTCGCGGTCCTCTCTGCTCCTCTCAAAGCGGGCTGACACTGTGTATCCCAGAACGGGTGTTTAGGTGTGGGTGAGAGGAGCGGAGAGGACCAGCAATGGTAATGTATAGTTACCTGGGCTTCATCAATCAAATTACACGTTACTGCCCAACACTGATTATAACTATTTAATAAGAAAGTAGTATTTGGGTATAGCAAAAAAATCAAAATAGACTTCAGGTTGCAGCCTCCGCTCAGAAAATTAAACGGTCCTAAAACTGCGTTCCTGAAACTGCAGCCTCCGGTACTGCAGCTTTACCTTACTCGAATTTGCAGCTCCGTGTGAACGGAGATCGTTTCAATAACGTCGTCATATAAACACGGAAGTGTTCCAAAACGCAAAGGACAGACTTTTCCATTTTTAGAGAAACCTTTGTCATCTCAACAGAACCTAAGATACTGTCGTGATGAACATTACACCTGGTCAATACCAGCATGATCTCTGTGTAAATCGGGCTGTTGACTCTCACACAACTGCAACTCTTCACACTCTCATGCCAGATGTCCATTTCTCACACAATGAAAACCAGATTTATATCTGATAGCTTCAGAAACCATCAACGCACAGACAGAAAATACAGGCACTGCGGTAAAGTGAACCAGCTGCCAGTTTCATTCTGATTCAGGGCTATTTGTGCTTTTGCAGTACAGGAACATGGAGTGGCCAGAACAGATTAAAAAAAGACATTTCATCATTTCTCACATTTTATATACCAGATTATATCAGCTGCAAAGATGTCCTAATGTGACTTTAAAAAGTTTCCACTCTAGGACTGAACTGATGCCGCCCAGTGGCGTTACATACTGCTGCAGAATGATGGCTTTTCTTATCAGTGTTTGACACGGAAGTCACTGACCAAGTGGTGCTATGTGACGACTTCAGAATGAGAGCGAGTTGGCTGTGCAGACATGTTATACCTTCCACCTAACATGGTGATGTGTGTTTATGAGTGTATACAGGAAGTGTGTGTGTCTAATAATTCATAATCTGCTCTCTCAAATAAACCACAACACACACCCCTGCCATTTTTCACTCTGCATGGATATTATTTAAAACACACACAAGCCCACACACACTTACATAAAAAAAATGAAACTCTTACACACACACACACACACACACACACACACACACACACACTCCTGCCATTGTGTCATCACAGTTCAACAGATGACGATGCAAACAAAAAAAGGAAATTACCAAACAGCCCCTCCTCTCTCTGAAGAACTCTGACACAAGTTTTTCTCTTTAATTCTAGTAATACCCACAATGCTTCTCATTAATAATGATAATAATAATACATTTAATTTACAGAGCATGTTTCGTTCAGTTTAGTTCAGATGACTTAATTTATCCCAAAAGTTCATTTCAGTTTCACAGTCTACTCTGAGCAAACATAAAGTCACAGACAGAAACAAGCAGCAGTCATCACGTTCCTCAAAGACACTTTACATAAGTTAAAACCATCATGAAAAGAAAATAAATATATATATGGGGCAAGGCAGCTTTATTTGTGTAGCATACTTTATACACCAATAACAATTCAAAGTGCTTTACACAGCAATAAAATATAAAACATAATAAAGGAAACAGACTTACTATAAAACAGTGAAGAAGAAGAATACAGAAGGTCAAATTAATTACTAAATTATTTACGTATTTTTTTTAAAATCACTATTAAAAACAGCTGAAGTGCAGACAAGACAAAAATCAGGAGTAAAAATTGTTGGCGTTATCACAGGGTGGAGAGGCAGAGTAACACAGGAACGTTTTTAGCTTTTTAGCACATCCTCACTGTGACCTCGTCACATGTCCACGTTTGGTCATGGACTCTCTACGTCAAGATATGAGCTGCAAGGTACCCTGGGTGTGTTGGTTGGTGACGCTGGAGGACGCCGTGTCAACTTCAGCCTGTTACATGCATTGTCTGTTTTCAGACGACACTTCAGGGAGCCAGTGGAGGTTCTGGAAGACGAGGTGAATGGGTGAGCAGACGAGCAGCAGAGTTCTGAGCTTGCTAGAGTTTATTTGGGACTTCAGATGATAAAGAATGTTGTTCAGCTGTCAGTTCTGTGTGATGAAGGCATGATGAGAGTTTCTGCAGCAGAGAGGGAGATGAGCTCTGTTTTATAGGTGTAAAAAGGCAGTTCTGGTGATTTGATTGACGTGGTGCTCAAAGGAGAGTTTGCTGTGGAGAATGACTCTGAGGTTGTGGCTGTGTGGGAAGAATACAGAGTGGAGATATTAAGGTTTTCAGTGTGTAAGACATCTCTTTGTGCGATTAAGGAAAACCTAAAGTACCGACTGATTTCTCACTCTTGATTTCAACCCAAATGAGTTCAGTCAGGAAGACTTCCTTTACACTTCATCCCTTCACAGTTCTCTCCATCCCACTGCTGCCTCAATTCAGCTGACGATGGCTGTTGTCTCCTCCAGTTATCCAATCCAACTTCACCACGATCTCTATCAGCCAATCACGATGCTACTGATAAATTTTAAATCTGCTCTTTCCTCTGCAGCTGTCAGCTAGGCAGAACCGCTGCGCCCTCCTCCGCCCTCCTCCGCCCTGTTCACCTCCAGCCATCATATCCAGAGTCCAGGGCGAGTTCAACAATGGCCCACTCCTCTCCTCGTCCACATCATCAGCACTTCTTCATACCTTCATCTTAACTCATCTTCACCACCTCCACCACCACCAGCGCCTACACACTGGGGGGTTTCCTATTCTACGGCTTCATCATCCTCCTTAAATAACTGGGGTCCAATTATACTTGTATAATTATACTTGTGTGCACGAGTAAATGAATATTCTTGTCACTAAGAAGGAGTCTCTCCTGACTGAAAATTATGTTACTGAAATTTTTAGATTTTGTTTGTTACAAATATCCTGCAAAAATCAAAGAGGAAATGAAACCAATATGGACGGTGTTGATTCCGCTAAAGGAGGACAGACACTGTGAAGTAAATATGATTTGCACACACACACACACACACACTCCTGCCATTGTGTCATCACAGTTCAACAGATGACGATGCAAACAAAAAAAGGAAATTACCAAACAGCCCCTCCTCTCTCTGAAGAACTCTGACACAAGTTTTTCTCTTTAATTCTAGTAATACCCACAATGCTTCTCATTAATAATGATAATAATAATACATTTAATTTACAGAGCACGTTTCGTTCAGTTTAGTTCAGATGACTTAATTTATCCCAAAAGTTCATTTCAGTTTCACAGTCTACTCTGAGCAAACATAAAGTCACAGACAGAAACAAGCAGCAGTCGTCACATTCCTCAAAGACACTTTACATAAGTTAAAACCATCATGAAAAGAAAATATATATATATATGGGGCAAGGCAGCTTTATTTGTGTAGCATACTTTATACACCAATAACAATTCAAAGTGCTTTACACAGCAATAAAATATAAAACATAATAAAGGAAACAGACTTACTATAAAACAGTGAAGAAGAAGAATATAAAAGGTCAAATTAATTACTAAAAGACAGAGATGGGGACTCGAGTCACTGTGACTTGGACTCGAGTCGACTCGAGTCGCTGTTTTGATGACTTGTGACTTGACTTGACAAAAAATAAAAGACTTGAGACCTGACTTGGACTTGGAAGTTAAAGACTCGGGACTTGACTTGACTTGAGACATGATGACTTGAATGACTTGAGTGTTATTCAGATCATGTTTTCAGTTTGAATATAAAATTAAATTAATTTAAAAAAGGAGCGCAGGCTGAGAATGGCGATGTCATGATTGGATCACTACCCTGTCAATCAGTCATGCCCTCTCTACGTACCTTACGTGTTTATTGGAGAAACAGGCCCTCTTATATCAGATAGGCATCAACATGTCAGCGGGAGGGGTACCGAGAGTCATCGGCTTCTGAATTACCATTATTACGGCAAAAGACGAACAGCACAGTGCAAGACATGCGGCATAAACATCTCGGACAGCCAGGCGACAACTTCAAACTTTGTTCGTCATTTGAAGAGCCATTCTGCCCAGTAAGTGCTTGTCAATTAGCTAATATTATCTGGTTAGTCGGTAGTTAGCTAACGTTAGCTTGATACGATTACAATTTGGTGGAACTTGTTTTTTAATTTTTTTGCTAACATTAACCCCAGAAAACGTGAGCAAACATTCTGACCGGTTCATCACATGACCGGCTGTATGTTTTATGAACGAGCAACACAGGGTTAAATGAGCTAAATGGATGATTTTGGTCGCTGCCTTGGTTAGTGTGTGTGTGTGTGTGTGTGTGTGTGTGTGTGTGTGCGCGCACGCATGGGGGTCGTCCCTGCAAAGTAAACATTGAAGCGATGAAGTCAGTGTTTACTGACAGTTACTTATATCTTGTCTTTTCACTTTATTAAGATCAGATTCTGCAGGTAAAATTACAATAATAAGGTGACTTGACTTGGACTTGACTTGACCTATTACAGGACTTCACTTGACTTGGCATAACCTGTGACTTGATTTGACTTGACTTGCCCAAGAAAAAATGACTTGGGACTTACTTGAGACTTGAAGGTTAAGACTTGAGACTTACTTGAGACTTGCACATGTGTGACTTGGTCCCATCTCTGCTAAAAGAACACCTTGAAAAATATCAGACAAGTGCAGACAAGAGGTGTAAAGATAAAAAGATTTAAAATGATTTCAAATTGAGTTTAAAAATAGGTTTTCAGATATCACAGGGTGGAGCAGGCAGAGTTAAAAGCGACAATGTTAATTTCATCAGTGTAGTGAACACAGTTGAGGTGACAATGACTCAGTATATCCAAACTCATCATCAGGTAAAAGAAAGCCAAACTTTCCTGAATCCTGTCACCGGCCACAGAGTGACATCACCCAGCTGCACACAGTGCTCTCCACAGCTGACCACGAGTGTCAGCAGGCCGGACCGTCTCCTCTGTGTTCTGATGGTGGGAATGTGACAGTGAGACAGCACTAATGAAATATAGAGCAGCATTTGATTTGAGATTTAAGGTGACATATCTTATGGAACAGTTGTGGCTCACTGGCACAAACACAAATAACACTGCTGCATCTGAACAGATCTGTAAGAAACACGTGATATGAGGTGAATTTAAATGTGTCAGAGATCATTATGCGCATGATGATTCCTCTCACGTCTAGTTTCCACAGTCTGGCTTCAGTTCACCGCCTCACCATGTGTGTGCTGCACTGTAAAATGTGCGGACTCATGGGTCAGAGTTTCCATAAGTTTCTGCACGTTTCTTCGTCCAGTTTTTCTTTACAAATCCTAATTTACGCTGAGAAAGTGGCGTACGCACATTTCATGCCCTTATGTGTGTGTATGCAGTGGTTATAAATGAGACCAAGGTGATTTAATTGGCGCTGTGCTCAAAGGAAGGGTCGTTGTTACTGAAGATTTTAGAATTTGTTTTCTACAAATATCCTGCAAAAATCAAAGAGGAAATGAAACCAATATGGACGGAAGCAGATTGATTTATGTTGATTCAACTAAAGGAGGACAGACACTGTGAAGTATGGTCCCCTCACACACACACACACGCACACACACTCACTCTGCAGTCTGTCTTC
Organism: Epinephelus lanceolatus; assembly: GCF_041903045.1. NCBI lineage: Eukaryota > Metazoa > Chordata > Actinopteri > Perciformes > Serranidae > Epinephelus > Epinephelus lanceolatus. The sequence continues at coordinate 1,626,763 of NC_135743.1, forward strand.
ATGTTTTTCAAACTGCAAACATGCACACACACACACACACTTCCTTTTTAATAATCCGCGTCTGTCTCACACACACAGTCACACACGTGTGGAGGATGACTGAGGTGACTCAGCAGAAAGCATCATCTCACTGACCCCTCCACAATCTTCACACATGTGGAGCCTCCTTCTTCTTCTCTTCATCTTCAGACCGCAGCAGCCGCTGTCTCTTCCTGCAGAGATCGTCCACATGTCTTACACATCACTGCTGCTGCTGCTCGCCGCTCCTGCGCCATGTTGACCCGGTCACAGAGGAAGTGTTTTATACGTTTACTGGAACACAGGGGGAGTGAGTGTGTGATGGGGCGAGGACGTTTGACAGATAAAAAAAAATCAACATTGTACTGGTTTCTGTTAACTGTTAGTTACTGCAGCTGTTAGACGAGCTGAACACACACATGTGAGTTTTACACAGTCTTTTAGAAATGTTCTGCCAGCTCGCCTCTCTCGCCGCCAGGGAAGGAAGTGTTGCTTTTTACTTTAATACTTCTTTAATATTCTTCAGAAGGCGAAGTAGACCGCACAGATCCTGTTTAGAGAGCTGAACGTGTCATTTTATGTGAGTGCACACAGAGCCTGAAGCAGAGGGCCTGAGTGAACAGAGACAGCTGACGACCACCTTTGTAGCACCAAGTTTCTCTGACTGAGGCTGCAGGGTTTGTTGAGCCCACTGAGGCCTAGTCCACACGAGCACGGTTATTTTTAAAACCGAACTTTTGTGGCCTCCAGTTTTTAAAGAATCTGCGTCCATACGAGCGGTGTAATAAAAATACCTTCGTCCACATGACACCGCGAATTCCACTATCAAGCAATGTAATACACGTGCCAAAGCAGTAGGTGGCGATATAACTCCTGACTGTAAGGCCATTGTAGCCAATCAGAAGGCAGTAAAACGCCATTACCGGAAAAACAACAACAAGTGTACTATTATGCAGCAGGAGCAGTCTCCGTAACAGCACACTCTTGTGCCTCTGTTGCTGGATGTGGTTGAGTAGCGTTAGTTGTATGATACAGCCACAAAGTGCTGATATGCTGCTGAATAGCAACAGTATTTTGTTTAGGTCCATCCTCAAATCGTCTCTCGCACACACTGGATCGGGTAATAACAGCTGTTTTCTGTTTACGTCGCACACTGTGACGTCATACAATAGAGACGGGACAAAATAACTGCGGTTATCCTGTCCACACATGACTGCTGACACCGGACTTTTCCAAAAAGTTCACCCTGGACTCCGGTTACAAATAACTCTGGTTACAGGGGCCCAAAACTGCAGTTACGTGTGGATGAAAGGCCAAACCGTGAGCAAAGAGTCACGGTTTTATAAATACCCGCACTGGTGTGGACAGCCCCTCAGACAAAGAGAGCTCGGCTCTGTTGAACTGACTTCATGTTCAAGTCCTCTGCTGAAGGGCGGAGTCAGGTGATCAGGGAAACTCAGCTCACCTGGTCTGACGGTATTTAAACCAGCAGCCACTCACCCTCTGGCTTTTGCTGCTTTCATTTGGGTTCTTTGCTGCATCATAAATTCACCTCACAGCACATTTTCATCTCAGTGACAGAGCTCTGTGAGTGTGTGTGTGTGTGTGTGTGTGTGTGTGTGTGTCTTTACTTTGGAGTTTATTTCCTCTTTTATTCTCTTAAATTAAGTCCTGCACTCTCTCCTCTGCGTTCGCTCGAACGAGTTGTGACATTATGTAATGGAAACAATATTATCTCAGTAACGAGAGGAATAAACTGTCTTCATGCAACATTAAAATTTCCTTTTGTGCTTCTGCACAACAAATTAAAGGTGGTTGAGTCACAGTGGCCTGAGTGCAACCACCTGCTGGAGTCACAGACAAAAAAACACCCCCCTGACTTTATTATGGGGAGAAAAAAACAATGTGAGTGTGTGTGTGTGTGTGTGTGTGTGTGTGTGTGTGTGTGTGTGTGTCAGTTTAAAAATTAATGATGGTTAATACATACAAAAGTTCTTTTTTTCTTTTTTTCAAAATAAAAGCTTATAATTAGATCAGCTCCTTCCTCTCCCCACAGTGCACACAGGTCTTCCCAGAATTCCTCTATATGATGGGTACTAATTTAATGGAGCTGTGTTACCATCATATATATTTAAGCAATAAGCTACAAGAGGTTGTTGTTTACAGCGATTTAAGAACAGCTGAGGGGCGTCATTAGGCATGACGCAGTGACTACATATGGAAACATTTTGTAAAATAAACACAGCAATAAAAAGTACAATCATTTATTGATAACAGATAATCATTCTTTAGCCAATCAATGTGCACACACACACACACACACAGACGCAGTGGAAAGTGCCGGCTGCTTTATAAATCCGTCCCAACACAGAGACAAAGAAGTTCCTTCTCACAGGAGAACTCCTCATGTGTGATATTGTGTAAAGTTTATGTTCATGTGTTTGTGTCCACTTCCTGTTTTACTCACCTTGTGTTTAGTGTTTCTTGAACTTCCTGAGTTTTCCCGCCTTTACTGATGACCTCATGTGTCTCACCTGTGTCTTGTTCCACTCACCTGTGTGTGGTCAGTAATCAGCCCCTGTGTATTTAGAGGCCGTTTACACGTACACGGTGATTTTGATAAACGGAGACATCTTCCTTCGTCTGTGCCCTTCGTTTACACGCAAACGGAGATTTCTCCTCTGAAAACGAGTCTTTCTAAAAACTCCGGCCAGAGTGGAGATTTTGGAAAACTCCGTTTGCGCGTTTGCATGTAATCTGAGATAAACGGAGATAAACGCAGTTATAGGCAGCCGACGTCACAGTATGTGCCGGAACTTGCGCCTGTGTCAAAAGTGCGACCTATGTTGCTATGGTGACAATGGATACATGGAAGGCTTGAGCTTGTCGTTACACTGCCACCTACAGGTTTGGCATGCTCTTGTGTATGTATACACGGCTAAGTGTAAACGAAGATCTTTTTGAAAACGGAGACGGTGAAATGTCCGTTTATGAAAATAGCCGGCCACGTGTAAACGGCCTCTTAGTGTTTCGTCTGTTCGGTTGCCACATTGTCGCCTCAGTGTGTTGACGCTCTCCACCTTTTATCTCATGTTTGATTCCCTGCTCTTTGACTCTGCTTGGATTCATGGACTTTGCTTCTTGTCTGATTTTCCTGAACAGATTTTTCTGCCTTCACTGACTGCCCTCACGTGTCTGACCTCTGACCTCCTCAGTAGAGATTTGGATTTCATAAACTGTTCATGGTGTTTTTCTGCGACTGAGTCCCAGTTTTCCACTGAATCATTACATCATGTTGCAGTTACATCATAAACACATATGTATCATCAGCAGCACCTGCTGTGCTCACCTCCCCCGAGCTGTTATCACCTGAAAGAGATATTATTTTTCTTACAGTGCAGCCTGGTTACTTGCTTGATTTTTCAAATCTTAAAAGGATATTTCGCTGATTTTCAGCTGGCTTTGTGCCATAACAATGTGGGTAGTAAATGAACTCTGGTAAACTTGATAGCACTTGATAGTGGGTGATAGCACAAAATTTGATTTCGATCCGATACCAAGTAACACAGGGCCAGAATCACAGATATTCATATATAATACTTCTTGTTGTTAAAAGTGAATTTTTTAAAAACAATTTTCTTCCTGTAGTGTGTGGAGAGCAATGAGGCTTAAACAGCATCCGCACATGAACAGATTTCATTCACAAACAGCAACAGTCCCGACTCCCAAAACCTAGGGTGACCATATTTTGATTTCCACAAAAGAGGACACTCGCTCGGCCACGACATAGCCTACTTAAATGATACTCGCAGTTTACTCAAAGATGCGTTATCATTTTAATATATTTAAAATTTATATGTATGGATAGAAAATTCAGTTATATTACAAAATAATATCTCTCAAAGACAGAAATTCAGATAGGCCCCAATAGGGACACATACACACACTAGAGTGTCGGTCGGGCCGGGTTTGGTCAAAAATGTAGCTATAAATTGTATTCGGGCTCGGGTCAGATTCGGTCAGCTTTCAGTGAAAATGTAATGAAAAAAAAATAAAATCCTATTGTCTGTCCTGTTTATTGCTTGGGCACTGTTATTTACGTGACAACACCTGAACATAACACACACAGACACACATTGGCTGTTTGTTTCTACCTCTCCCCTCTCTGGAAGTCTCGGACCGCTCCCGTCTCAAACACGGAGGTCTCCCTCTCCGCAGCTGAGCACCCACGGCGCACGCCCGGCCTGTTAAATAGCCTGTAACCACTGTGTGACACAAACTCAGTGCTTTGGTCATTAAATAATGTCGGGCTCGGTTCGGGTTCGGACAGAAATATGCGGCCCGTGCCGCACTCTAACACACACACACACACACACACACACACACACAAACACACACACAAACACACGGAAAACCGGACATTATCATCAGTTTATAAAAACCTCCCGGACACCCCGGACAGGACGTGAAAAGTGGACATGTCCGGGCAAAAGAGGACGTTTGGTCAGCCTACCAAAACCAGAAATCTCACAACAACACACTAACAATCAGCATCTCCTCCACACATACTGCTCTGCTGTTGATTAACGCTGAAACTTCACCAATCGACGAGCACATCGTCATACTTAAACAGGAAAGGGACACGAGTTCTTCTCCGTGGTATAAAGAAACCTCAACCAAACCCCAAAACACAGCCCACAGGTGTCCACATAGTTTTGACCACATACTGTGCAAGTTTTGCATGTCACTAAACAGAAACTTAACGCACACACACATGAATGATTCAGGGGGTCACAACAACAAAACAATTACAGAAACACTTTCCTGGAGGTGCTCTGCTGTTTCCAGTCATCGTCTCACACACACACACACACACACACACACACACACGGACCAACCTGTTATTAACCCTGCCGCCCTTTAATAGGCGGCTGTTGAAGGCAGAGAGACGGACACATAGAGGGAATGACAGGAGGATGTTGATGACGGGGGCTGGCGAGCTGTAACACTTTGATCTCTCACACACACACTCACACACACACTATTATTAATAAACACTATGTGTCCTCTTCCGCCCTTAGCCTGAGGATCAGGACATCAAGTTTGCTACCTGAGTGTGTGTCTGTGTGTGTCTGTGGTGTTATTAGTCACACACCAGCAGTCCTGTGGATCTCAGAGAGTTTATATGTGTCTAAAGCCCGGTCACTATCCACTGTGTGATGGTCACGACAGCCTGGGATAAAATTCAGACAGTGACCATCTGACTGCTGGTACCACCTACGTCTACTCACCAACCAATAGAAATGCAGCATGAAATGACACGCTGATCAGCTGGACAATGCTAAATGCTAGCAGATGCTAATAAATACACTTTGTACAGCTTTCGTTGTAAAATTGGCCAAGTTGGCTTCTTTTCCTCAGCCACAACCGCATCCACATTCTCCTCCTCCTCTTCTTCAGACTTTTTCGACACACAAACGCCGCTATTGCGTGTTCATATTCATTTTTCTTGTAACACTACAGCAGTAGAGATGAATGACTGATGATGTTTTGTTCTTGCACACGATTCTTGCATCACTGTCATCGTAGCCTGCGATTCAGTAGACGCTGTCATCGTACATCTGCAGACATTTTTTGTTAAAAAGTAGCGTAAAAGCTAACTGCTATTCTTCCTGTTGGTCGTCTGCCGTGTTTGTTAAATATTCACCTCCTGTTTTCTGTCATTCAGCGTGAGCAGAGCAGCGAATCAAACATTCCCTTCCAGTGGCAGAGCATCTTCACATCGGGTGGAGTTCAACTCTGGTGAAGGTTGACTGGTGAAGTTTCAGCGTTAATCAACAGCAGAGCAGTATGTGTGGAGGAGATGCTGATTGTTAGTGTGTTGTTGTGAGATTTCTGGTTTTGGTAGGCTGACCAAACGTCCTCTTTTGCCCGGACATGTCCACTTTTCACGTCCTGTCCGGGGTGTCCGGGAGGTTTTTATAAACTGATGATAATGTCCGGTTTTCCGTGTGTTTGTGTGTGTGTTTGTGTGTGTGTGTGTGTGTGTGTGTGTGTGTGTGTGTGTGTGTGTTAGAGTGCGGCACGGGCCGCATATTTCTGTCCGAACCCGAACCGAGCCCGACATTATTTAATGACCAAAGCACTGAGTTTGTGTCACACAGTGGTTACAGGCTATTTAACAGGCCGGGCGTGCGCCGTGGGTGCTCAGCTGCGGAGAGGGAGACCTCCGTGTTTGAGACGGGAGCGGTCCGAGACTTCCAGAGAGGGGAGAGGTAGAAACAAACAGCCAATGTGTGTCTGTGTGTGTTATGTTCAGGTGTTGTCACGTAAATAACAGTGCCCAAGCAATAAACAGGACAGACAATAGGATTTTATTTTTTTTTCATTACATTTTCACTGAAAGCTGACCGAATCCGACCCGAGCCCGAATACAATTTATAGCTACATTTTTGACCAAACCCGGCCCGACCAATACTCTAGTGTGTGTATGTGTCCCTATTGGGGCCTATCTGAATTTCTGTCTTTGAGAGATATTATTTTGTAATATAACTGAATTTTCTATCCATACATATAAATTTTAAATATATTAAAATGATAACGCATCTTTGAGTAAACTGCGAGTATCATTTAAGTAGGCTATGTCGTGGCCGAGCGAGTGTCCTCTTTTGTGGAAATCAAAATATGGTCACCCTAGGTTTTGGGAGTCGGGACTGTTGCTGTTTGTGAATGAAATCTGTTCATGTGCGGATGCTGTTTAAGCCTCGTTGCTCTCCACACACTACAGGAAGAAAATTGTTTTTAAAAAATTCACTTTTAACAACAAGAAGTATTATATATGAATATCTGTGATTCTGGCCCTGTGTTACTTGGTATCGGATCGAAATCAAATTTTGTGCTATCACCCACTATCAAGTGCTATCAAGTTTACCAGAGTTCATTTACTACCCACATTGTTATGGCACAAAGCCAGCTGAAAATCAGCGAAATATCCTTTTAAGATTTGAAAAATCAAGCAAGTAACCAGGCTGCACTGTAAGAAAAATAATATCTCTTTCAGGTGATAACAGCTCGGGGGAGGTGAGCACAGCAGGTGCTGCTGATGATACATATGTGTTTATGATGTAACTGCAACATGATGTAATGATTCAGTGGAAAACTGGGACTCAGTCGCAGAAAAACACCATGAACAGTTTATGAAATCCAAATCTCTACTGAGGAGGTCAGAGGTCAGACACGTGAGGGCAGTCAGTGAAGGCAGAAAAATCTGTTCAGGAAAATCAGACAAGAAGCAAAGTCCATGAATCCAAGCAGAGTCAAAGAGCAGGGAATCAAACATGAGATAAAAGGTGGAGAGCGTCAACACACTGAGGCGACAATGTGGCAACCGAACAGACGAAACACTAAGAGGCCGTTTACACGTGGCCGGCTATTTTCATAAACGGACATTTCACTGTCTCCGTTTTCAAAAAGATCTTCGTTTACACTTAGCCGTGTATATATACACAAGAGCATGCCAAACCTGTAGGTGGCAGTGTAATGACAAGCTCAAGCCTTCCATGTATCCATTGTCACCATAGCAACATAGGTCGCACTTTTGACACAGGCGCAAGTTCCGGCACATACTGTGACGTCGGCTGCCTATAACTGCGTTTATCTCCGTTTATCTCAGATTACATGCAAACGCGCAAACGGAGTTTTCCAAAATCTCCACTCTGGCCGGAGTTTTTAGAAAGACTCGTTTTCAGAGGAGAAATCTCCGTTTGCGTGTAAACGAAGGGCACAGACGAAGGAAGATGTCTCCGTTTATCAAAATCACCGTGTACGTGTAAACGGCCTCTAAATACACAGGGGCTGATTACTGACCACACACAGGTGAGTGGAACAAGACACAGGTGAGACACATGAGGTCATCAGTAAAGGCGGGAAAACTCAGGAAGTTCAAGAAACACTAAACACAAGGTGAGTAAAACAGGAAGTGGACACAAACACATGAACATAAACTTTACACAATATCACACATGAGGAGTTCTCCTGTGAGAAGGAACTTCTTTGTCTCTGTGTTGGGACGGATTTATAAAGCAGCCGGCACTTTCCACTGCGTCTGTGTGTGTGTGTGTGTGTGCACATTGATTGGCTAAAGAATGATTATCTGTTATCAATAAATGATTGTACTTTTTGTTGCTGTGTTTATTTTACAAAATGTGTACAGATCAGCTCCAGTTTGGTTTTAAAGAAGTTGACTGGTCTGCACAGAGTCCTGACCCCATCCAACACCAGCCAGACCTGATCACCATCATCAGAGTTGGACCTCACTAAAGCTTTGTTCGACCTGTGTGTGACACAGTGACACAGCCTCTATAGATGGCGTGCGAGCTATGAGCATGCACAGAGGCGTTTATGCTCAACATGTTGTTGCAATGTGCTCAGAAACACCAGGCTGCGGTACAGATAGAATATTTTGTGGATAAGTAAGAAGTCGACGAGTGTTACCGGGAAAGTCATCTGCCTGAAAATACAGCAGTTAACACCAACGTACCGCCGAACATTACATCTGTGTAATTATTACTGTCCCTTACCTCCAAATGAAATTTATTTTATACCACTTTGTTGCCCTCATGTTCCTCACACCCTGCAGCAGAAAGCCTGTTGTGTTGTCTCAATGAGGAGACACACAGATGTCTGTACAGGTGAACGTGCTCGGCCCATGTTCAACTGAAAAGCGTAACATGCAGAGTGCGCTTAGTGAGAAATATTCCGAGGTGACAACCAAGCACCGCGACACCTTTCAGAGCTCTCGTGCTCGATCAAAGGGGGTGATTATGTCATTGTCTGGCGTGCGACCCTGGTGCTGGGGACACCACAGCGAGCAGGAACCACTTTTCCTGCTCTCGGGGCAGCAGATCCCGTCAGCCAGGTCCCGACATGTGCAGAAAAGACTGAAAGCAGAAGAGTTGTGGCCGTTAGAGCAGCACATGGATCCCCACAGTCACATATGGGTGTTATATCTGGGTGTCCACATACTTTTGGTCGTGTTGCGTCACTCCATTTATGTTCAGAATAACCGCCATGTTTTAGATCTCTAGTGCCCACGGTGATGGGTGATGTGTTTAACATTCATACATGGGTGAAACTAAAGATTTCCACATACTTTTGGCCACTGGTGCAGAATGATTGTGAGGCTGGAGGGACGCTGGGCGGTTTGGTTTTGGGAGGTTTAATGCAAAGAGGACAGAAAGTGAGGAGGGGAGAGCAATGCAAAGGGAGTGAAAGAGGGAGTGACTGCACTTCTTTTTACAAGAGAAACGACAAGACAACAAACTTTGTGTCATATGAGCAGATGTGTGTGTGTGTGTGTGTGTGTGTGTGTGTGTGTGTGTGTGTGTGTGTGAGAAAGAAGGAGACAGAGAGAGTGAACTGTGTTCTTTGAATCGTTACAAACTTCAAAGACCGTCGCTCACGTTAAAAATGGACGTCTGTCCCTCCGTCCTCAGAGAACCGCAGAGGAGAGGGTGTGTGTGTGTGTGTGTGTGTGTGTGTGTGTGTGTGTCACACTGCCAGGAACAGAGACACAAAGAAACACACACATACACACTTCTGGTCTGCTGATTGTTAACTGGTTTTACTGGAGGAAAAGAGAAACTGGCTACAGTCTGATGAATCAGCTGTTATTCAGTCTCAGAGCTCGTCAGCGTTGCAGTTTGACTTCACACATTCACATTTTTAATATGCAGAAAATCACTCTGAGCTGTTGGTGTGAACTGAAAGTTCCTGGGACATCATCTGCAACATTTCCATCAAAACAAACCAGAGACAGCTGCTTTAATGAAATGATTTAAAAACTCTCTTGATGCGAGTCTTCAGACCTCAGTTCACAGGCCAACGGCTGAGTTACAGGCTGAAATCATAACTGACAGAAATCATGTTCAAACTGAAATAAATATAAGTGAATTCCACATGATATTTGTTTTCTCACATCACAAACTCCTCTTACACTAAAAGTGATTATCTTTGATTAAATCTGAGGAACTTGAGGATCTGAGGATGCAGCGAAGGAGTGTGGACGCGAGTTTGTGAGCTCTCGGCGTTAGGCCTCCAAAACTGCCTTTATCCTTCTTTAATTTCACATGACTTTGAGTGACAAACGAGAAAAGAGACATCAAGTCATCTTTTGTGTGGCAAGCTACGATTTTTGGAAGAAAAAACGAAGTAAAACTACTTCACATCATTGGCACGCTGAACACTAAACTTTCAGAAGCTATCCAGAGACGACCTCACCAAACACATCGATAAGAAAACAGCCGACATTTGAATTGAATTTGAAGAAATTTGCAGAAAGTGGAAAATGTATATTCCCTCAAAATGTCCCTCTGTTGTTTAAATGCGTTTATTCACCTCTTTAATATTTTTAATTCATTATCTCAAATGAAAAACACCTCATAGTCTATGTTTGAGTTTTATTATTTTATTGTAAAACATGGGGGGAAGCTTCTCTCTGTAAAGATATCTAACTAAAGATAAACAAGACTGTGAGGTGAAACCAAATAAGGGGAAAATAATATATTACTATGAAAACTAAAACATGTGGGCAATAGACAGACTCTGACACTATGTCCAGATCTGCTGGACAGTTACTCTTCGGCCAAATTTGATTTAAAATTGTATGTTTTTAGACGTTTAGGCTGCGTTTAACTGCTGTGTCATTGTTTCAACAGTATTTCATGACTACAGTATATTTAAATGTGATCTAGTCATTAAAACTTACTTTTCACACAAGTTCAACTGGTTTTGTTCTTGACATCAAGACGTCTTCAGACTTCATCTTCATCTTCATTCATCTTCTAACCGCTTCATCCTCTTGAGGGTCGCGGGGGGGCTGGAGCCTATCCCAGCTGACATCGGGCGAGAGGCAGGGTTCACCCTGGACAGGTCGCCAGACTATCGCAGGGCTGACACATAGAGACAAACAACCATTCATGCTCACATTCACACCTACGGACAATTTAGAGTTATCAATTAACCTAGTCCTCAGTCTGCATGTCTTTGGACTGTGGGAGGAAGCCGGAGTGCCCGGAGAGAACCCACGCTGACACGCTGACATGGGGAGAACATGCAAACTCCGCACAGAAGGGATCCCACGCCCAGGATCGAACCGGCAACCCTCTTGCTGTGAGGAGAGAGTGCCGCCCCATCTTCAGACTTTTAGATCATAAAATTGTTGCTCACTTGTTTGCATGTTTAAAATACATACTTTGTGTGAAGCAGTCATTTTTCTCAGATGAATAAAGTTTTATCTGATTTTAAAGTCACTCAGGAAAATACAGTCAGATTGATTTCCAGATAATTGGACAAGTAAGAACACATGCAAACACACAGAACAAATAGAGAAGAAACATATGTCTTTAATATCTAACGTTAGTGGGACACATTTGTGCAGCTTAATGAGGAACTAAAAGTGAAAGGGAAGAAGCCGCAGCATGAGGCGAGCCTGTGTTTACTGCACAGACAGGAAGAAAAAGACCGGACTGCCGGTAAACTGTTGAACAAGTAATCACTCTCATTATCCTCGTTACCTCTCAACACAACACAACATGGCCCCGGAGACTGAGGAGGAAACCAAACAGCCGTCAGCTGCAGAGGATCAGGAAAATGACGACTTTGGGAAAAATAAACCAGCGCAGAGGTTTTGTCTGAATGCAGCTCTGCAGGAGGCCACAGTTTACCAGAACAGCTGATCCTCCACACTAGAGAGAAAATCTGTAAATCGACCATTGTTTTTACCTTTAAAGGGGTTTGGGGAGTTAATCCTCATCAGCTGTGAGGGTCTGAGGACAGAGGGATGTCGTGTGCTGTAAAGCCTCTGAGGTAAATTGTGATATTGGGCTTAAAATAAATACTAATAAAAAGTCAGATTTCCATGTCTTTCAAAATAAAGCAGATAAAGGTGCTGCATAAGTAGTGTGAAAATATCAAAACACTCAGTTCACAGGGACATTCACACAGTTACTCCAGAGAAAATGAAGACAGAAAACGGAGTCTCTCAGTCAGACGGGAACTGAATGAAAACAGATCATGCGTTTTGGACACATAGACCTGAATATGAGCATAATATGGGACCTTTGAAATAAGATGGTGAATGACACAAATCAAATTTATAAGTTAAATTCCAAACTTGTGACAGAGTATTAATATCACTCTTTTAATCTGAGATTTAGAAAATAAAGTGGAACGTTCAGCAGAAAAAGTTGTAATTTGAAGAATAAAGTCAACAATTTACCAAAAGAAAACTTTTGTTTTCTGAATTATTAACTTTAATTCTCAAAATCTTTTTTTCCTCAAACACTCACTCATACAAATCAGACGTGGATTCTGGACGTCTGATGTTAAATGTCTGTTAATGTTTCACCAAGTCTGAAGGCCCAAACTGACTCTGAGTATTTGTGTCTTTGTGCAGGAACATGAATGCATCACAAATCCAAATTTAAAGGAGCAGTGTGTCAGATTTGGTGTCGTCTGGCGGTAAGGACTGCAGATTACAACCAGCTGAAACTTCTCCTGGTTAGAATTCCTTCAGTGCTCTTTGTTCAGGAGCTGAATTATCCACAGAGTCTCTTCCTCTGAGAAACACACACACCAGCTGATTCACTCCAGGAGAAAGACACTCTGAAGAAAGACGTTTCACACTAAAAACAAAACTGTTTTTCCAACACTGCTCATCACAGAGGGGCTGCTAACTTTGGCGGCTGACGCAAAAACAGATCTAGAGCCAGTGTCTGGTTTGTCCGTTCTGGGCTACTGTAGAAACATGGCGGTGCAACATGGTGATCTCTGTAGACGAGGACCTGCTCCCTGTGTAGATATAAACGTCTCATTCTGGGGTCAAAGAACACAACCATTTTTATTTTCTGGTGATTATACACTAAAGAAAACATTCTGATTATATCATACTCCATTTCTGCCAATATTTCCCCCTTAAATCCTGCACACTGGCTTTAGAGATTTTTCTAATGGAACTGAATTTAAAACTAGTACAAAAACAAAAAAATGGAAAAAAGAAACCAGTCCACAGTGATGGAGAGGGTTCATGTTGTTTTTCATGTTTGAAGAGAAACTTAAAAGATATTTTTAAATCTCATTAAAGGCCTGAAAACAGCCTGAATACACACTGTGAGTGTATATCTGTGTGTGTGTGTGTGTGTGTGTTTTATCTGTTATACTACACGTAAACAATCATGTCTGGACAAAGACGTTATCCTGCCATTAACACTCACTTGCTCTGGATGTTACTGCACGTGTTTTGACTCCATCCTGCACTTTGTATCATCGCTCTCATATTTAAGGTGCTGTAACAGCAGAAAATAACACTCTTACACACTCTTACAGTATGTTGTCATTTTCACTCGTCACACATGTTCTCTCTGATGCCGTCTGCGTTGTGTTATGTGTGTGTGTGTGTGTGTGTGTGTGTGTGTGCAGCTTCAGAGGGGGAACACACTCATGACTTCCTCTTCATCACTAATCACTCTCATCTGTTGATCTTCTTGATCTCTGCTCCACTGTCTGATACACAGCAGAGCGCCACGGCCCCCTGAGACGCCTTAAAAAGCAGAAGAAGGTGTGTGTGTGTGTGTGTGTGTGTGAGAGAGAGAGAGAGAGAGAGAGAGAGAGAGAGAGAGAGAGAGAGGGAGACTGTGGTTTCACGGAATCATGCAGGACAGTAGGGGACTGAGCAGGGTTGGAGGGCATAGTTTGTGGTCTGAGCTGATGGTAAAAGTGTGTGTGTGTGTGTGTGTGTGTGTGTGTGTGTGTGTGTGTGTGTGAGAGAGAGAATGGTTTCGCGGAATCTGCAGGAAATCAGTTGTCCGGTAAAGTTTTGTCTGTTATTGGAACAAACAGCAGAGTGTTTGCAGTTGGTATGGCGACACAAACAAACCTTCCTGATACTAATTACATTCTGACACAAACTCAGCAACTGTCCCCGCTGTTGTTTCGGCCTCACTGACATGTTCAAGCTTTTATTTTATCTTTTTATTACTGCCAACAATAAATTTATGCTGTTAACAACTTCTGTGTGTTTCTGCAGTCGGACACCGCTGTGCCGCTGTGATGGAGAACTCCAGGAACTCTTATTACACATAAAAGCCTCACTGCTGGGTTGATATATTCCTTTATTCCTTCATCTTGTTCTCTCCTGACATGTTGCATTAGCAAAGCAACATGATACAGAGACACAGAGGAAGAAACTGCTGTCAGAGTGAACTACAGTCGCTGTGTTCATCACAATGAAGTTACAGTTTGGATCTTTTCATGTCATTTTAATACATTTAACACATGAAATCACTCAGAGAAAATTAAACTGGGCAGTGGTGACAGGAAACCCACTGTAACATTAAACATTAGTGACAAAATAAGAAAACCATTGGCTCGTGTTTCATCAGGATGGTGTGGGTGTGGTGTGACCGTGCAACATGAGCAAACAATCCCTCATCGGTCATCGTGTTCAAATCAAACGCCGCCCTCATTGGTGGACAGAAATATATGACATCATTTTTTTCCTCCCGCCCACTTCAAACCAGCGAGTGGAGAAACAGTGAGAGACAGAAATACTGTTTAAACTCTGAGGGAAACTACTGAGTTCATGTCAGACTGCATCACTAACGACAGCCAGCTGAATCATAAAATATATTTTAAGGTCTGAAATTCATCAATAAACTAAAGTTTAGAGAAGCAGGAGTGGAAGATCACTGGAGTCGACCTGGGCGGGGGGCTGTCCCTCTCCCTGCTCAGTTTCCAGCAGGTCACATTGTGGTTGTACTGGGCAGCCTCCAGGTGTGAGTGAGTGTAACTGTGATGGTGAGCAGAGTATTCATGGGAAAATAAGTGAGAGTGTAGCTCTCAGTGAAACTCTGAATAAAAGGTCTGAGGGAGCAGACTGACCTCCTGCCTGGAAACCACTGACTTACTAAGATGTGAAGATGCAGCTCAGTCAGCAGAATAAAACGTTGGCACTGTGGGTTTCTGTAAACCGCAGATATGTTACATTTATACGTTTCATAAGAATTACATAGTTCAGAGACGTGTCTGAGCTGAGTTTCACATCAGGAGGAGGAGGAGGGGATGATGGTGTAACATCTCGGTGATGTAGCTGCCAGGCAGCAGACCAAAGTTTGAGACCAACAGAGGTGGGTATTTTTTAACCACACTTTGGGACATTTCCACACGTGTTTTTAGTGATAAAGGTGGGTGTTGTAGTCACAAGCGATCAGGATTTTTCCGGGAGTGTTTGTTACAACAAAGGCAGTTATTATTTAACGAGGGTTCAGGACATTTCCAGCCATGTTTGTAGTGACAAAGTCTGCTACTTTTTAACAATAGGTTGGGCCATTGCCAGCCATGTATGCAGGGGCAAATGTAGGTCTTTTTTTATGAGAGTTTGGGACATTTCCAGATGTGTTTTTAGTGACAAAGGTGGGTGTTGTAGTAACAAGCGTTCCAGACATTTCCAGCCATGTTTGTGACAACAAAAGCTCCTACTTTAACATGAGGCTGGGACATTTAAAGCCATGTTTGTGGTGTGGAAATTGAGTATTTTTTAATGGAAGTTCGGGACATTTCCAGACGCGTTTGTCGCCTAAAAAGCTACTACTTTTTAACCAGAGTTAGGGAAATTTCAAGTTGTGTCTGTTACAACAAAAGTGGGTACGGCCATGTTTGTAGTGACAAAGTCTGCTACTTTTTAACAATAGGTTGGGCCATTGCCAGCCATGTATGCAGGGGCAAATGTAGGTCTTTTTTTAGGCAGTTATTATTTAACGAGGGTTCAGGACATTTCCAGCCATGTTTGTGACAACAAAAGCTCCTACTTTAACATGAGGCTGGGACATTTAAAGCTGTGTTTGTGGTGACAAATTGAGTGTGTTGAGTGTTTGAGTGTGAAACGAACAGAAATGTTTTAAAATATCCACCACATGTGAAACATACAATACCAACATTTATTCTGGCGACTGATAGAAGGACGTTTGTTCTCAAACACTGTCCAATAATCTTGTTTAGAAACTTTTTTCTGTTAGAATCTGGTCAGCATGATGAACTCAGATATATACGTCAGCTTTTCCACTCAGACATTCAGAGAGAAAGAAAAAACGTATCCCTGCAAACAATTTACCTTCGACTCATTTCATCCAAACACCTCACTGAGCATCTCACTCTCTCTGCTCTGTGTTGTACTGTACAGGGGTCGGACGGCAGCTCGGGAAATCCCATAAAAGAGTGTGTATCAGCGAGATGACAGAGTGAGACAGACTCTTCATCACTGCGTCTAGGGCTGCAGTGTGTATACAAACACACACACACACACACACACACACACACACACACACAAACACATACTATACCCCACGCCGAGCCCCAGGTCTTGACTCAACACCATAAACCCACCATCCCATCATACTTGGCGGCAGCATCAGCAGTGAGGAAGCCTAATGTGATGACATGATGTGTGACATCACTCACACAGACACACACAGACACACACACACACTTTGAATTAGCAGACTGGCAGTGTGACAAGAGACGAGTGTGTGAGGGAATTCATATACACACACCTGCAGGGGGCTATAAATGATGTCTGTAATTATGTACACACACACACACACATCACACTCACACTGTACAGCTTAATTCCGCGAAACCGAGCTTGCTCACATCGAAAGAGGCAAACACACACACACACACACACACACACACAGAGCGCCTGAGGCCTGTCTGACAGCACAGTTTAGTGGTCTCATTAGCAGCGGGTGGAATGCCAACAGATAATTAACCAGGAGAGATGAAGAGGGAGAAGGAGGGCGAGTGTCAGCAGTAAAACACATAAGAGAGAGATGTTCTTTATGACATAGATAAAGTGAAAAGACGGTAAAACGCCACAGGGGAAGGAAACTGACTTTGTCTTGTCTGCCTGTACACCCCCCCAAAAAAAACAAAAAATCCCAGACACTTTCACCAACCAGCTGAGCTGCAGACGAGCACGTCCAGCGTACACAGTGACAGACTGAGGGTGAGGTCTTCTTCCCAGCAGTGGTCCAGATTTCTCCTCAGTCATTAGTTCAAGGTCCAAACAGTTGTTTGAATGTGTTCAGCGTCACACTTGGGTTTGGCCATGTTGTCGAGCTCGTTTGCCGTCTCTGTCACTGAGCAGTTCGTTAGTCACTCACCCTACAGCAGGGAACAGCACCTCACAGTCAAAAGTCTGTGCCAGAAATTTACTTTAAGTGTGTTTTTACAAACTTGACATGTTCGCGAGTCACTTGTGGATCATTCAGACTGAACTTGGGACCCAGTTCTGGACCGGGACCCACCAGGTAGGAACCCCTGCTTTAGAGGACAAAGCTGGTGTTGTTCAATAGTTTTAGGTACAGTCATTAGATCCCATGAAAAAGCAGAAACCAACGATGTGTTAGTCTGTCTCTAAATATGTTCTGACTTCCTGTCTGTGGCTCTCAGCCCGAAGCGCCTTGGTTCCCACTGAAGATGTAAATTTTACAGTTTCACTTTTTAAAAAAGGCTCAGTGATTTCCTCAAACACACTGGAGGAAAAGTTGTGCTTGCTGGGGACTATTTTCAGCAGCAGCTTAATCGACTTTTGGTGCTTTGGTAAATATTAAGGCAGCAGGACGGTGTGTGTGTGTGTGTGTGTGTGTGTGTGTGTGTGTGTGTGTTGATGTGTGTAGATGGCGCTATAGAGCCGCTACAAAGTCCCATCTTTACACCTCCTTTGCATTTTTACACAGAACCAAACAATGGCAGCATCATGTGGCTCCAGTGTGTGATGTCAGACAACATGATGACATCGCAGAGGCAAAAGAGCTGTGATGTTTAACACAACAGCGTCGGCCTCTAGTGTGACATATAACATACGTGTCAGCAGTTCTTTATAAACAACAATGACATCACATGTCAATAACAATCATTTAGCGTCCCTGTTATATGACGGTTGATCTCGTCCTCTGCTCGGAGGGTAAGGAGCTCCTGGACCTCAGTGTTTTCACTATTTGTGGACATTTTCAGCTGCTGATATTCTTCTATGAGTTAGCTGCTAACTGCTAACAGCTGCTATTTTATCACCTGTGGTGGGTTGCATAACTTGCAACTCTTGTTTAATGTTTTGTCTAATTGTGCTTATATTTTTTCCCCATTACAGGGTTTTTCCTGATCAACTGTGAGGGTCCAAAGACAGAGTGATGTCGTATATTGTAAAGACTCTGAGGCAAATTGTAAAAGATGGTCCATCTCAACAGGTTATTCCTAATGAAGAATTTACAATAACAAAGAGTAAAACCTTATTTCCTCAGTTTCCAACGTCTCTCTCCAGAGACAGCGTCTCCGTTAATCCACATTTGTCACTGTCAGCAGTTTTTAGTTGAACTTCTTTGGACTGAAGGAACAGAAACAGCGCTGCAGTGATTTTTGTTTGTTTGGACCTTTTAAACAAAATGCTTCAGAGAACAATGTTTGAGCGTTGATATTGTTCTGGTATTGCTACTGAAACTCAGGTAACATATTATCACCAGTACTGAAAAACGTAAATGACGCTGCGCTCTAAGAATGAATTTTCAATTTCATTTTCATCCTCACCTTGCTGGAAAGTGAAGGTAACTGAGACTGAGCTGACGGCTTCATGGATGCAGTCAGATTCCAAATGTAAAGTCAGTTTACCTCAAAATATTTAGTGATGTAGGAGAGTTCTGACAACATGACTGTGTCTAAATCTCTCAGCATCGTACTGTAAAATGTGTTTTCGTACATATCAATTAATAACTAGACAACTGACTATTTAATTCAACTCACTTTTATTTGAAGTCATTCTGGATAACAGTTGAATGTGTCATTTTATTTCAGTATTAACAGATGTAAAAAAAGACAAGATGCTGATATGATGCAAATGTTTCTACAAAAAAAAGTGATTAATTACGATCTCAACATTCAACAAAATGATCTGATCTGGCGACTAAAGTTAGTGCTCTGGCAAAAGTTATGTTTGCTTGTGCCAGTTTTGTCTGTCCACAAACTAAAATGTGCTAATGTAAGCATATGTAAGACGTATCAGGCGACCGCAGCCCCCAACAGCCTGCAGACTTTACGCTAATCGTGCCTGCTGTCTCATTATCTGAGCCGAGTTCTTAAAATGAAACAAAACCAGATGCTCATTTAAGTTTGGCTGCAGACGAAGCAGGTCGAGCCAAACCTCACAAAAACAGACAGTAAAACAGCTAAACTGTTGTATTGATGGAGAGAAATCAACACCTGCTATTGAAAACATGTGTGGAGTTTGTTTTTTTTCCCCAATGACCCGCACAAAACGCTTCAGCCTCATAAAAATAGCTTGTTCACTCTTTAAAGATACCCTGTGAAAATCCTGTATCTCCATCTGTCTGCAAAGAAAACAACAATAACAAAGAATGTAATGCAATTTTTAGTTAATGCGTAACCTGGAGAGGAGCACGTAAACATTAGCAGGTAATTCAGGATTATTTCAACGATGAAAGTAAGTTGTATGAAAATGGAATTTAAGATAAAAAATGAAAATAAACAAAAGTGGAGTTTCACTGTTTTCCAGTTAAAGCTGCAGTTTAATGCTGATTCAGGATCAGTACCAGATGTTTGCTTGTTAACTTAAACATTAGATCTCATGAGACGATCAAAGTAGACCCAGAGTGTTCTGGGATCAGCGGAGAGACTCACACTTCGTCCTCTCTTTGTCACATGAAGCCGAGTGTTAAAACAAGAAACTTGATGAAAAGAAAATCCTCTGTAAAAAGTCAGAAACAAACCAGCAGACGTTCCTGGAAAGTTTTCGGACATGACAACACTTTGTGATGTAAACTCAAAGTGACTGTGCGTCCAGACGTTTTTGCAGGGATGACTCAGACGGCGATGGAAATGAATGAACGTGGTAACTAAGGCAACTTCAGCAGGACCAAATACGCTTCTCCCAAAATCCCAAACAATCGTGTCTCCCTGTTGACAGGACTGTCTCTATCTTGGACGAGACAAGACGGGAGATGCATGGCAGGATGGAAAACTGAGGGAGATGGGAGAGTAGAAAAGGAGCGATCCTCTGCTCATTCAAAGACCTCTTCACCTGAACAAGTGTCTTTTTTCTGTTGTTTCATCCTCGCGTCCGATACACAAGTTTTCTGAGGGGAAGCAGGAGGAGGAGGAGTTTAAGGAGGAGTAGAAATATAAATAGACAAGATGGAAGAGGAGGTCAGTTTGTACCTCCTTCACATCCTTTGTTCATGTTCATCAGTAAGATCTCCTTAAAGAGTCTGTTAGTTCAGAGTTTCCACCGTTTAGCGCTACCGTTTCCAGAGTTATCCAGCCAGCTGGCGGGGCGGCTGGTCGGTTGGTTGTTACGGTGACAGCGAGGTACGGCAGACGTGGCCTCAGTCAGTGGGGACGGGGATAACGCAGATGTGCAGGAAGTTGTCGGGGTGGCTGAGGTGTTCGCTGAGCCACTGCAGAGGCGTCTCCAGCAGCGGCTCGATCCCGTGGATCACCACCTGGTAACGCTTCTGCTCACCTGCGTGGACACAGACAGGGCGAGAGAGTCAGTTAACAATCGTCAGCCTGCAGCAGATTATGGCCAAACAGTTATCATGATCAATACTGAGATCACGATTAGTCATTGTTTTGAGGGACAAAAAGTACAAAAGGATTGTAAAAGATTATTATATGAATTCAGTTTTTTATTTATATTAGAAAAAGTTGAAAAAAGAAAATGGGAGGGAAGACAGGATTAAAAGAAACGACAGTTGTCAAAAGATGGCAGAAACAAAGGACTGGAGGAACAGACGATAATACACAAGAAGAAGACAGAACAGAAAGAGGTAGAGAGAGAGAAGAAGGTGTAAGAACAAAAAGGAGAGGAGGGAGAGATGGAGAAAACTAAGACTGGTAGAAGAATGAATGGTGGAGTGAGGAGAGGAGGAAAAGTTAAAAACCAGCAGAGGGAAGGAAATGAGTAAAGGAGAGAGCGTGTATGGAGGAAAATAGGAGGAAGAGGAGACAAAAGTAAAATAAAAAAGACGAAGATGGAGGGAGCAAAGGTGGAGAGAAAAGAGGAAAGAGAAGGTTACATGAGGTGAGACAGAGACCACATCACACGCTACAGTAATACCACTGCTGTGGTGACTGACACACACAGACACACAGAGACACACAGAGACACAATGACACAATGACGCAGAGACACACAGAGACACAGACACAAAGACACACACAGACACACAGAGACACACAGACACACACAGACACAAAGACACACACAGACACACAATGACGCAGAGACACACAGAGACACAGAGACACAGACACAAAGACACACACAGACACAGAGACACACAGACACACACAGACACACAATGACGCAGAGACACACAGAGACACACAGAGACACACAGACACACAAAGACACACAATGACGCAGACACACAGACACACAGAGACAAAGACACACAGAGACACACAGAGACACACAGACACACAATGACGCAGACACACAGACACACAATGACGCAGAGACACACAGACACACAATGACGCAGAGACACAGACACACACAGACACACAATGACGCAGAGACACAGACACACAGACACACAATGACGCAGAGACGCAGAGACACACAGACACACACAGACACACAATGACGCAGAGACACACACAGACACACAGACACACAATGACGCAGAGACACACACAGACACACACAGACACAATGACGCAGAGACACAGAGGCACACAGACACACAATGACGCAAAGACACACAGAGACACACACAGACACGCAGAGACACACACAGACACGCAGAGACACACACAGACACGCAGAGACACACAGAGACACACATACACACAATGACGCAGAGACAGAGACACACAATGACGCAGAGACACACAGACACACACAGACACGCAGAGACACACAGAGGCACACATACACACAATGACGCAGAGACAGAGACACACAATGACGCAGAGACACACAGACACACACAGACACGCAGAGACACACAGAGGCACACAGACACACAATGACGCAGAGACAGAGACAGAGAGAGCAATTATTATTAATGTATTGTTATTGTTTATGCTCGGTATATTTGTGTTGTATTGTGTTAATATGCTTTCAAATGCAGTCATGTCAATAAAGCAGCTTGAACTGAACTGACAGACAGAGACAGACAGAGACAGAGACAGACAGAGACAGACAGACAGACAGAGACAGAGACAGAGAGAGACAGACAGACAGAGACAGACAGAGACAGCGACAGAGACAGACAGAGACAGAGACAGACAGAGACAGAGACAGACAGAGACAGACAGCGACAGAGACAGACAGAGACAGAGACAGATAGAGACAGACAGCGACAGAGACAGACAGAGACAGAGACAGAGACAGAGACAGACAGCGACAGAGACAGACAGAGACAGATGGAGAGAGCACCAGTGTAAATGTTCAGTTATGCAGCAGAGTGACAGTTGAATGTTTTTGTGTTCGTCGTTGACAGGATTCGAATTTTTTACTTTCACTCTGACAGTTTGTAGTTTCACAATGCACGTGTGTGTGTGTGTGTGTGTGTGTGTGTGTGTGTGTGTATCTGGCTAGATGGCCTCCTGTGACTGACCCCGCCCACAGCTGAAAGGCCACGACCGCAAATCGTTCGTTACGAGCAGCAACTTTCTTGTGTGACAATTTCGTGACACTATCACTTACATTTTTGTTTTTAAAAATATTGTAGAGTGTGTGTTACAAACAGAGTGTGAGGTCAGAAGACCAAGAGCAGGAAGAGTCAAATGAAAGACACAACAGAGTTGCATTATGGGAAATGTAGGATTGAGTCTTTTTGGAGCTCGATCCTGACTGAGGACAAACATCAGGACATCTCAGCACTTCAGCGTGTCTTCCAACTCTGTGGCAGTCACATCCTAAAATTCTGGAACAAATTAATGATTTTTAAAGATAATTATTTTTTATTTTTTGCCCTAAGCTGCAACATCACTGTTTTGAATCCAGCAGACCTTTGCTGCATCACTACTGGAGACAAACAAATGTGCCAAATAGTTATTTTATCTCACTTGTACTTCTGATGGCATGTGGGTTGTTATCTGATTGTGCTGATGTTTTCGTGTTCTCTGTTGTATGTTGATGACTCATGTTCACACTGAATTCTGAATTGACATTAAATAGCTGGTGTACAGATATTGTTGGTTACAGCTTCCTGCACAGTATCTGATGCAGTTAACATGAAAAAGTGTCAGTAGCTGAGGTCAGAAGTCACCCTGCATACAAACAAGTTATTCATATGTTATATTATTGAGCTTTAGATGTTAACTCCTCTAAACAGTGACTGTTTCCCTCTTGTAATAAATTTTACAGAAACACCTAAGATGTCGATCTCCAGCAGCAGCTGATTCTTTCACAGTTTTTTCATTCATTCTCTTCTTTTATTGAAAAATGTGCCGCTGAAGTGGAGTGGTTGAACCTCTGATAGGAATCAGCCCGTTTAAACAAAACTGTCTTGTGTGATTGTATCTGTTTACATTTTTACTTGGGCTTCACTAGAAACCAGTCCAGCTTTAGAAACAGCTCACCTGTTTAAAGACAAATAAGAATTTTATCTCACCTTCAGACTGATTTCGAGATAAATATTTTGCAGCCAGTGGGCCGGAAGGTGACAAATGTTTTGCTTCGCTGTAAAACAGAAACTGCTGTACATTTTTTTTTTTTTTAATTAAAATGAAAACACTCGATGCAGCTGCGTCTTCTTTGATCTTAGATTACTGATCATGCTTTCAGTTTAGGTTTGAGTTTAAAATATTTTTTAATATTATTTCTTTGTAATTATTTTTTAATATTTTAGTATTTATCAGTGTCTTTCAGCTTCTGGCTAATTATGACAGCTAATGTATGCAATCAGGGTGTGTGTGTGTGTGTGTGTGTGTGTGTGTGTGCGTGAGAAGGAGACAGTGATGGGCCCTTTTCTGTCTATCACTCTTGACCTCACAAACACACACACGCAGGTCGTGCTCGTCCTCGTTTACCACCGGGTGCGTGACATTTTAGTTCCACGTAATATCAGGAGGACGGTTGAGAGTGAGCGTTAACCGACGGTCTGAGAAGCGGCTCCACCCTACACCTGCTGACTGACTGGCAAACAGAAACGTGCAAGAAACTAATGTCAGGAAACAAAGTGAGAAATGTGCTCAGCAAAGGTTTTCTGCTGAAAAGTACAGATGTGCAGATGCAGGCCAGAGGTGGCGGGAAGAGGTGTGCTGCCTCTGCTGGTGGCTGCAGGAATTCAAAACAAAGTAAATCTAGTTATTTATCAGCTGTAACAAATGTTTCTACACTAAATTCTGGAAAGTTTAAGCCAGAGCAGAGCGGCTGCTGCAGTCCAGCACAAACCACATAGTGTCAGATGAAGATCACAGAAAGGTGAGACATGGACAGGTCTCTGCAGGAGGATGACAAGGACACAGTTTCTACATTACCAGCTAATCAAACTGAGGTTTGATGCCTGCAGGCAGGAGAGGGTTTAAGCAGAAGGTGAAAGTTGACTCATTTATTTTGCTGAATTAAAAGATAAATCTCAAGTGTGTGATTTTTAGCAGCTTGGGTGATTTTCAAGGTCGCAACACACAGGCTAAAGAGACGGAGGAAAACCAGTTCATTAAAATCCAACTACAAAAAAATTTGGATCCAAAACATAATAAATTGTGATAAATGTTTTTTAAAAAAGAAAAAATCTGTCGTTAGTTCACCCTGAAAATTAGAATCTTAACTAAGTACTGTTTGTGTATAATGCCTCTAGGAAGCACTATGTGACATCTGTCTGTAAAAAGCACCATATAAATAAATTGTACTCACTTTCCTTACTTACAGAGCTACTGTAAGACGTTTGAGGAGTCAGCATGTTTGCATTGTTGGGTTACTGCACTAAAACCACTGAGCCACAAGCTTGAAAAAACAAACAAACAACTATCACTGTAGTGAGTCAGTTTCCTTTCGACTGACGGGAGTCAGTTAGTTTCACGTGTTCTGCAGCGTTGTAATATCATCTGAGGAGAGTTTGGAGTCAGAAACCTGAGAATGAATATTCTGAGGAGCAGCTGAAGGAGCGTGCACTGTAAGAGGAGCGGGAGGAGCAGGAACGTTACTCGCACTCTGAAAGAGGGAAGTGAGAAAAGAAATGAAGACGGCACTAAAATGAATCAGGTTTAAGTGCTGGGAGTTTTGGACAAAGAGTTAAAATATAAGCACAGGGGGCGTTGGTGGCTTAGTGGTAGAGCAGGCGCCCCATGTACAAGGCTGTTGCCGCAGTGGCCCGGGTTCGACTCCAGCCTGTGGCCCTTTGCTGCATGTCTCTCCCTCTTTCACACTTCACTATCCTATCAATTAAAGGCAAAAAATGCCCATACAAATATCTTTAAAAAAATAAATTACAAAAAATAAGCACAGATATGAGCTGAGGAGCAGTAAAAGACAGTGAAACAGATGATTGTCAAAAAAAAGGTAAATATTTAAATTTCTAAAATGACTTTAAGGGACAACCTGCAGCTACAGAATGAGCAGAGGATGCACTTCCTGTAGCAGCTGAAGAAGTTCAACCTGCTGAATGCGGTGATGATGGTGCACTTCTACACTGCCATCTGAGTCCACGCTCACCTCCTCTGTCACCACCTGAAGACCTCGTCATTGCTGCACTGGATGCAGGAAAACCGGCTGACCAGCTTGAGTGGAGTTATCTTATTGTGTTCTTCACAAACTCACATTAGGGGAACATTTAATCAATTATATCAAAATACTTTACAAAGGCCTGGAGCCAAACAAACAACACAATAATAATTTGCAGTACACAGGGGGACATGACAAGTTTGCCTGCTCTCACCTCTCATGCTCACATTAGCTATAGAAACTCTTGCTGTTTAAAATACATACTGAACCTCTTATTTCTGCTTACGACACAGACATAACACAAAATTAGATCTCTTTATATTAACATAAATAACAAACCCAAAGGTGAGTGTCCCGCTATATTAGAGAGAAAAACTGCTTCTGGTTACCGTATGATTTGGAGTAAGAGTGACCTCATGCCTGTCAGAGTGCACGACCCAGATACACTGAATCCCTTTCTATTCAATGTGACTCCAAACAAATTATTTAGGAATACAGGTCACCAGAAAATACCCAAACTTATTCAAAGAAAAAATCCCTTGTTTCATTTCCAGGTTACTATCACGTTTAAAACATTGGCGGACCCGACCCCGTTCCCTTATTGGCAGAGTTATGCAATAAAAAATGTTTTGTTTACCTCACCTGCTCTATCTTTTTTAAAATCTTACTATCAACATCTGGTGCACTGCTGTCACCGCAAGACTGCAGCGAATTGTTCACTCTGCTGAGAAGGTGACTGCAGTTAGTTAAGATTCTGCTGCAATCTGCTGTCTCTTCAGGATCCTGAGGTGGGCAGGAAACGATCATGGCCGATGGTGCAGGTTATTATGATGGGCCCCAATGCAAGATTTTGTTTCTAAACTAGCTACTTGACATTGGACAACATCAGCATAGGTATTACCCAGCATTCATCAGTGCAAATCTGTGTATGACAAAAATACCAAATAAGATAAGAAAGTAATAATTTAATTAATATCTTTTTGATGTTTTATAGTTTCTTTAAAGTAAACATATCATTTTATTGTAGAATAGATTGTTACTGACTCTTTCACACAAAAAAAAAAAAAAAAAAGAAGCATTGTTGGAGATGGGTTTGCCTTTACGACTGCAGATACAGCAGTGGGCTCCACTTTTTAATTTAACATTTCTCTGAACATTGGCGTATTTCAGAGGGGTTATCTGAATGAGTTCAGAACAAAGGAATACTTGCACACCTACTTCCAAACAGGTGCATAGGAGAGGGACAAGCAGAACACAACTTGTAGAAAAACTCCCCACACTGTCTCACGTGCAAAAAAAAGACTTTAGTAACTAGATCTTCATCAGGCAAACCATTCTGTAACAAGGAGAAGCTCTTCACAGAGATCTAGTTATCAGAATGTTGCAGCATTAAAATCATTATTTGTGCAAGTCAGACAGTGCGCGGGAGTTCTTCTTTCAGTAATTATCTGAATGAGTTACAAGAGCCTGTTCTCTGGCCAACATGCTGATGGAGGGCCTGCTCTCTCTACGGGCCCCTCCATCACATCATCATCACTGCCTGCACTGTCTGTGTTCATGCCTTCTGCACTCTCCTCCCCCAAAATGTCACACCACAGAAACAGTTTCTTCCTGACTGCAGTGGGCCTCATCACAGACATGGACTCTGATACACACCGTCTATTAAATTAAGAAACATCTTGGACTACTGTTTCTGAACATTGCACATATTTGCTCTACTCTGAACTTCTGCACATCACCTCACTAATACTTTGCAGAAAAACTACAGATTCTGAAACAGCCATATTGAACATATTAGCTATATTTCAAAGCATCTTTGTCCCATTTTTATTATAACTTCTTTAAATCTACATTTATGTTCTTTGGCTTATTTTTATTCCTCTTAATATATTTACTGCATATTGCATAATGTGTGCACCAAAACACCAAAGCAAAGTGAAAGCCTACTCGCTAATAAATCTTATTCTGATTCTCTTTATTCATTTTTAAACCCTCCATCAGTGGAAGCGGAGGAGCTTGTTTTCTAAGCTGAGCCTACAGTGTCCCCTGGCAGCAGGAAGGTTTGATGCATTACATGCTATATTAAATTTAGACTTTAAAAATGTGTAAACAGATATGCCTCATTAGAAATAATCAAGGTATGAACCTGGAGACATCGGTAAGAGCTGACAATAATTAACTGTACTTTGTAGCAACACTTTAAAAATGTGTTTTTTTCCTTATGGGCTTTACCTTTACTGTCAGGGTGCAGAGCAGCTTTAAAAAGTGTAACAGTGAATTGAAATGAGCTGATTAACACCCAGGTCAACCTGAGTAAAATCTTAAAATGCTCAGACGCACAGAAAGTAAAAGGTGTGATCCTGCTGATATGACAGCAATACTGAGAACACACTTTCTCTGGTCCTCACACACACACACACACACACACACACACACACACACACAGTTTCTGGGTGGTGTTTCTTACCCACCTCTAACCTTTAGCCCCGGTGCTGCCTGGCAACAGGCCGCCGATGTGGGCGGAGTAGGCGTATTCTTACAGACTCATTGTGAGAAATGGGGGGAATTCACAATGGGCCACGCCCCCGAGCACGCACACACAGCCCACTCAAATATATATTACTGTAGATCATCACATTAGACACACATGTACAGTCTCACGCTCACACTGTACCCACACACACAGAAACATGCAGGGAGGAAGAAATACAGTGACAGAACAGGTCAGTCTGGGTCCTGACTGCAGGATTTACTGAATTTCAGTCATCATCGTCAGGATGAATTCCTGCAGTAAACACGCAGTTAATAATGTCTGCGACCTCAGAACAGCTGAGACTTGTTAAACCACAAATTTGAGACAGCAGAGAAAAAAGAAATTTTGGCAGGCAGATGGTGTTTTTTTAATCTTAGTTGGAAAAGCTGCTCTTCACATTTCCAGTAATGTTAAGGACAAATTTATTTTCAAACTCTACTTTCCACCAAACCTCTTTGTCAGCTGCTGCATGTGTGAACCACAGAACTCTGACATTTCTGACTGAGTCCAGCTCTGGTGATGTCTGGAGGTCATCTGACATGAACTCTGGGAGGTGCTTTAGAGTACAGAATAATATGGTTGAGCCGAGTACTCAGATGAAACCAGTATTTTGTGAGGATAACGTATGGGTGCGAGCATCACCCAAATAACTTCTTCTCTTGTGATGAAAACTTTCTGAAGCTCATTCCTAAGTCTGTTCTGTAAATTGTTTTCAATAAATAAATAAATATAGCTAATACCGGTATATATCACAACTTCTGATGAACCCGAATCAATTTCAGGCCTCTAGTTTAATCCATGCAATTCTGGTTTGACCTCCACCCACAAAAACCACCAATATGAATACAGATAATGGTGTACTAGCTCATCCTGAGGGACTAATAATTTTTTTTATGGAACGGTTCGTATGATATCCAACAAATTTGTGCCTCACCAATGATGTTACGTCCTTAACATATAGTTACGTAATTAACATAAAGTCACAGAGGTTGAGTTTAGGAAAAGAAACTTGGTAAGGACATACTTTAGAATGACTCAAAGTTCACACCGATTCAAACACACAACTCAAAGGAAAAGTCCTTTCAAAATACGTGGGATATATGCGAATTTGGGTGCTTTGCTTTTTGTAGAAAAAATTGTGAAGGATTTGTGAGAACAGCCTGAACAATAATAGAAGGTTTTTCATCATCCAAATAATCTACTGAGGTTTTTGAATTAAGCGTCGAAAGTCTGTCGTCATATTTCATGACATCATCAACCTACAAAAAAGGGAAAGAACCGAATAAGCTGATGTGTCAAATGAAATGAGTAAGTCTTTTTACTATCATAGTATCAGAGCTGAAATAGACTTTGTTGTTATTGTGTTTATACAAATGTAATTTATGGTGCTGCTGATGAGCCGCTGTGTTAATATGGGTGCGTGCCTCCCTCTGTGTTAGCATACAAGAGGGCGAACTTTTCTTTTTTACTGCAGTGACAATGTTTTTTTTTTTTTTTTAAAAAGGCTAGGTGCTAACAGATATGGATTGAAGCAGAATATTTTGTTAGATAAAAACATGTAGTGAATCTTGGACATGATTACAGGGTTTTTCTTGCATAAAGAATTATGAGGCAGCTGCCTCCGTCTAATTTGAGCCCGTCTCCAGCTCTCTACGATCTCTGACAGGTGTCACAATGGTAAACTCTGTTTTCTAAGCAATAAACTTGGTGCATTTCTTTCATCTGTAACTGCCACTACAGCATTACACCGATGTGGTGGAGCTACTGTGATAAGCACAGTGCTTTAATGGACAGCTTTGGTTAATTTATGTCTCTGTTCTGGTGGTTCTTAACTCTGATCAGAGTTTCCCAGCTTCCTTCACTGTAACACTTCACATGACTTCAACACACATTTAATTAAGTTCTGCCTGAGTCTGGTTTGGTCACTGTGCTGTGAGTGTTGAGATGAACTGCACCTTTTCATCAAAAATACAATTCCAGAGTTTCCAGAGTTTGCACAATGAATATTACAGACACAGAAAAGTACTTTATTTCACGTCTCCATCTGCTGGTGGGCCGTCATGATAAGAGTATGTATGATGTTAATTCCACCACAGAAGAGACTTGATGATCACTAAAATTAGGTGGGGAAAAAAAAGTGGACATACTGCTATCGGCCAAATAAGCTGTTTTATATCGACATATCTGATATTGGCAAAAATATCATGCATCCCTACTGACAAGATGACAGTGAGAACACATCAAGTTCAATTAACTTGTCATGAGGAGTATGACTCAGCTTCAGAAAACACTAAATTAAACAGTTGTCAGTCTAATGATGTCATGAGGGTTATTTCCCCCTCAGTTTGGACACTTAACGTCATGTTTAATGGAGCTTGACCAACACTCAGAACTAAAAGTCAGAAAATCTCAACTGGCTGCTGCTAAACTTTAATATAAAAATGGTTGGACTGCTCCTTTATGATGATTGTGAGAGCGGAGGATGCTTGCCTCCTCTCAGAGTGAATCCACTTATAACTGACGACTACAGTTACACACAGATAAGAACCTTTTCCTCTGCACCCTTACAGGAAAAACTTGATTCCCCTCAGGGCCTCCCGAACATACAGGTACAGCCAACGTCAGCAGATTTATCATGTGACAGAAGACAATACGGAGGGATGTCATACAGGGAGAGAAATTTACAGAGGTGTTTTCCCAGTTTGACTAACGCTCAGCTCTGTGATTCATAAAGTGTGTGTTGACCATTAACAGCAGGAACAACTGCATCTGAAGCCAACAAACAGAACACAACAAGCATATCTGCGAGAGATCAGCTGCAAGCAAATGTTTCCATCTGAAGGTTTCCAAGGATCACATGACTGTGTGACAGCACCACAGAGGCTCGGGGCATCTTCACTGAACTGCACTGTGTCTATAATACTTCAATACTGTGACCTTTGACCTGCCAGGGGAAACAAGCACCGGCAGGTCAAAATTCTTTTTCAACTCAACCTCTACCCAGAAAAAAATGTTTGTTTTTCTTGTTTTGATCAAATGATTACATATGAACATAATGTGCGTGTAACGTGACATATTTCAGTGTCCTGTAAGGTAAAGCTTCAGTGAGAACAAATCCCAACATCAGCAGCTGATGAGACCAGACAGGGAGCCACTTCTTCCCAACCACAACCAAATTATTAAGAACTTGCTTACAGGGCACAGTAGCAGCAACTGTTAAACTGAATAAAAATGGGCTGATATGTCCGCTGACACACACACACACACACACACACACGCACACACACACATGCACACACCCTGTGGTTGAGTAGTACACGACCGCCGGCCAAGACGACATGTTTTGTCAGCCGAGCGAAGCCAACCACTATTTAGGAAGACCACAACGCTGCACTCTCCTCTGAGCCAAGCACACAGTCTGACTGCACGACTGGCAGCGGGTCGGACTGACTGACTGACACACTGACTGACTGCTGGACTAAAATACTGAATAACTGAATGGAGGGAAGTCAAACTGTCATGCAGCTCTGTGAGAGAAAGATATGTCAAGTGCAGGGCTGAAACCACCGTTTTTTCCCTGTATTACTTCATCTCCTGATGATTTCTTTTGATAAATCAATTAGTCATCAACAAAATGTCAAGAACTGGTGAATTTGGCAACATGCCAGAACACTTCATCTTCAAATTCATTGCTCTGTCAAGACAACAGTCCAAAACAATTACATAAAACAAAGTTGAAAACCAAATCTTCACATTTGGGAAACTGGCAACATGTCACTGACTTCCTTTACAAAGAACAAATAAACTGTCGAGCGGACAGACACGAACAGTTTCACTGAAAGCACTCGTGCTGCAAGTGTGAATAAGAGCTGAGCCGCTCTGGTTTTAAAACTTGTATTTCAGCAACATTTTGCAGCTCACAGTTTGCATGCAGCCACATTTTGCACGCCTCCACCAAACCATGTTACAACTGGTTAAAAACTGTACAGGGCATCGACGAAATCTGAGAGTTCAAATGTGTCCTCAGCAACTCCTCTTTAAGGGAGGGGATACTGAGAACTGAGACTCAAGACACCGTACCAAGGGTAGAAACCAACGACCTGTACTGATGATCAATGCATGAAGGTCACTTCAAACTTTTCAATAAAGTGTGAGAGAAAGCTAAAGGGAGGAGTGCGCCATCATTTTATGGTCTGCTGGTGTATTGTTACGACAAGAGCAGGAGTCTACAGGTATAAACAAGTTACATCAAGACTTTAAGCCCTTTTTAATCCCACTTTAAACTTGAGCTAAAAATACACCAAAAGTGAGAATATACTCTTTCAAAGTAAACTCACTGTTCAAAATGAACAGTAAATGAACTGACACTGATGATATTCTGTGTGTCCACCAAAAACATAATCAATGAGCAGCATGGCCAGCGAGGCCTCAGTTTAATGATGCAGAGCTTTTGCAGGTGATGTGCTGAAATCTTTTCCCCCTGTAAAACAGTGTTTCCTTCTCTTCAAACAATGGACTGTAGCACCATCACCGGAAATTCTTGCAGTATAAACTGTCTTCATCATTTCCTAATTGTGTAAAATTTTGTCAGAATTAGTGTAAGAATTCTTGAAAAATATGTTTTATGAGCAAGTAGGTGTTTGTGCCAAATTGGAAGAAATTCCCTCCAGGTGTTCTTGAGATATTGTGTTCATGAGGATGAAATGGACAACCAGACGGACAACTCAAAAACATTATGTCTGTGGCCACTCATCGCTGGTGTGGAGGCATAA
The DNA here is from genome assembly GCF_041903045.1 of Epinephelus lanceolatus. Lineage (NCBI taxonomy): Eukaryota > Metazoa > Chordata > Actinopteri > Perciformes > Serranidae > Epinephelus > Epinephelus lanceolatus. The sequence continues at coordinate 1,659,827 of NC_135743.1, forward strand.
AAAAATTTAAGACCCATGAAACCTAAGTTTAAGACAATCTAACGCTGGAATTCCACTGGATGCGTGTCCGTTGCAGCTCCGGAGCGCCGTAGCTGTGACGGAGCCGGAACACAGCGCAGCTGGTGGAAGCACACACATTGACTAGAATTGAAACGTATCGGCTCCGCTGCTGTTCCGGAGCACAGACGCAGCCCACACGCATCTGGTGGAATTTGGGGGTTACCCTTTTAAAGCCTTTTTATTAGTAAATGTGTATTTACGAAATTTTTGAGTTTTTACGGCCCTACAGCCACCCTGTCAGAGAGCACATACGACACTTGTAATATGTGTAATGTAGGGATGCATGATGATATTGGCATGCCATCGGCATCGGCAGATATTGGTTTTAAAATATTAGAAAAAAAAATCTGAATCAGTCAAAAAGCTTTTTCTTATGTTGCACAATAAATGAACAGACACTGTACAGTATTTCATGTCCGTCATGATAAGAGTACGTATGTATAATATGATGTTAATTCCACTACAGAAGAGACTTGATGATCACTAACATTAGGTGGGGAAAAGGTGGATATAGCAGAATCAGTTACCGGTCAAATGAGTTGTTATATATCGGCAAAAAAAATCCTATATCCTTCTTTCATAGACCAAATGTATTTGTTTCTTCATAATGTAATTGACTGTTGCTGCTTCTGTCCACTCTGTGACACCTGCTGCATGTCTACATCCTGGAACTTTAGGGCTCAATCATACTCAGGTTTCTGTAAAACTTTTGACAAAGGAAAAAGTTCTCACATATTTACTATTGTTAACACAAGCAGCTGTACGGAAACTTAAAGGAAACCAAACAGTCTACAATCTGCAATTTCTCCATCAAGGAATAAGAAAACAAGACTGTGAATAAATAAAGGTATCACAGTGTTAGTGAGGACATCAGCGTTTTCCAAACTGATTTTAAAGTGTGAAAGAATCAGTGGAGAACTTTGCCCAAATTACCAAAACGTTCACAGCCTTCGCAGCCTTTTTACAGTAAAGTTGTTCACATAGAATTAGAAAGCAAAAGATCTGCGCTGACCACATTTGAATCGACATCAGACCGTGGCATCGAGGCTTTCGAGCCATCCTGAATTCCCCTGTCTGGTGCACATCTCACACGCCTGCACACATGAACCATAAGCCACTATCTGCTCTTTCAAAACAGCCACTGAAACCTACACTTCCCCCTCCAGCATCTGAAATGAGCCAAAGTGTTTGATCAGAGCAGCAGTATTGGCTCCTGATGTAGCCTGAACAGGGAGAGACTGCCAACAGTGAGTGGGCTGTACCACAGATGTGACTGAGACGGAGGAAGGGGAAGGGGGGGGGGGCTGGACGCTCAAAGTATCACTGCGTGGATTTGTCACTCAGAGAGGAGGGAGGGGTTGGGGTGGGGTTGTGGGGGAGGGAAGATGGGGTGGGGAGTTTCCCTCTGATTTTTCACAGACAATAATCAGTGTGTGGGTTTTTCATGATTGGGCTCACCTCCGATAAAACCTGAAAAGAAAACAAAAAGGCTTTGCTTACGAGAACTGTCTGTCAATACACGCATGTCTTGTGTGGGCAGCGTCACCCTTCAGGTTGTGATTTCTGCAGCAAACTGAAGCCAGATTTCTGCCAAAGGCTTGCTCAATAACACACCTGGGTAAAAAAACCAAAAACTCATGAGACATCTTGAACAGACATCAACGCTGACCGCTGGTTACTGTAACATGTTGTTTTTGTTTGTTACCCACAGTGTGGGGGGAACGACAGCCTCATGGCAACAGACTTTTCGGCCATGGCTCGAGGATGATTTGGGAATCCCCTTCTTTCTTCCTCTAAATTCAAGCCACCCCCATTTGTTTGCTGCGGCTGGTTTCTGGGTCTCACAGGGGTCAACACCAATCCTCTCTTAGACATAACAGAGGAGAGGATTGTATGAAGAAAACACGTCATTTGATGTTTGAAAGATCACAGAAGTGGAGCACCCCAGATTTTCCTTCTGTTATACGTTAGGGTCCTGAAAAAAAAAAGTCCTCTGAACTCTTGAGCGATATTACCAGCAAACCCCCCCAAACACCACAGCCCCTCCCGGCCCTGAACACACATCCCGGTCTCTCTAATCCAAACACGCCGCCATAATCTGCAGCTATCATGCGAGTCATCTACAAGCCGAGGAAGAGGTGGAAACTAAACAAACGATGAGACAAAAGGACCACTTTCACCTTGATCAGCCAGGCAGGCAGACTCCACTGGGAGGGAGGAGAGCAGAGAAAAGCAGAGATTTAACGTCAAAGACATGAAAGACGTCGACAGCAGACAGGGAAGATGTTCAAGACTACACCTGAGAGAAAGATAGAGGATCAAAGAGGAAGAAAAGAGTCTTAGATCAGGTAAACTACGGAGAAGAAAAGGAACAGGAAAAGAGAAAGAGACTGTAAGAGGATATCTCTGTTTCCACCCTGCAGTCACGCACATGTCAAACAAACCTGGTAATGGGGCAGAAATTAGGAAAATTACAACAACTGGGTTGAAGTGGATTAGATGAAGGAGAGTAATTATCCACACATCACGTTGGTGCAAGGCTTCAAACAGTGTCAGTAAAGACAAAGTAACGCCTGCACACTAACTCCACAACACAAACATTTTTTAAAGACATCGATCCTACTTGGATCTTTGTCAGGTCAAAAAGACAAAGACCTAAGTACAATCACAATTTCGTCTTTATCCCCTTTACACTGCCTGTTCAAGGTGGAAATGTCACGCTGTTACTCCACCTCACGGTTCTGTATAAAAGATACGATCACAGAATGGGGGAGCAGAGGTGTCTCCCCTTTAGGCCGGCAGCAGAGGAAGTGACAGCACCGCATCAAAGTCTGTGTAAAAGGGACGGCCGACAGGACAGGACAGGTTTGACTTTTGCATGCGACCTCCTGCGGGACATTTAAAAAGCAGCTAACAGCAGTTAGCAGCTAACTCAAAGAAGATCAGTAGCCAAAAATGTCTGCAAACTGGAAAATCAGTCGGTATATTTACATGACATTAGAGAAAATTGATTTATTGTATCAGTCCGACCAAAACTGGATTTGAAAAATCCATGTTAACACGTTAGTCCGACTGAAATCATACTAAATCAATTTCTCAAAGTAGGACTAACACACCCACATAATGCGTTTGGGAGTCGAATTCCTCCTGCGTGTATACAGTCAGACCCAAACTGGCCAAGGCGTTCTGAGCATGCTCAGAAGAAGCCGGCAACAACATGGAGAAATCTACATCCAGAGCCGTGACTTTTTGGACGGACCAAATGTACAGAGCTGTAAAGTTGTCCACCATGGTAGCAGTTAGCAGCTAGCTAACCGTAGCTAACTTGTTTGTCCATTGTTTGGTCTGTGACGTAATAGGTCAACAGGAAAAAGGTCCAATACTAACAAGCTGAAAGGGGGCATATCTCCACCTATCGTAGAGGAGTCGCACATACTTGGCTCAATAAATGGATTCCCCTCCCGTGCTTGTATACTGGGACAAGGACAGTAGGCCAGTTAAATGTCCTCGTCCAGCTGGGACTGTAGCTCCACTTCACTGTGACTGGAAAACATTCAGAATGAGGTCCAGGAGCTCCTTATGCTCCGAGCAAGGGACAAGATCAGCTGTCATATAACAGGGAAATTAAATGATTGTTAATGCCATGTTATGTCATCGTTGTTATTTAGAAAGTGTTAAATGTGACAGTAGAGGCCGATGCTGTTGTGTTTAACGTCACTCCTCTTCTGCTTCTGCGATGCCGGCACACTGTCTAAAATCACACACTGGAGCGACATGACGCAGCTGTTGTTTGGTTCTTAGTAAAAATGCAAAGAAGGCGTAAAGAAGGGACTTCAGAGCGGCTCTGAAAGGTCATCTCTGTGTAAAAAGGACACTTGTTAAACTTTTGTGGCGTGGAGTAAGTGTGCAGGCGTCACTCTTTCTTCACTGAAGTGGATTAGTGTCAGAAAAACCCTCAAGAAGGTCAAAAGAATCCTTCGATAACATCCTCGTACTTGGCAGCTGTTATTGTTTAGAGGTGTTATCTGATGGCGGTAATTCGCTGCCTGAGGCCAAAGACATTAACTTGGCAGGGTTAAAATGTACCAACTGAAGGCTGTGACACAATGACAAGACTTCCACAGATGACAGATTCTGAAATGTCCAACTTTCATCAGCATTTATTCACTTCTATTAGAGATGCAAATTCTCGACACTCTGCCTCATTAGACTACAAAAACACATTGTTCACTCGTGACCAGAGCGATGTCACAGAGTGGTGCTTCTTTTTTCACTCAAAAATCCTTGGCAGAGCACTTACACCTGTTTGTAAGAGCACATAAACCAACTAGTATGACCTGGTGATTTTAATTTGAGTCGGCAAAGATGAGACGTGTGCTACCTGCATGTTTAACACAGTGCTTATTAAAAGTGCAACAAGAGACAGGAGACGTGTGAGCCTCAGAGCTCAGTGTATACAGGTGTTTTATCCACCTGCCGGTCACATTTATGATCAATAATCCATTGAGAGTTTTAGGTTTATGAAACAAAACATGTATTTTTGTTATTTGGGGTGAACCAGAGATGATAGCTGACCTGTTGAATGCAAATGTAGACATACAGTTGCTAGGTTGCTACAATGCATGTAAATAAAATCCTCCGATTACCCGCATAACTTTCTGAGTAACCTGGTTATTAAGTGCATGTAAGTGCACTGAATGCTGACTGGGACCAGTTTGAACTTGGAAGTCTGATTGTCTTTTGACCTGCAAATCACAAACTAACTGTGACTGGCAGTAAGACAGGTTAGGGAATACTTCAGGTAACAAAAAAATCTGTATTTAGTCTTTGTAGAAACAACTGGACTGTGTCATTTCAACGTCAGTTTTGTGCACACCATTTCTCAACAGTACAAAGCATAAAATGTATAGTAAATACTGTATTTATGATTAATATTATTATATGTATGAGTGTGTTGTTCTGAACTGGGACACAGCTGGTGCTTGCTGGGATCCCCTGATCTGAATGAATCCAACAGTGGGAACAACATGTGAAAATAACAACAGTATGTTAAAGACGTTCCTATAATATGTTGGTTCTTCTGAAATAAATCTCACAAGTTCCACAAAATATTAAAAGTGAGAGTGAGACGTCAGGAAGGCGATGGCGACAAAATGAGAGTGAATGTGAGATAGAAAGGCAGACAGACGGGGGGGGGTGTTAATGGTTCTGTCTCCTCCGTGCAGGTGAGTCTCCTGCGGGTCCTCTGTCCCAACACACTATTGTCTCCTTATCTACTTCCTCTCTCCTCCTCTGCAGACACTGCCTGTTTAGACTGCCACTCGCCTTCTCTCCTTCCTCTCATCTCTTCTTTCATTATCACCACTCCTCCGCCACAGCTGCAGCTCAACGGTGTGCCACGAGTGCACACAAGGCTTTGTATCAAACCTGCCGTCCATATGTATATTAAGGATTGGCCTGCTCTTTACAGGTGGACTGACATGGATAACATATCATGTACATGTGTGTGTTACTGAGCAGATTTTTAGATTATATGTACTGTTGTTGTTTGTCTTGAGAAATCTAATTTATTAAAATGATCCAGCATTTTCTTTTCTGCATCTGTGTGTTGGAGTGAAATGTTTACTTTGCATTAATGAGTTAGATTATTGTCCTTCACTTTGTTTGCATTTGTGAGTACTCACTTTTCATCCGTTTGTGTTGTGCACATTTTGTTAAATTACAGGGAGGTTGGCTGTATGAGCCTACAGCCTCCTGTCACTTAGAAATATACATATACATTGTTTGGTTCTTGCTGGTGGTGTTAATGTTTGTACAAATAAATCTAATTAAATCAAATCAAATATTTTTAGTATTTTATTTCATTGTCTTCAGTAAAGAATTTACTGCGTTTTTTATATCCCACTCTGTGTGAAGCGTCTTTAAGGATTCTGAAAAGCGCTATATATGTGTGATGAATTATGAAAAGCAGAAAATAATAATTAATTAAATTAATAATAAAAATGTATGAGGTGTAATTGTTAAAAAATGGGATATTGGTAGCATATATATGTCATTCCCTTTTCCTGCCTGCCTTGTGACCTCGACTTCAGGAAACCAGTGGAAATAAGTTGTGACTTTACTGCAATACCCTGATGAGTTTTAGTTCTGTATGTATTTTAAATTATCAAATAAAATCAGATACAGTTTAGTCACTTTAATAAGAGATTCCTGTTGACTATCTGTTTAGACTCCAGCTCTCTTCACCTCCTTCTCCTCTTCATGCTTCCTCACTTTCTATCTGCTCCATCTCCTCCTCTCGTGTCTTTGTTCACTTGTTCTGTTCCATCCCCCCCTCCCTGCCCTGCGAGGCTGTGTAAATAAAATAAACTTCAGAGAGGAGCTTCTTTTCTTCTCTCACTTCTGGAAGATGACACGGCCAATATTTGCTATGGAAACCAAAAATATAACATGGCTGCTACTGTGCTTCTCACTGTAGCTGCTGGTGTTTGGCATCATTCAGACCTGTGATGTTCTGGAAGTTTCAATCCTGATGACATGTAATTATTATCATCTGTGATCACAATGGGAGATATTAGTGAAGATGCACTGCTTTCACCCTCCACTGTGTGTGTGCAGACCTACCGTCGTTTGGTAAAGCAGCAGGGTACATCTCTTTCAGCAGGTCGCCAAGTGTGTGCATGTTGCCTTCAGATGAAACAGGGCGAAACAGTTTCTGGATGAACGGCCTGTCGCTCAGTGTCTGGAACAAATAAGAGCACGGCAAATTAACAAATGCAGCAACACAAACATACAAACACATTGCATCCTAAACACATCCAAAGACACTGGCTCAATTACATCAATATGTGATTGAAAAGATGCAACAAAACTCCATCAAACTTAAGCTGACGTAACGGTGCAGCCATAACAAATGCCATTTAGATTTAAATAATTTAATCATCAGACATGTGATACCAATTCTAGGAATTGCCGTAAAAAGCAGACAAAATATCCAGTAAACAGGGCACTTTCATGTGAAGTAACATAAGGGGAAATTTTAAGGTGATGAACAGAGTTCAAAGGGTTAAGATAGTGGAAAGAATCCACCCAATTATGCACGCAAACGCAGTGAATGTACAGTCTGCTGAGCTGAGCTGGGAATGAGCTGCTTTGATGAGCCCGACGGCTCAGAATGTGATATTTAGCAATCTGCAACATTTCAACAGATGTTTCATGTGACAGCATGTTTTACTGATCAGAATTAGTCTGGAAATCATTAACTGCTGCTCGAGTGTGTTCTTGGCAGAAAAGTCAGCTCCTACACTAAAAACACCTCTGGCACTCCTCGACGTTCTCAGATGGAGAGAGGAGACGAGTAAACTGTGAAATTCAATGTGACAGTATGTATTTTTCTCAAGCGGCAGCGTCCAGGGCTGAAAAATGAAGCCAACGCTGAAATGCCGAAAAAAGTAGTTCCTCTAATGTCCACTTGAGGCTGGCTCGCTCGCTCCTACAGCGAGTCAATCCCCGCAGACCCGCACGTTCAAATCTACACTTTTACAACAGAAATAAACATGTTACAAAAGATGGTTTTGGTCCAAGTAGCTAATCTTCCTGTTTATGACAACTGTACAAGGCTGTCATGATACCAGCAATATTGCAACCCCAGGGCAGAGCAGGCAACCGCCACAGCTATGTTCATTTTTCTTATATTCAATATTAAACTTTGGGTAAAGCGCTGCTGCCACGTTTTACCCAGCAGTCCAATCACAGTGGAGAAGGGGTGGGACACTACAGAGACCAACCGTCTCACTGTTGGACATCAACAACAATCGAGGATAAATTAATACTGAAAGCTTCAGGCGTTAATACCACATATCCCGCACATATCAAACCATCCTTAATCTCCACAGAGGAAATTCCTTCCCCACAACCGCCCTACGACTGTTAAGGGGCTTATTTAACTCACCTGTTTAAATGTTACTGAGGCTTTAAGCCCAGTTCAGACCAAAATGAGATGAAAAAGACAATTACTGTCAACACTCCGTTCTGTAATATTGTAAAAAGCTGTAGGTTCACAGGAAGTGACCACGATGAGACGGTGTATCATCTCTAGTCAACAACTCATTCATCTCATCGTGAATCATCTTTCTGAACTGGGCTTTAAAGTTATGCATAATTAAGGCCGTGGTCACTTTAGGTGACAGGTGGGTGCCATTTGTTGACGAGTGGCCACCATAGCAACAACGTTGGTTAGGTAACATAACCATGGCGTAACTCTTGATTCACAGAGAGAAGGCGTAGCTGAAGCTGTCGCTGTTTCAGTGCGTCTTCAGTTCATTAAAGTTAATGGTAATGTTTTGGTCACCTGAAAAAGCATTTGGTTGTAATAAAAGACTCTCTGACGAATCCTATGTTTTTTTGATATGTATATTTTGTTTTGATAGTTTTTAGCCTGTTTTTGCTCAGAAAAATAAGCATCATTATCGTCACAGTAACCATAGCTGTAAATGCACGGCGCTAACCAAGCTAGCAGCTAGCATTAGGGTTAGATCCACCCTATTGTTAAAATGCAGTCACTCCTGGCTCCTCAATAAAAGGAACATAAAACAAACAAACAAAAAACAGATGGCGGCTGAACTCAAGGCTTCAAAACAGGAGTCCACAAACCAATGGGTGACATCACTGTGGATACGTCCATTATTTTATACAATCTATGGTTCTTTCCTGCCAGAGAAATCATCTTCTCTCTTTCACTGCTCCACAGAGAGGCTGGAGGTCATGGAGACGTTCAAGTGTTTTGCTCAAGGACACCTCAGCAAAGTGGACGCTTTCATGGTCAAGGGTTTTCTGAATCAGCATGCCATTCTGCTGCCTAATGAGTGACGGTAACCCAAAAAACCTGATTAGAGACCGAAGAATGAAAACAAAACACAACAAAGTGGACATGAGTTGTAAAAAAAAAAAAGGCACAGCGGCGTTTAATTTATCTAGTGTTCCTCTCGTTAAGAAAATGTTGAGTAATATAAATCATGTCATCCTCTCTGACAATCCTTCCATCTCTGCTCTGATCTCTTCCCCACACTGTATGTGAACCCTCTGCAGTCAGAAGCATACTGTCATGATGATGTTTCTCTGACCTGTGACCTGCACACTATTAGTTACTTATCATGGTAACGATCTAGGAACCAAAGCTTATCCTACTGCTGACCACAATGCAAATCACTCTGGGGAAGAGCGACCGCTAAATGCCTAAAATGTAAACTGACTAAGTCATGATGAGACCGTTAAACAAAAGTGACGTATGCAGCAAACATCCTCATGACTCTTCAGCTCTGATCTGAAACCCTGCAGCCAAAACATTCCATGTGTGAGAGGTGCGGGAAACATGGTGGGAAATTACCGCCAGACGGCAGACAAATCTAGTAAACTATGTCCAGAGCTGGTAATGGACTTTGACTCAAGAGTGGAAGGACAGAGGGTATCGTATGTTGGATTGATTGGTTTATTCTCTGAGGCAGTTACATACAAAAAGAGATCTTTTCAGTCGCTGTGAGTTCTCTCAGTTTGATGTGTCTGGGCCTTGTGTTTCACAGCACTGTTTACTGTATGGGACATCAGCTGATCTGCTAAATTATGACCTGCCACTGTTCTACAAAGAATAGGGTGATTGCGGTGGAGGATGGGCGGTCTGATGAGATTTTAGTTGATTAAAATGAAAAAGAATCTGATAAAAACCTTCACCTTTACTTTTATGTTGATTCTTAAATACATTTATTACTTCAGTAAATACTTCAGTCGTATTTCGAGATCAAGACTTCATCTGATCTGTCTGATTATTTAATACCTCACTTGTGTATAAATATATATTTTTCCGCACTGTGTTCTGTGTATTTTTTGTTTTTTATTGGAGTACTAGTCCATCCCCATTGGTGGCTTTGTCACCTTCTACCTATGCCAGTCCTCAATGCCTATGTGCAGTTTCACATAGACTGACCACGTCAGTGAGTAGAAAAACGTGGGACAGACAGAATGACTGACTGACAGAATGACACACTGACAGTTTCCGTGATTATGTACAGCATACCATACCATGACTTAGTCATACCAAACATTAGAAAACAACACCAACATTGGTCCACAGGGGGAGCCACAGCGATCGGTCGCATTTTAGCCATTTTGAAGCATTTTTCTGTTGTTATAGCGCCACCCAGTTGCCAATTAGAGTTAAATTTCTCCAGTCACCTTGAGGCGTCCTGTTCTACATATCTACCAAGTTTAGTAAAAATCCATATGGCGGTTAGGCCTAGATAAGAAATGAGCTCTCTAGCGCCCCCATTTTGTTTGATGGGGTCAATAATGGAGGGGTCCCCTCAGATTATGTGTGGTCATATGCCTACAAAGTTGCGTGGTGATGGGTGAAACCCTTGAGATGTTATACACCTTTATGTGATGAGCCACGCCCTCCGCAATATTCATTGCCTTATAGAAGCTCAGTTTTAGTAAGTTTTCCAACTTTTGCCAAGAGGGAACTTTAGATATTGGTCCCTAGATTATGTTCACCCAGTTTCATGCAGATCGCTCAAACTTAATATTGTTTTCAGGCTTGAACTGATTAACAATCGATCGATATATCAAAATGTTTTTATTTCAGATTTTGCTCCTGCCTTTTCTTTAACTTTGTATTCCACATAATACCTTATTATTTAGATGAAATGTGCTGAAACTAAGGTATGTGTGATTTTGGCCAGTATAAAATTGGCAGGTAGAATTTTTCATCTAACAGTCCCCTAGGCCAGTGAGTCATGAAGTTAATTTCGGTACCTGGAAGTAAAATCTAAACACCTTATGAGTGTCTACAATCTTGACCAATGTGTGAGCTACCAAACTGCTGATATTTATTAATTCACCATGCTTTATGTGGCATTGTAAGCTGATGTAAATCCAGTTCATGAATCTGACAGTTACATGTCAGCAGGTTTGCTCTTTGTAAACATAAAGAGTTCAGAGTGGAGTAAAAAATTCAGTGGTTCTGGTTACCAGGTGACCCGTGTCCTCAGGGCAGGAGACAACAAGGCGCCAGGCGCTGGACACCGACCAGCAGTTGCCGTCAGGCGGTGACTTAAAACGCTGTTTGGTTAATCAAGCACCTTGATTCAGTTGATCTATGTGTCCTTGTGACTTTTTGGCTTTGTAATTCGGTGAGGAAACTATCTAAAAATCTGAACATTTGGGACATGTAACGATCGGTAAGCCAAACATTTGAGGATTTGCAGCTTCTCAGTCTCTCATGTATTTTTACAAACTGAATAAATTGTTGATCAGACACACGAGCAATTCAAAGACATGACTAAAGGCGTTAATCACATTATCTGATTAATCAATTGCAGTCTTGATTAGATTACATTTCCAATATTGGTGTATATCACAATATGACAAAGATTATTAAATTATGAGGCTTTGTCTGTGATCAATACTGATCAGTATTAGAGGGCTCAGCTGATGTCGTGCTCTAACGGGAGAAACGGAGGCCTCTGACAGGGGAACGTGGTGCAGAATGATATCCAAGCTGAGGTGTCAAACGGAGAGTCTGACACACAATAGGGCCTAATCATGGAGCTGTGAAAAGGAAACCGGCGAGGACGGAGATCGAGTAACCGAGCGGTAACTACACACCACAGAGCCAGGCGCGAACCAGCAAGAGGAAGGTGGCGGTGGAGGCGTGAAGCTGGCGCTCAGGTTACACAGAAAGACTGAGTCACTGACAGGAAGCACGGCATTTCGTGCGGGATCATCGGCAAGAGCCAGAGCAGAGAGAGTGCGCTAAGTGACAGCTACTTCATTGCATTTTTAAATAGCCAGCCATGAATAATTGAGCTGGTCGCCATACAAAGAAGGGGCCATTGATCCCTCGGGAGAGAAGCGTGATATTGCTTGGATGAAGACACTTTCTTTTCAGCTGGCGTGACACCTTAGCTGGCACAGGAGCACATGGTCACACAAAGAGAGCGAGGTGTCATTAGGACGCAGGCGAAAAGAGATGGCTTGCTCTCGCTGAGTGAAAAGAGCAGCGGAACTCAAGACGTCGCCTAATTGATGGAGGGGATTCAATCCGCCTAATTGATGGTAAAACAATGGATGGGGGAGGGGGGGGGGGCGCCGTCAATCAACAGGAGTTTATGTGAATGGAGAAGGGTGAGAGAAAGCGTTTCCACTGAACTCTGAGACCATCCATTCGTAAATTAAAATTCCAACCTCATTTTTCGCGGCCTTCATTTTCTCAGAACCTGAAATGCACACCTGCAGAGGAGAAACTCCATCGAGGGACACTGACTCGAATCCTAAATTATTTATCGCTCAAGTGTTGCGTGCTCGGTCGATCTGTTCATTCATCTCTGCATTTTGATGTTAATCAGAATTTCTCAGCTCTGTCAGGTTGGCTGAAGGATTTTTATTAGAGAGCTCTTCAAAACTTTAAGCATCACATTGATGTTTTTGGCACCAGACACTTTATGAGAATGCTTCAAGAAGGTTTTGTCATTTATGCACCTACACTGGTTTTTAGCCACGCAGAGAGTTTTGGTTTTATCAAGATTTGCAGATATCTGTGTCTCTGAGCTTTCTGCCTCCACTTCATCATTCAACACTATCTCTACTAAGAAAATAGTTTCTATAAAATACATGACATCAGTGATTATATTTAACTAGAATTACCACCTCGTGGTTGTTTGTCTCTGTCTGTGCACCAGTTAAACTGCAGTTACAGTTTCCATCCCTGTCTTTGACCTTGAGGATATAAAATGTCATCAAATACCTTGTTCAAAAAATTTGGCACAAACGTCCACTTGGACGTTTGTGCCAAATTTTTTTTTGAACAAGGTAATTTTATCAGCAAATCAATAAAGACATACAGAGTACTAAGCATGGGGGTTAGGTAATTCAATCCAATAAGGATGAAAAACAACCCCACACCCATCAACACAAGAAGAAAGAAAGAAAACCAGACCAGTCACAGAGAATCCAAAAGAGAGGCAAAAGGACAGAATTTTAAAATTATGACAAATTAATTAACTTATGTGACGTTAGTACGGGAGCATGGCGTGTTTCATTAAAAAATGTTTCTGCTTCCAAACTGATTTTCTCCAGTTGTAAATAACACACAACATCCTCAACCTAATGTCCAAATGTTGGAGGTGAAGAGTCCTTATAATCACACAGGACGAGCCTTCAGGCCAGCAGTGAGCAAAAAGAAAGTTAACATCTAGAGGAGTTACTCTAAATATTGCCCTGGGCGAGATGGGGTGACCAGTGTTAGTGCCAAATTTGAAGAAATTCCCTCATGGTGTTCTTGAGATATCGCTTTCATGAGAATGAGACGGACATACCTGAAGAAATAATTCCTCCAGCCATGGCTATCTCCGGTGCAGAGGCGTAATAAAACCAAAACTATGTGCATGACTTGCTCCCCCAGAACTAAGATAGAAAATATGTTTTTTTGTACTCTGGGCAAACTGACTCTTAAATTCAATATCACAACAAACCACAGACATGGAATTAATTATGGAATTAAACCTCCATCTGAAAGAACAGCAACATTTGCCAACACCACAACATAAAATCTAAAGCCTGTGAGCCTTGTAGCTGCCTGGCAGCAGCACACTGATTACTGAGCCGAAAGATTTTCCACTGACAGTCATGGTCCCACCAGATGACATTACTGTAAAGGCGGTAGCACATTCTCCCTCAGCACAACAGGCACATCACCTGTTCCCTTTGGCATGAACTGTTTCCAGCATTCCCATGTTTTGTAATTGTCTGTGTAGTCACCACCTCCCCCTCGTCTCAGTCAGCCATTACAAGATATCTGGGAGGCAATAAAGCTGCATTCTTCGAAGCAGGCAGCTTCCGCAGCACCACAACACAGAGGTGACTGGAGGCAGACTGCCTGCTCTTGCATTGGGGGTTTGTGAGTAAGCGCTGAGTCACGGAGCGGGAACAGAGAGGTGTACCTGCAGAGCAACAATGTAAGTGGTCTTTAAAAGAAGGATAGTAATTTTCACTTTCCGCGCAGCGAGACGCTCGGCCCCCTCTGGCTCTTTGAATCACTGAGTGGCGTCACTGCTGGAGCAGGAAGATGCAAGTGGCAGCCAAACAAGTCCTGCCGCCAGACGGAGGCAAGGGCGCGGCGGGCCGATGCACACAAACACACGGGCAGAGGGCTCAAGTGGAAGCAATTCAAATGGAAAATATATGAAACAGGCGACACACAAACAGAAGCCTGCAAAGACGAATGAATGTGTGCTGTGCACACACACACACACACACACACACAGGTATGTGGAGGAAAAGAAAAGTTAAAAGGATTTAAAAGTAACAAAGGAAGGTGACATACTGAGGGAGTAAAATACACCAAAAAAAGCTCATTTATTGCCTTTACCGAAATATTAAAAACACTATTCACAATGTCTCAGATATATGTTGACACATTCAACATTTAAAAGAAAATTAAAAGAAAAAAATTTCACTTCACAGCTTACAATGATATAAATAAGAATTAACATGGAGGTTTTCAATCAGGCCAAGAGAGAGGGTTAAATAATGTTTAACCTTCAAGACATGAGGCACACACACACACACACACACACACACACACACACACACACACACACACACACACACACACAAATGTGTTGTCCATGCCCATGAGGTGTCTTTGTCTCCATGAGGAGTCCAGGCCAGACGGAAATGAGCCCTCTGTTATTTGGACTGAGTGTTGTCATTAATTCTGTCTGCATCAAACACAGCACATGTTATTTACACTAAAGACCACAATCTGGCTTTGAAGGACTCGGAGCATGTGTGTGTGTGTGTGTGTGTGTGTGTGAGTGTGTGTGTGATTGTGTGGGAGGGGGGATCTTTCCTCTGTGTAACAGTCTCCTGTTAAGTCACCACAGTGACTGTGGCGTGTCAAACAGCTTCCTTCTTCTCAGCGTTTCTTTTTCTCCACGGCGAGCGTCTTTACTGGGTTTTGTTGTAAAACCCTGGATTTTCTCCTGAGCAACGACATAAGCTCCGTAGGGTTCCTAAACTATTCAGAAAACTCAAGTTCTTTGCTCTATTTGTGACACATCGCTCTTTGATTGAAAGAAGAAATCCAGTTTATCACATCTGGATCCTTTTTTACATCCTCATCATGGATATCAGTGATATTAAGACTGTACTAACAAAGGCAAAGACAAGGCAAATTTATTACATGAACATTTCACACCAGAGGTGCTTTAAGGATCAGTCAGGTCAAGTCAAAGTTCATTACAGCCCAGTCACAAAGCAAAGCCTCAAAGGGCTGGACCAATAATAATTTCAATTTTATCTACAAAGCCTAATATCACAAATCACAGTTTGCCTCAGAGGGTTTTACAGCATTCGACATCCATCTGTCGTCAAACCATCACGGTGGATACAGAAAAACTAGGGATGCATGATGCTGGCATTTTTTGCTGATATATAACAACTTATTTGGCTGATAAGCGATACCAATATTGATGTATCCACTTTTTCCCCCCCACCTAAATTTAGTGATCATCAAATCTCTGTAGTGGAATTAACATCATCTTATTAATGCATACTCTTATCATGACTGTTAGTCAGTGTCTGTGATATTCATTCATTGTGCAAAATAAGAAAAAGCATGTTGGCTGATTCTGATCGTTCATTCTGAAGCCAATATTGGCTATTATTGATGATGTGCCAATATTACCCTGCATCCCCAGGAAATACCCCCCCCCCAAAAAAACTTCAATGGGGGAAAACGTCGTGTGACAGTGACTACATTTACGTGCACAAAAATTCAATTGTTCGCACCTTATTGTGAAAGAGACAATATTTCACTAATATTCCCATTTACATGCAGCTGTGCACTCTCTGATTAACTCTGATTTATCCTGTCAAAATATGGAAAAGTGGCACAGCTGGAGCTTGTGTCATTTTGCTTCTTTGCAACAAAACCAAACTTTTTGGAAAGTTTTCCATCGGTGGTCGACTCATTGGACTGTGTGAACTCTCTCTTTCATTCCTTCAAAAACCGTCTTGCCAATGTCGTAGTGATGATATTTGTGCATATCTTAAAAACCTGTTGATATCCAAGTCTTTCATAATGTTTAAAAGTAGATGTGTTTCTCCTTCTGACCAGAAATGTGGGCTTTTCTTTTGGACATGCATCTCTACTCCGGCCCTGCAAGCTACAGCACAGAGCCGACTGTAAACAGACAAAAACCTCAGACGTGTCCAAAGACTGCTCCCCTGAATGATACTGACATATCCCACGTCTTAATAGAGAGATGCTACCTTAAAAAATGTAGTATGCTGTTTACATGACTGTATTAAATTCAGAAAGTTGTCATATCCTGAATAATAGTGGAATATTCATATGCATGTAAACAGAGTCAGTGAAAGTCGTTGCCACAGAGAACTGCTGTTCCGAGTATTTGAAGATCATACTGAACAGATTTAGTTTCCACTCTTTTTCTTTCCAGGCCTCCTTTTGTTGTAAATATTTAGCAGTTTGTAAGATGAAAACCACACCAGCTCAAAAACAATCCAGACTCTTCAGCAATGATGCTTATTTTCTCCAATATGTTTGGAAATCTCACAGTGAGGTTGTAACGGGCTTTGATGCTGCAATTGTCATGAAACCAACTGGGCTCATAAATGGCCGTGGAAACTTTCAATTCAGCCATGAAAAACACCCAAAACTGGAACGGTCTGGGTTTGTTCTACCCGCCAGCAGTAACATGGTTTTACAGCTGCAACAAGTGCATGTCTGAGAGGGCGGGCCGTGTCGGTGAGACTGCATGTTTCAGTCCGCCACTTTAAAGACTCGTGTTTTATAACCAAACACAAGAATGTTCTTGTCCAAGTGTAAAACGGTTTATTTACACGCTGAAGATGTGAAAGTAAAAACAAAAGCATTAATGAGCTTTTTGAATTTCACACAACAGTCGGTGTTGACAGTGATTGACAGCCACTGTCCTGCCCTCGCTGTTGTGCAAAATGTAAATGCAGCCATATGTGGAGCCCAGCAGGTCTCATTAGAAGCTTGACACGCTCAATAATAAATCATCAGAGTGGGAAATTACCAGCAGTCACAGCCGATACGATGACGGAAAAATATGCTTGGTAGGAAAGTTCACTCTTGCAACTAACCATTACGCTGCAGTCCTGTTCTGTTCTTAACATGTACACATCTTTCTGTTTCACAATATGAAACTCCTCTCTGTCATTTGGAGCCAGATTTATTTCTGCTCCATTTTCTTATTTTGCCAAACGTGTCCTGACAGGCCCTGAACACTGTAATTCCTTCACAGGACTCAGTGACAGTGAGGCTTTTCTGTTTGCTGTGATTTGAGATCAAGGCTAAATGCACGCAACATTCAGCCACTAGACTCAAAGCAGACTGTCAACATGTTTTTGTTGCAAAGATCCAGATGTTTTCCAAATCTTCATTCCTTAACTGGATTGGACGAGACTCTTCAGTGTCCAGTTGGATTCAAATGACTTTAAATTACGTTTAATTAAACTGTTGCTTCTGATTATTTCTCCACAAAGCCAAGTGTTACTGAAAGAAAATAACTTAGTCAGTCGTTCTGTGCCATTCCTGAATCGTTCCAAATGCTGGAAGTTCTCAAAATAATTCTCCGCACTTTTCCAGCCTTTCCTGATCTGCATAGAAACCCCCCATCACTTGACTCAAAGCGTGGCACTTTTCCCCCACTGTCTGGCTCGCAGTGTGCTAATGTTTTCCAGGCGAGAATCAGTCGCTTATTCATCCCCTCTTCTTTCTTTTTTTGTCCTCCAAAGGGAATTTTCACCTGAGTCAGGATAAAGCTGTGGAGGCTTGACGGAAACACCCGACCTAAGGCCGCTTGTCTGCCTACGCCTCCTCATCCCTGACTGAACCCTGAGGCTCGCCCACCGGCTCATCTCGGTTCAGCGGGATTACACACAAACTGGAGAGAGTCACAGATATCAAATGTACAGGAACCCATGAATAACCTCCAGAAAGCACCAAAGCAAAGCGACGGTCCCACACACCTCTGACAGACAGCGTTTTGTTTTTTGACCTTTATTTTCTAAGAGAATTTAAAATCTTAAAAAACTGTAAAACAGTGAACTTACGAGCAACATGTGAATGTTTCTCTTAAACGTGGTGAAAATTGAAAGCAGATTTGATCTGGCCATCAATCTTGGTTAATCTATGGAACTAAAAATACAGACAAGAACCAAACTGGGTCTCAGACACTGAGTCATGAAGTTTCAAGGCAGGAATTTTGGCATAAACATTCTGTGGGTTGTTTTTCTGCACTATGAACTCAGATATGAGAAACTATTATTGTTTATTAGAGTGATGAATATGTCAAGAGAAGTTCACAAACTCCACAGTTGCACAACATGGAAAACTGACAAGTGATGAAATGGTTTTTTACTGATATTTTGTCTACAGGTGTGAGTGGGCGGCAGGGAGAGGCACATTTACCCATCATGAACTTGACAGGTATGATGACCTGGCACATTAAAGGGGTTCTACGTGATTCTCAGCATGAAGGTGTCTGAGCCTGCAGCTAGGAGCTAATGGAGCTAACTCCATAAACTGTGCTAAATCGTTAAAGACAACCTTCTTTCATTTAATATAAAATGATATGAAGTCTTTGACAATAAACGGTTCCTCAGTTTCCTCATTTAAAATAAAATATTTCCCAATGTGCAAATGGGCACACCTATACATTTTTTGGACGATGGCAAAGGTGCTGACAGAGCTAACAGTAGCCCCTGTACACTGCCTGTTGTGCCGTTATGCCGCATCATTGTTCTGTATAAATGGTACAATCGCTGAATGATGGGATCATGCGTGGCACAGGTGTGGTGTTTTGACAACGTGTTATGCATGCAACCCACCGCAAGAGATTTAAGAAAACGCTAACTCAATGAAAAAGTAGTTTAGCTAGTGCTAAATGGGGGGTACCGATGGGTGGGTGCTACGCTTCCACAACGCCACCGTGCCAATATCAGCACTAACCACAGTATAAGTGCAATGCAAAGCAGGAATAATGAGCTAGCTGGTGGGATACACATGTGCACTAACATGCACAACAAACCACAGAGAAGCTCAGATTAAATTACTCTGCTGAGAACGCTGTTACTCCACCATATCTTTACAAAGCAGATAAATGATAACAGACCTGCAATTGTGCCTTTCCATTCCTCAACCACTCAGAGCACCTTAACCCGTTCACACACACACACATTCACACAGCGGTGGCCGACGCTGTCATACAAATTAAACACCCACACACATTTACACGCAGCCATCAGGAGCAATCTGGGGTTCAGTATCTTTCCCACGGACACTTGGCCATGCAGACTGGGTATCAAACCAAACAGGGGTTTGCTGCTGTATTAATGCTCTGACTGTCACATACAGAAGCTTTAAAACAAGAAAAGAAAGAGTCATCACTTTTTACCTTCCAGCTGTGTATTTCATGTAGACTGTCATCTGCACAGAGCAGTAACTTACGAGACAAAACCAGCCAGTGTCTGGTTGGAGGTGATTTCCCTGCTGAAGCAGCGTCACACAACGCAGAGGTTTTAATACACAGCCCTCTGGCTACATCTGCTGGACTGACTGGCAAACTTCAGCTCAAGTCTCCAAACTCCAGAGACTCCAAATTTAATGGCTGAACTAAAAATTAAGTTCTAAGTTCACTGTAGAAGGTAAACTGTTGTTTTAAAGTTCTGTTGGTGTTACCTGGTATATCCTGAAGGGGATGTATCTGAAGCCTCCCTCCTCAGTGGGATATTCCATCAGCTTCCTGTTCATGGCCCAGAACTGGTCAAACTTATCTGTAAGAACACAAATACACACAGATAAGCAACTGTAAAGTCTCCAAGTACACACAGCTCAGCTCAACAGATAATGAGACATGATTTGATTAAAAGTCATCTCTCTCCAGCAAGTGAGGGCTGTAAGTGCAAAACAAATAATACTTCTGTTCCTTTATAGTTGTGTTTAGACCAAACGCAAAGCAACACTTTTCTGTGCAGTGCGATTACATACAAAGCCAATGTGAAGACGCAAATACTCTTGTGCACTACTTGAGCAAAAAATTTGCTTGATGCTGTGTCATGAAAGCCGACCAGCGTTGAGATCTGGTTGAGTTTTTCTCTAGACCCGCCTAATATTGAGTGCAGTTACACGGACATGAATAACCAGTTTATTAGGCTTATCCTGGTTATGATCATATTTGGGATACGGTGTTTCCATGAGCTCTGAGAAACCAGGTTATTCATATTCCCATATACATCCTGGTTACTTTCAGAGTACTCCAGCTAGCATGTTGCACAGAAAATGGTGTTTACGTGCGCACACACATAAACAGAATACTCCAAAAACCTGATCATAAACAGGTTTTTCATGTCCATGTCAAAGCACAGATTTTGGGAGAGACTGTGTAGTCAGCAGATATCAGGGCCAACACTTCCTCTTCCATGTGCTGCTCATTTACAGTTCGATCAGCAACTTGAGACGGGTCCAGACAACATTTTAGCTAATGATGTGAAATCTGCACATGAGAGGAGGGAAATAATTTTATTTTAGAAACTAATAGAAAGCTTAATTGTCGCTAGGTGACAAGTGATGGGGTTGACATTGCATTTCGGCCATGTGTTTCACTTTTTTTGCTCTCCACACGGACTGTTTACATCAGGCAACCAAAGCTCGCTCAAACATAATTGGCCAATCCTACTCAGACTACAGACAAACACCAGAACACTTCAGGTACTTTCTCCTGACATCAGCGAGAATAAGAAACAAAGTGCAAACAAATTGTCGCTGTCTGTGGGAACCTGCAGCTCTACGACTTAACGTCAGTAAGTCAACACAAACAAGAAGAAAGTGAGTAAAGCCACACAACTACAAGGTCCTCAGTCCTCAGTGTATGTATGTGTTACTATCAGTTGTTCTTCACTACGGACCAAGTTAGCAATAGGGCTGCAACGATTAGTTGACTAATCGATGACTCATCGACTATTAAAATAATCGGTGACTATTTTAGTTGGTTTGAGTCATTTTTCATAGAAAAGTACTGTAAAAGTACCCAAAATACTCTTATCACAGCTTGTTACATTCAATTATTGGCAGCTTTACACACTCTCCCATGACGGTGAACTAAACCCCTTTGCCGTGAGTACGAACAAGACATTAGATGACATCATTTTGGGGTTTGGGAGAAACAGACCGACATTTTTCAACATTTTAAAATAAAAGATAAAATGATTAGTCGACTAATCGAAGAGATAATCGACAGATTAGTTGACAATGAAAATAATCGTTAGTTGCAGCCCTAGTTAGCACTGATGTTAGCATTAGCTTCCTTTTGCAAAATACTCCAAAAAAAAAAAAAAAAAAAAAAAGGATGATAAGATAAAGACTGCTCGTCTCTCTCGTCTTCTCTTACTGTTGTTTCCACATAACCAAAACAAAGCTGATGTGCTTTCACTTCTCTGTGATGATCACTATTACGATCTAACTTATCATCATGTCTTTTGTTATTCTGACAAACTGCAGCACACAAAAATGTGACCTAACCTGAAGGTGCACCTGCACAGGCAGCAGGAAACAGAAAACCTGTCCAGAGCTGAAAGACTTCTTGTCTTGTTGTTTGATCAGACATTTTATGATCAAATCAAAACTGCAAATTTTAAACTCAATGACTACTTGTGTTTAACATTTGAAGCAGAGGGGTTGGTAGAAAAAACATCTTTCTAAAAGTATTTAAATTTCTCTATATTGTTATTAAAACTGAGACAACATTTTGAAACTATGGAAACATTTCAAACAATTCCCTGCACTGGTTCATGCCACTGCACCTCAGTGTCTCTGAGAATCGCCAAGCTGTAGAAACATTTTCAGATGCCACTAAAAAAGCTTCATAGTGCAACTGACTCTGTAGCTTAAAAGTTAAATATTGTTGGCTGCAGGTCTGGTTGTCTTGGAGGATGACAGTAATGCCATTAAAAAACTCACAGTGTGATATGTTACAAAGAATGACGCCAGGTGAAATTATGTGTACAGTGTAAAATGTGCAAGAGACTCAAATTGTTCTTTAACCTGAACGAACACCAGCTTCTGTTCACCTCCGCCCCTTCACACAGAGAGCAGAGGTCAGAGTCAGTCATGGAGAAGAACCTCTGAGAAGGCTGATGGAAACTGAGCATCTTCTATCAGGCACAATTCAGCAGGTCGGGTCGAGGAGCTTTAGCTTTGGTGATCTGGTTGGAGGACGGCATTTCATCATCTAAAACGAGTCCTCCCTGCACGCTCTGGTTTCAAACCCTCCATCTCCTCTCACCTCTCGCTTTCACACCAACCTTCTGTTTTCTCTCCTGGATGAAAGTACGAGCCATCCCTGTTTCTCTCTCTCTGTTTCTGGTCTCTTTTGGGTGTGAGAGTTTTGGTTTAGAAAAAGTTTCATCTCTCACTTTCATGTGTAACAGCCTGCTTCTGTTTGGATTAGTTCACAATTCTTATCTGTTTCTGTGTTTAACGGAGTTACAAACTGTTTCAAACAGCGTGAACCGCACCCTGAACTTTTCACTGCATCTTTTAATCTGTCTCCTACATTCATGTATTTTGTTCCTCTCTAGTATAAAGATGTGTCATCACTCTCTGTGAGTTTCAGGGGAAAGTGGAAGAGAGAGAAGCAGCTGAAGTTTTGTGGGTTTGTCTGCAAATCTGTTCAAAACATCCTCAGTGCTCCGTGCACACTTTGACTCTTACATGTCATTTGAATACTGCAACAAATGATCTCCAGTTTTCTGAACATTACTTTACTTTCCTGTTAATTTTGTTGTGAAATACTTGCACACACTGCAGCGAAAAATGCTTACTAATAACTGGAAATCAAAAGCTGCACGTCCCCAAATACACTGAATTAATGAACTTACTGCACACCTGAAAAAATATTATGTAATGCCTTCAGGGATGTGACTCTTCCTGGACCAACTTTTAGTTTAACCTTTATGTCCAAATGTCCATAAAGTTTAATTTCAGTTCAGCCTCTCTGTAAATATATTTAAGTAATAGTATCCTTATAGCTATTTTTTAGGTTTTGGTTTTTGTTCTTTGCGTCTTTCCTATTGTTTCTGGATATTTGTACTTTTACTTTTTCTTATTAAAATATTATTTTCACATGCACAAACGGAAACACATTTGGAGCAGCACCTGCACTGTAATTTGAACGTCTGTTTTTAAAAACAAATCTTTGCAAATGTGTTCTGAAATATCCTCAGTTTGTGTTGAAGGTTTTTCAAGTAACCATAATATATTTGGACCCACTTGCCGGGCATTTTTCAAACATACCAGATTCAAACTTTATTCAAACATAATTTCATGGCGTTGGCACACAAGACGGAAGAGACGGCAGGCAGGGACAAAATGAAGAAAAATATGTGATGATGAACAAAAAATTGTCACACACCGACGCTTATATGAGCTACGTTGCGTCAACAGTAGCAAGCGTGAAATTTAATTGATCACTCGATAGGCCATGCAGTGCTGCCACAGTGTATGTAATATGCTGCTGTGAGCTGTAATTGAGGGAAAAAACACATCTGGTATTGTTTGGTATGAGCAAAGTTTTATGTTTTTTTTAAATCATGATTAATCGATTACTCGATTGTTAAGTTGACTAATAATCTATGAAGGAAAATGCTTCCAATTTGCGTCGACAGCCACAGAAAATAAATTTGCCGTTATGTTGCATGACGTGGGAGGTTAACCACGGAGGATTACTGTAACAATTTCATTACAAAAGAAAATCCCATGACTTTTCCAGACCTGAAAAATGTGATATGAAGTTCTGTGACTTTTTTAGATTTTCCATGACTGTGGGAACGCTGAGTGTTTCACAAACAGCAGCTTAACTTCAAGAGAAATTATCAAAATGTAAATGAAGGGACCAGTGAGTCAGAATATCATTTATGTTAAAAGTTACTGTACATTGTTTTCTGCTTTTATTAGTGAGTCGGCTGTGATCACTATTAGAGGATTAACAGTTTATTATTTATAGAGGTAAAATTATAGATACTTCTGACACTATGAAGATGAGAGGCTCCTTCAGAGCAGCACAGGAACAATTTCAGTGTTTCACTACAGACAGAAACAATATACTGACAGCACATTCAAATATACGTTAAGGCCAACTTTCACTCATGTGGGAGTTAACATTACAGTTAAAACCTGTCACATGGCTCGTTCATTCTACAGTGGATAAAACATATTTAACTTGTATTGATCTTTGTTGATCTTTATCAGTTTAGTTTATCAATTTTGTCCATTGTAAAAAAAAACATCTGCACACTTTTGAAACTTGTTAAAGTTGTTTGATCAAACTAAAATCTGAAATATTTGCAGGTTTGAGCTTTTTAAGTTTTAGAGTATTTTACATTGAACACATTTTTGCTTCTTATTTTGGAGGATAAAAAAGACATTTGAAGGAATTACCATGGCTTTTTTTTTTTACAATTCTAACAATTCATTGACTTAATGACTGATTGATTAATCAAAAAAGTGATTGATAGATTAATTAAAATGAAACTAATTGTTTGTTGCAACCTAACTCAACAGAAAGAAGAGTTACTGTGTGCTAATGATGACGAGTTCAGAAAGAGGAGAGGCAAGACAAGTCTAGATTAAAATAAGGTGACATATTTATAAGTGACTGGCTGAGAGAGACGCAACATCACTGGTGACCAATGTGTTTATTGTTGCTGTGTTTGATCAACTCGACCTGCAGTGATTCCAAGAATCTCACACCACGCTTTTGGTTTTGTTCTTCAAAGATGAGCTCAAACCTCAAACTTGAGAATCCACCCCACCAACCCCCCTCCCCCCCCAGCGCCGGCTCCCACATCAGAGGCTTCGTCCAATGCTTCAGCCCCCCCCCCCACCCCAGCTTCACCTACACAAACCGCCGCAATCACAACCAACGGCCAATCAGAGATCAACCTGAGCAGACGGGTGGCGACGGAAAGGGAAGCTGGTGGGTGTTTAGGTGGGAGACGTTTTGGAAGTGGAGGCTTCAAAGACTGCTATCAGACTAAAGGGAGATTTGTGTGTGTGTGTGTGTGCGCTGTAACATACAAGAAGTGTGTGCACACATGTGTGCGAGCATGTGTGAATCGCTGTGTAAGTGTGTGTGTTGCAGGGAGACAACGTGTGTGCATCTGAGTGTTAATGAGTGAACGTGTGTCACTTCCCCAACAGCTGCTTGTGGTCTTTCTCTTTTGAAAGTGTGTGTGTGTGTGTGTGTGTGTGTGTGTGCCCTCCTCACCTTTGAGCATGCTAATTCACAGCTGCTTATAGAAATGTGTGTGTGTGTGTGTGTGTGTGTGTGTGTGTCTCACCGTTCTGCAGGCCCATCCACAGCTGTTTATGATCTTTCTTCTGCATGTCATTGACGACTTGGCTCTTGTGCTTGAGGGCGTCGGCCTCCTTGATGCTGGACATGAAGTGGGCTTCGATCACAGAGTTGGACGGGCAGTGGAGCAGGTCGCGCTCTGGAAAGTTCTGACACATGCACAAGAAAAACATTTTATTTAAAGCTGCATTCTCGTATCTTTAACCACTAGGGGCAGAAGAGCTCCACAACAAGCTGTCGAACATGTTATCGAACTGTCTACATGTGAATCTACTGCGGCAGACACAGGGCGAAGTTATCATTTAAGGAGCAGTGCCACATTCACATTCTGTGTGTGTTGCTCTGTCAGCATTGTTGCTGTTGTTTAGCACTGTTAACTGCCGGCCACCTGCTCAGCCACTTCTATATTGAGAACTGTGTGCAGCAACTCATCCACTCTGAATTTGCCCTCAAATTTACGACTACAGTTGAACACAAACTGTAGTTTAGTTTAGTTTAGTTTAGTTTATTTCGGTCATTTTCAAAATATGGACTCAAATACAACAAAGAAGAAAAGAAAACAATAAATAAACCTGAAGTCAATGCTAATATAGCATTACACCAAAATACAAACAAACAAACAAAACGAGACCGAAAAGGTGTAGGCTGAAGCTTAGCTTATTACGCCTACCGTTTTATAATCAGTTTCTGTCAGCTCCTACATAACTGTATACAGAGCAGTAGAGCCAAAAAAGAAAACATTAAATATACTTTTACATGGACCTATTATCAATTCAAACTCAGACACTTACAAATACACTCACACATTATATTTACTTGATGAGCAAACGATTCTTCAATATTTTTTTAAATATTACTTCACCCTTTAATTTCCATTTCCAAGGCATTCCACAGATTAACCCCATAAACTGAAACACATCTTGGTTTGACATTGGTTCTGTTCTTTGTTTTTGTGAACGTGCAGCTTCCTCTCAGTTCATACACACTTTGTCTTTTCTGAAACAACTTCTGGATACAGTGTGGCAGCAGATTATTATATGCTTTGAACATCAACAGTGATATTTTGAAATCTACAAATTCACTGAATTTGAGCATGTGAAAATGTATAAATAATTTGTTTGTTGGTTCCCGATAATCAGCTCTGTTTATAACTCTGATCGCTCTTTTCTGAAACAAAAGAATTGGATTAGTGATTGTTTGTATGATTTCCCTCAAACCTCCACACAGTAAGTAATGTATGGTAGTATGAAGGAATGATACAATGTTTGTAATGAATTTGTATTAAGAATTTCTTTTGCTTTATACAAGATTGCTATAGACTTTGATATTTTCTTTTAAATATAATCTATATGCAGTTTCCAACATAATTTATGGTCAATGACAACTCCCAAAAATGTATTCTCGTAATCTCTTTCTATTTCAATTTTATCTATCATGATTTGAACCTTTTTATTGACCTTACGATTTCCAAAAATTACATATTTGGTTTTATTTACATTCAATGACAATTTATTGACACTGAACCAATGTTTTAAAATATCTAATTCCATTTCCACTGTATCCAGCAGCCGTTCAAGGTTTTTACCAGAACAAAATAAGTTAGTATTGTCTGCAAACACAACAAAATTTAACAATTTGGACACATTACAAATATCATTTATATACAATATGAATAATTTTGGACCTAGTACCGATCCTTGTGGAACCCCACATACAACCTGCAGCAGGTCAGACTTGTTATTGTGAATTTGAACATATTGATGTCTATTTTCAAGGTAGTTATTGATCCATTTATGTGCTATCCCTCTTACTCCATATTTTTCTAACTTGTTCATTAAAAGTCTATGGTCAGTTGTGTCGAATGCTTTTCTCAGGTCAATGAAAATGCCAACTGTATATTCTTTATTGTCTATACTGCATTCGATATACAGATAAAATATACAGAAACACAGTATTGTGGACACTGTGCATGGACACGCACTCTGTGGTTGACTCTCACCTTAAAGTGCACAGTGATGCTCCAGGGTAAGACAGTGCTGGACGCGTGGAAGTCAAACAGAACTCCAATTGGATAGTGCCTAGAACCGGGAAACACAAACAGGAAATAACGTTACCCGTGAAAACCTTGACTCAACATCACAGACGAGAATGAGTTCAGTTCCCCAGACCGAGACACTCCCATTATTCCTTGGGAAAATCTTTGAACTAACCACCAGTATCACATAGTTTTATCTGCCCAAACCTCAACACTGCGCGTCCATTTAGACCTGACCAACAAACCGTCATTAGCAAATGTACTAAAATGACTGCTGAAGTTACTGTGACTTATTGAGAGATTCAAGGAGACAAGTAGAATTGGTGTCAGTTTTTTGTCGTTTTCCGATGTTGTTGCGTTTGCTTTTCTCTGGAAGTTTAAACTTCAGGAGACAGTTTACATTTCACTCAAGCATTTCTATTTGTCATTTCCTGTGTTTCAGTCAACAGGGACGAGATGCTTTCCTTATCGCAGCGTCAGATCAAATGAGTGTATTTAAGATATTTTCACGGCCAATCACACTCACTGACTATGTTAGTCATTTAGTTCGAGTTCCCCTAAATCCCACCACACAGTTTGTACCTAATCAGTTATTTACAGAATGCCAAAACTGAGGACAAACTCCCATTACAGGTTTACAAAGAATCTACAATTTCCAATGAGTCAAGAAAAGCAGCAAACGAGATGTTGCATCTCAAGGGGTTTATCCCGTTAATAAAGAAATTTCACAGCAGTACGTCACATTTAAGAGGCTGAAACCAGCAAACATTACTGATATTTACACATGATAACAAACAATTAAAAGGATATCAGAAGTGATATCTGTAACTTATTCATTAAAAAGTATTTTACCCATATTACTGGAGATTTGCTGACACTGTCAACCAGGCGCATCATCTGTGCTGCAGTACTGACACCTTGTGGCTGAACTTTGTGCCTGCAGTCTGTGAACTTAATGTGATGCTGATCTCAGCAGACATGCAGATAATAAACTAAGTAGGTGCTCATGGTTCAGACTAGCTGAGGCTTCTGTCCTGGCTGTGAATGAGTAGCCTCAGAGCTGGAGGTGGTGTGAACACACTGCTATGGATCTGACTGTGACATTTGCAGGAGAATGTGGATGTTTACTTGAGGCAGCAGAACAAGGTACACAAACGAGGAGGAGACTAAACATCCCACAAAACAGACTGTAATAGTTTGGGGATCACTTATTTTTAACAAGCCATTTTCCTATGCAGATTTTAAAGCAGATAGTTGGATAAACCCACAGGTATTTTATTTGAGGAAATGTCTACAAGTTCTACAATCAGCAAAAATAAAACTGTATATGTATCAAAGCTGTAAATATAGACAGCGCAGGCAGTGCTGCTGCACTGGGGCCCATGAGGTGAGGGGGCCCATAGAGAGAGCAGGCCCTCCAACCATGTGTTAAGGGGAGTATGGGTCCTTTTAAGTGATGGCCACCTTCGAAATCTGCCTGTGTTCAAATAAGAACTCTCAGAAATTAAAGGGGAACTAATGTTTTTTTCAACCTGGGCCCTATTTTCGGATCTACTTTTGTCTAAATGAGTGATAGGATGTTCAATATGTGACATTTCTTCAGTATGAAGCTAGGGCTGACCTGCCTGCAGCCTATGAGCGCGCGCTATATTAAATAATAGGGCACTCAGACGGCGTCAAACAACGTCAAAATACGTCCACTAAAAGTGCATTCTTTTCTCACAGATAGGCTCGGATTGTTAGTATAATTATCTGACAACATAACGGAAAGGAGAAATGAACGTGAGTGTTTACCTTTAGCTGGATACAGACATGTTCCTCTGCCTGTTGCTGCTCCCTCTCTCTCCTCGTCCGCTCTTCAATGAGCTCTGCGTCCGTGTACGTCCGTGTACGTCCGTGTACGTCCGTGTTCAAATAAATACGGGCGCTCATCAAATTCAAATGGCTCATCCAGATCCAGTTGGTCAAAATCGGGTAAAAATTCAGCCATGACTACTCCAAACAGAGTAACTCCTCGCGTTTGTAAGGTCACTCCAGCGGTAACTTCCTGCAACAACTCAAATCTTGCGAGACGTGAGATTTCAGAGCCAGACTTTCACTCTAAGTGAGTGTTTTGACTTGCCACAACAACAAACATGTCCAAATTTTTACCCAGTTTTGACCAACTGGATCTGGATGAGCCATTTGAATTTGATGAGCGCCCGTATTTATTTGAACACGGAGTACACGGACGTACACGGATGCAGAGCTCATTGAAACTGAAGAGCGGACGAGGAGAGAGAGGGAGCAGCAACAGGCAGAGGAACATGTCTGAATCCAGCTAAAGGTAAACACACACGTTCATTTCTCCTTTCCGTTATGTTGTCAGATAATTATACTAACAATCCGAGCCTATCTGTGAGAAAAGAATGCACTTTTAGTGGACGTATTTTGACGTTGTTTGACGCTGTCTGAGTGCCCTATTATTTAATATAGCGTGTGCTCACGGGCTGCAGGCAGGTCAGCCCTAGCTTCATACTGGAGAAATGTTACATATTGAACATCCTATCACTCATTTAGACAAAAGCAGATCGGAAAATAGGGCCCAGGTTGAAAAAACATTAGTTCCCCTTTAAAAACAGCCATTTGATATAAATGCAGCTGAAAAAGACAAACACATCTCTGCCATGATTATTTTCTCTTTTTTTGTAAAATAGTCAACAGTCATCTGTAACAAAATTATATGCTTATTCTATCATTATAAATCACCCATTAAAATTGTTAAATTAAATTCATAATTTCTTTTTTTCTTTTGTGTTTTTGTCAAATAAAGATATGCAATCATAATTGCTTGGTAATATATATGTTGATGTTATCCAGCGTAGAGTCTCTGATCATGTGACGAGATGATATGTGCATGACAGTGTGCGCTAGGGTCTGTCAAAATAGCATGCACCTGGCTCCATTGAAACTACCTTACACCTCTGGTATGAATAATAAGAAAATAATGAGATTCTGATATATAAATACAACAAACTGCTCTTTTTATTTAACCTTTTTTTTTTTAACCAGGAATGGTACCAGTGAGATTCAAAATCTCTTTTTCAAGGGAGTCCTGGCCGAGAAGGCAGCATGAAGAATTTCACATAAAAGAATTAACAGATTAAAAACACACACAGTAACAAGATTAAACCAACAGCATAAAAACTCACCCATAAGAAACAAACAACAGACTTAAACCCAACAGCCAGTTTACCACAATTACAATTAGCAGCATTCAGTAACCATTCATGCACAGTCAGTGGTCAAAGGGTCTTTAATCCTGTTGTAAAATCTCCCATGTTTATAACAGAATCTACTTTAAGGAGACTCTGTAGCTGAAATCAAGACGAGGGAGCAAAACTTTAAAAGCACTTTCACCAAAGACAGTGCAGATTTAGGGAGTGACGTACATGAGCTGTCTACGTGAGCAAAGGCTGCAGCTACTGACAGTTTTAGAGTCAGTAGAGAACATAAATAAGGAGGCAGTTCATGTTCGATGGCCTCATAAAGAAAAGTGTACCAGAGTTCTGTTCTACAGCTGTATAGAGAAGACAAACCAACTTTCTCATACTAACTGTCAGGATGTGTGGAAACCTGAGTCAGAGACAAATCACAGCGCAGCACGGTTCACTGAATTTTCAGGCAGGATGAATTTGCATGCAGATATAAAATGACACCAGAATCAACCGATTTTTCACTCGCGCCAAAAGAGACACAGCATTTGTTTCTCTGATAGAAACCAAGAACACTTGATATGATGTTTGAAAGACAGCTTGTCTTCTGGGAAAACAAACAGGTATTGATACACGTTCAATCGCCTCATTATTTAAGCAACAATCTGATTTACATCATCAGCTGTCATCTTCAGACTGAAAAGCACGTCATTTTCTTTCTATCAGCATTCAAGTCTCAGTTCACAAAGTTTCCTCTGAACGAACTGAGACTTACACTAACATACATTTGGCTTACAGGCTGCAATAATGGACAACCAGGGACACAAGGTAACACATTCAAAAATCCACCATCTTTGTTTCCCCTGAGAGAAACTATCTAAATCCGTTCATCCAGCGACCGCTCTCTTACCATTTCAGTGGCGTCCCTTCGTACTCGAACCACATCTCCTCCACGTCCTCGGCCCTCATGACTTTATGGAAGTGTTTCTTCACTTTGTCTGTGACCAGAGTCAGGTAGCTCACCCTGGGTAACAGCAGCTGAGAGAGCCGACGGGAGACACGAAGAGACATGTTGCTGTTTACATCATTATAGTAAAGAGCTGCAAGTAGTGTGTTTGTAGTCAAAGTGGCTGTGCTCGGTGTGTTTATTGAAAAATTAGAAAAATGCTGAGGCTTTCTTCAACCTGCTCTGTGGTGTCTTCAGTTTTTCCAGTCTCCACATACACAGATTCTGATGTGAATTTTACACACAGGGTCTGATATCAACACCCACCAAGTGTCAAATGTAGGTAGATTTTTTGTTTGGTGAGTAAATCTCAAAGGGCTATCCACCACACTGGCGAATAAATGTTTGTAGCAAAATAGTCATGTAAGAAAAAACTATGCTGAGAATCCCAACCTGACTTTGGTGTCATAAATTACAGGCACATTGCTCTGTCGCTCCTCTGTCTGTCTGTCTGTCTGTCTGTCAGAGCAGCAGGGCATCACAGAAACACACACAGATGCGCACAAACTGTGATGTGTACTTAAACGCATCTGCAGCAAAACTGACCATTTCAAGCACTCCTAGTTACGTGACACTGTTTATCATATAGGATGTGAGCTGATCCACTTAACTATCACTTACCACTGGTCTGCAAAGAAGAGGGTGACTGAGGGTGAAGCAAGTGAGGAGTCTGAGGAGGATGTTTAAGTTGATCACAATGATTGAGAATCCACCAGGTTTACAAAACCTTCAAGTGTGCTTTTATGTTTGACCCTCAAGTACATCTAAAAACAAATACTACAGCAGAATTTTGAGATCAAGCCATCTCGAGTTGTTTTCTGGCTTGAACAGCTGATCATTATATGAATATAATTTTGGTTCAAATCTTGCTCTGGTCTCATCCTTAAGTTTGAATTCAATGAAATGTACTGAAACTGATGTGAATGTGATGCAAAAAAGCCATTTATTTTTTTGCCAGTAAATCTCAGACACTTATTTTTGATTTGAAGGTGCACATTAGCTGCAGTGTGCTTTTAACACCCTGTGATACACTACAATGAACCACGCTAAAGACAACAGCTCTTCTTTTCATCAATAATGAATGTGCAGGCATGTTTTCAGATTTTAAGTACAAGGGAGTACTGTGTGGCGTTGTTTGTGCTGAAGCAGCACGCTGTGAGTGAAAAGCTCCTTTCTCCTCTGACCACTGTTCAATAAGAGCAGCTACCAGACTGACAGAGAGCACAGAGGACAGCAATCATGTGATAAATGAATGGCTAATTACACCGCTACTATTAATCACTCACATACACTGTGAGGCCCAGTCCATCCATGACACAATATTTTAATGTCAAGTTTACACAAATGCCTCTGATTGTCAAAATGACATAAAAACTTTATGTTCACTTGACACAAAAACTCATCCCTTGTGAGCCCGACAGAACTTTATTTATTAAATGTTAAATTCCTGCCAGACAAGGATCATGTGGCACATTTTTATTTTTTGTCTGGTGTGCCCAAAACTTCTGTGTTACTGTCTTGTACTAAGCTAAAAGTTTTGAGTGTAAGCTGTCTCCAAAAAACATTTAAGTTAAATGAGCAAATTTAGGTTTACAGTGTACACCCTGCTGATGAAACACACAGGATACAGCTTTTTGTGTCTCTGTATTCATTCACACACACTCCTGTTAGACACAAAGCTGTGGGCTTAGATCCAGGAACCATGGAGGTGAGTGTCTCAGCACTGATGGCGGGTAAAAGCAACAGTCAGGTGTGGCCTCAGGTGTTAGAGCCATGTGAAGACAGACAGTAAGACTTACATAGTAGGGCTCGGCCTCTCTCTCAGTGACCTCATCCTGGTTCAGGGTGAAGCAGGTCGGGATCCGGCCGAACCAAACGTCTCTCAACACGTCCTTGTCATCTGCCATGCTGCTGCTGCTCCCAGCGGCACATACAGAATAAATCCCCCAAACACAGAGCCAGAAGTCCAGCAGCAGACAACTTCCTGCTGTCAACAACACAGCAAAACACACAGGAGAGCATGAATAAAACTTTTAGCAACACGAACCCTAAAAACCACAATGAAGAGGGCAGTGAAACAGAAGCTAGCACCACATTGACTCTGGTTATTAAGCTTCCAGCAAGCCGCATCTGTCTTTATCAGATCGTTAGGGGAGTTATTACTAAGTTATAAACCAGGAGAAGACAGCGACTCGCCTGCTAGACTCTCAAACTAACTCCAAACCTGTCAAACTGCGCAGATGTTATGCAGAAACTGACGTTAGCTTGAAGGCTAGCTAAGCTAACTTAGCTCGTGAAAACACAGCAAAGAAATGTTTATAATAAACAAATGCGCGTGCTGGCTGTGTGTCGTTGTTATTGTCCACAAACTGAATCGTGTTGTGTGCGAGGAAGAGACGGTGATACGTGAGGAAATCTTACTTTAGTCGATGTGTAGCAGTCGGCTTGAATGGAAGGAGGGCCGTGACTCGATGTTGTCATTCCCCTGCTGTCACCGGAAAACAGCTGAAAAAAACCGCTCACCGCAAAACAGCGACACTCAGCGGTCAGATCGGTGTACTGCAACAACAACAACAACAACAACAAACATTTAAAACTTAACGATGTTTATAAAAATTATTGACATTTTTAAATTAAATGCAAAATTAAGTTTATGTAGCAAATATCTAATGTATTTTAATCAACCTGTAGGTTTTATATTGTCATAAAAATCTAAACGTGTTTGTGAACAGATTCATAGTGATTGCTGACACGTCATCAACGTGCGACACGGCTCGTATGTGACGAGGCTGTCTGTTTTCTGTTGTGTCCACCGGTAGCTTCAAGAATGGATAAAAAACTAGAGGTGGATAATCTGGAGATGCGTCTTCAGGCGCTGGAGGGTCGTTTATACGGCGAGAGGAGAAACAAAAGTGGAAAACCCGTCAAGGTTCGTTCAGAATAATGTTTATTGTTAGCTAGCTAGCTGTTAGCCTAGCGCAGCTAACGATGGCTCTGTCACTGAGTGAACGCCCTTTTTATTTTGTGCACATCAGCTGTACACCATTATGTTTTATTATAAATTGTTACAGACAGTATTAATTAGAGTATCTTTATTTACCAGCTGAACTGCCGCTGTGTTAGCTGGTTAGCTATTCTAGCGTTAAGGTGGCTAATTGCAAATATAGCAAGTTGCTAGCTGACAGTTATGACATCATAACTGTGTCTTTTAGTTTAGTACTGCGTGGAAAATAATCAACAGTGCAATATGTAAAAAACGATTAAATGTGAGATATAAAAACTGAGCCTAGTTTTAGACCTGTATGCCTGATTTTTACTGTTACACATGTTTATACAATTGCAAACTGTGCAATGATATTTACAGGCTATATTTCTATATCTTGACAGTCACTATACTACACACCATGTGTGTATATCAGTGATCCTGTGTAGCTATCAACTATGGACACACAGTATCTGTATATGTTAGAGGTGTACATAGTGTATCATTTTATTTTATTTTCTATAGTTTGTATTTTTGAAATATTTTATCCTTTTTAACACTCAGTCACTTTTTTGCTTTGTGTATCTGGCTTCTGACTCTTGAGCTGCTGTGACATGTGAATTTCCACATTGTGAGAGTAATAAAGTCTCATCTCATCTCATCAAATGCTCTGTGGTAATTGTACTTTGCGTATTGTTGGGTTGTGGACTGTTGTCTGACGAAACATAATTTAAAGACACCCATCTGTGTTCTGTAACAAAAACCAAAAATAAGACTGCCATTTCTTTCCTATCTGAAGCAAGTTTAAAGTGTTGAGTTACAGTCTTTTTTAAGCAGCTGAGTGGGGCGTCTCACCAGAGCATCATATGATGTGATGAAGACTTTTAACTTACAAAGGAGCATTTGTTTCCTGGAGGATGTTGTAGTTGCAGGGGTGGAGAAAGTGCCAGTTGCTCAGAGTCCTGCTGAAAAAGTATTTCTATGTTTCTGATAGTTGACTGAAGTTAACTTTAAAGTACAGGTGTAAAAAGCATTTTTAACTAGTAGCAAAAAATGCTCATTCGAGCTGTACTCAGGATGAGCATGAAAATTTTGATACTGTGAGTGTGAATAAGCAAATGGTCATGTTTTGCCTGCTTATTGCAAATCCTTTGAAGGTAGTAAACCTCCAGCTCTTAAAGGCACAACACACAGGGCAAATCAGAGAAGAAAGTGCCCAAATTAAAGAGACTATATCATTGTGTTGTTGCTAGACACTCTAATGAAATGTAATGCCTTGCCTATGCTGTTGTTAATCGATAACTTTAAATCAAATTAATGTCCTCTGTCCTGCAGTGTGCTGAGTCTTTGGCCAGGATCCAGGCAGGTCTGACAAACACAGCCAACAAGAGAGAACGAGTGAAGATCCTGCACAAGAAGAGTGAGACACACACTGTGATGTATCTGTTGTAACAGTTTGACCACCAGGACCCCTCATTATTGAAATATTTGAAAAGCTAATGTCATTCACACATCTGCATTACATTAAAGAAATCAAAATCCTGACATAAGATGACAAAGTGCTGCAGAGTGCATGTATTTCACAACAGTGCTTGCAGGAATTTTTCCGTAGTCAGATTTTGGACTGTGTTTGGTGAGTCTTTAATCATAATTATTGGTGTTGTGGTGCAGTTGAGGACCTGCTGAAGTTCCTGGACCCCCAGTTCACTGATCACATCACTGTGCCTGATGCCATGAAGCTGGAGTTCATTCTTGCCGGTAAGAAGCAGCAGGACCCTGGAGCAGAAAAATACAACATAACATC
Organism: Epinephelus lanceolatus; assembly: GCF_041903045.1. NCBI lineage: Eukaryota > Metazoa > Chordata > Actinopteri > Perciformes > Serranidae > Epinephelus > Epinephelus lanceolatus. Next base: position 1,696,363 of record NC_135743.1, read on the forward strand.
TATGTACGACTGCAGTCACATTGATCTTAGAGAGTTACTTTTATTATGTATTTATTCTATATGAAGCCAAATAGTCTTTAAAGTTCTAATGTTTAAGGCCATATGTGTAGGTTAATGTTTAATATTTAAGTTATCACATAAACAAGAATTATTTTATGGTAGAAGACTAAAGGAGCAACTCACATCTGATTGAGTACTGACTGTGATGCTGCTGTGTTTGTCTCACAGAGGAGGACTTCCTGCTTTCCCAGGCTGCTTTGCTGGAGCAGGTCAGCACCTTGCAGCCACTGTTGGACAGCACCTACATCAGAGGTGAGTCTCACCTGAGAGGACAGTCAGCAAAGAAACATCTGCTCTGTGACTTTACATCTGACAGCAAAGTAGGAATTAGCTCATTTTTTTCTGCTGTTTGACAGTGTCCTAAAATTTAAAGATGGATTTAGATGAAATTTGTTGGACAGATTTGCTTGTTGTCTTTTTTTAAAGCTGAATCTATCAAATAATGTGTTCATGAAAGGAGGTTTGAGATCCAGGACTTTACTGTCTGCTGCTGAAAGGTGTCATTGTGTGTAGTTCTGTATGAAATTAAAGCCTGGAAATGAAAAAGTAAAGTTCAGTTGATCTTAGAAATGACTTTGTTGTTTTTCCATATCCAAAATACCATCAGCACAACCTTCAGTATCTGCCACTTCTAATACAACAGTGGTGCTTTAAGTACCTTTTCTTTGGATGTGTTTCCATCCACGCAGCATTCTGACCATGTAGCAGTGATACTGTTGCACATTCACAACATGTCTTTTATTGTGACGACATCAGTTTACATGGTTTAAGATAGTTTTGTTATTGGATTGTAATTTCATAGCCAGTGTTTTTAGCCCACATTGGTTGGATGTAAAATATTAGACGTGTGTTTCTGCAGCTCCACATGAGTCCCTGACTTCATGCTTCAGCTCCTGTTTCACTTCTGGCAGTATTAAACCACAATTATACTGTCAGCTGTAAACATAATTCTGTCATGTGTTAGAGAGCAATGAATGTGACCTATGTGTTTATTTGGACTTTGAGCCTGTTGATTCAGTGATGTAGGGTTTACAGTGGTGTTGTACAGCTGCTGTTTCCCCTCTCAAGCCTCTGTGTTAACTGTGTGTCTCTGTTGCTCACAGATGTTCCAGAACACGCCACCAAGCTGCAGCGTCTGTCACAGATTCACATCAAAGAGCAGGTAAACCCCACCTCCAGCTTTCTGTTTCTCCTCCTGCGTCATTGTGTCTGTCTCTGGACAGGTTTGATCTGTTCACTCCTCCATGTTTGTCTTGTCCACAGGACCAAAGTGAGGCTCAGTCCCAGGAAGTGAAGAGGCTTTTTGAAGAATACAACAAAATGGTACACTTTTCTTTTCGCAAGCTGTGTCTGTGACTTGTTTTTTTAATTTCAGCAAACTAAAAATTCCTGCAAGATAAATTGTAACGCATAAAAAACTGTTAAAGTTTTCAAAATTTCTACATTTCATGTAACTACAAACTTCTTATACTGTCTTATCTCTTTGGGGATAAAAGACATGAAATAATGACATGTAAATACTTAAATAATGAGCAACTTGTTAAGAAATGTTCCAGTTTAACACAGACTCCCTGCAGTTGGCATTTGGGTTAATTGTACAGTTTATCAGTCACTGAATATGATATTGAACATCCATAAAAGATGCCACTCAGTCAGCGATCGTCAGTTTACTCAGTGATAGAGAAGGGTCCCCTGAAGGAAAATGGTTGGCAATCAATGGTCTATGTCACCAACTTCTGACCAAAGTCTAGTATATTTGCTCCAATCCAGTTGATGGAAACGCCTCTGATTCACATTTCTTTTTAGCGACATTTCAGAAGTTTGCCTAAAATGATCTTGAAGTTTTAATGGAAAATCAGAGAACTTTAGACTCAGATCGCTGCTCAGGTTTTGTCTGGTGTCCGTCGACCTCTTGATGATAAACTGCTGCTGGTACAAAGCTCCTCCCACTGACCCCTGACCTCTGATTGGCAGATGTTCCTGCTGTCCAAGCAATTCACTCAGTGGGACGAGACCCTGAGGAAGCTGGAGGAGGCCAAAGGCATTCGGCCCGTGGAGTAGCTCCTGTCAGCACACGCACTTCTGAGGAGGATGGTGATGATGAAGAAGACCGCACTGTGGTGGGAGCGTTAGATCAGACAGGTGTTCCACGTGAAGCTCGTTCTTCCCCAAGAAGTCTGAACAAAAGTGAGACGAAAAGATCACAACATTTCACTTTAATAGAAGTTAAATAAATCAGACAATGAAACACTGATAATTCCCTCATTTCATGATATTGTTGGTTTTTAGAAAATTCTCCACTCAAAGCAGATAATGTCACTTAAAACTGTGTGAAATGAAAAATCTGACACAAGTTCAGCTGTCCTATAAAAAGGAGTTTTTATTTTTGCAGTGATGGAAAGAAATATAGAAAATAAATTGATAACAATTCATTTCTCTTTTAAGAATACCTGCACCTAACCTAACCAAACCTACCAGAAAAAACTGACCCACCCTCTGCCAGGTCTTCAGAAGTTAGTTTTATTTGTATGTGGTTCAGTATCTGTCTCTGGTGTCTCCCAGCTCAGTGACACTGTCCACTCGTACAAACCCAGTCACACAGTCAAACTGTACTGAAGGACTGGAGAATATTAAGGAACTCTGTCTCATGTGACTCTTCATCAGTCGTGTGGAGGACCTCACTCCCATCACGTGACGTGTGGCTCAGACAGCACCGAGATGCTGCTGTTATTTATTTTCAGACAAAAGAGCTTTTTATGCCTCATATTGACTCAACACTGCGTCCTCGCCACTGCACAGCAGTCACAAGACTCATTATCAGCCCCTCCACTCACACGCACACACATTCACATACCCTCTTCAAGGCTTTAGATCTCCTCTCTTGATGCCTCCTGACGTCATTTGTAAAAACTTAAATTAGCTTCATTTTTCTTTTTAGTATTCTGGTTTTAAGATGTTCTGTATGTCTCGTGTCAAACAGCATGACTGCGGTTAATACAATAAATATTATTACTCTTTTTCTCTGACTTCTCCAGTGTGTGTGTGTGATATTTGTCATGTGTCTGTTCAAAACTGCAGACCGCTTCAGAGGTCAAGCAAATTATCTTTTAGGTCATAGTTTTGCTTTTACGGCACATTCATGTTACAGTTAAGTGTCACCCTCTCATCAACCTCTTATTCAGCAGCAGCTGTTTTCAGCAGACTCTGACAAACCCAGTGTACACTTCCTGTCCCAGCAGACAGACTCAGAGACTATCTGGTCAACAGAGTGGAGCATGTAGCAGCTAAAGAGATGCATAGTTTCCTCAGAGACTGTAGAGACCAGAATTAGTGAATCTTGGACTTAAGTTCAGGTGGACACAAACACTGCTCCAAATGAAACCTCATGTCCCTCCATATCTGAAGGATGTGAAAGTAGGCAGCTGTTTGCTGACTGACTGACTTATCACCACATCGGCACGCCACCAGTTCAGAGAAGCAGGCCGGAAACAAAGCAATGTACTGCTGTGGACACGTCAGCCACAAAATGTGTTTTAGCCTCAAAAACATCTATCAGTTTAAGTTCATGCTGCATTTAGAATATTATAACAGCTTTACCTTAACATCAGACTGATTTCCAGCAGGAAACTGAAGCTGTTATATCGCTCTCACCTCTTCTAACATTGCTGAACTCAGGAGCTGCTGATCTACCGCTGCCTCTAACAGTTGGTTTGTGTTGTTCTGTGACTTTGGTGTTTTAAAGGGTCAGTTCAGATTCACTAAACACCAGATATGACCAACAGACACCGTCAAAGAGTATTAAGTATTCAAGCTACAGAGAGTCACCTGCAGAAAGAGAAACACTGAGACTGGACCGGTTCTCTCACAATGTATTCTTCATATGTAACACCAGCTCTCAGGCAGATTAACTTCATACCACTTTTATACTTTATGGTTCTCCAGGTGAAATGATAAAGATATTTAAATTCATCCAGTTTAAAATGCCTGCTGATACTGAGTCTGTTTTATCAACATCCGAAAAGACAAACACACCTTTCAGAGGACAGTAATAAAATATGTATTACGTGTTCACTGCCTGCTGATAGTGAGGTTACATTAAATTACACATGGCCGACATCAAAGCTGCTGTAGAGTCACATCAAGAGCCGACATGAACATTGACACACTGCTCAGAAAAAGGTTCCGCTAAACTTTAATTCTGTTGGTATCAAAATGAGAAGCACTGCAGATAATATCAGTCTGTGGGTGTTTTTAAAGTCCTGGCGTGTTCTTTTAAATCATGTGAAGTGAAGCAGGATTTACACAGTTACAGGAAATATAAGTTTTTGTGAAAATGTGTTTTTTATTTATTTGAAAGCGACTGTTTTGAAAAACCTGAAAGTTTATCTGCAGACTTGAGTCGATGAAATGACCTGGATCTCATTTTTAGATTCTTTGCTTCAACCTGACGTGGACTTCAGCTGCATTAAGTCTCTGTATATGAAGGACCTAGAAATTGAATTTACGTACAACTAATTTGCAGCAGCAAATATGTGTCTCGTGTATAGTGTCAAGTGTATAGTGTGTACCTTCGGCTCAGTTGCTTGTGTCAGTTTAACCACTAAACAAATAAACATAAATACCAAAGAAGCAAAGAAGTAGTTCAACAGTTTGCTGTGAGAAATTTTCAGGCAGATATGCAAAAGTATAAAACATCATCAGCAGGACAGTTGTCTCTTCTTGGAAACATGTCCTCAGCTGATCTTTTATATCTCCTGTTTTCATCCTTCATCTCTTTGTCAGGATCATAACTTTAAAGTTTGAAGCATCTAGTTCGACATTTTGGTGGTAAATACTGGAGGATTTTCACACTCTCCACATGGAAGAGCAGTCAGTGATGTCAGAGACCAAACTGAAAACAGTTGACAAAGATCGTCTATTAGACAGATGCTTCACTCTGTAGTACAGAACTGGCACACTTTCCTGTTTGTAGTAGAGGGTGTTAAATGTCTAGCATCACTCCTCCTGCTGCGTGTTGGTCTAAATATGTGTTCATGTGTCTGTGGGAAAATCAAAACTACGGAATAAGTTGATGATTTGTTGCGTTCAAGTTTTATTTATTTGGGGAAAAAACACAAGAACGTTTTCCACACCAATCAAACAGCTGTGAGGAATCAACTGATGAAAACCTATTGATATCTATAGAAGCAGCAAACCTCTTGAAAAAGCAGTGTGGTAAAGAATGAATTTAATTAACTGAATGAATGTACATTTACACTAAATTACTGGCTACTGGCTGCATCACTTTCACAGTAAGTTACTGTGACATTTTTAAAGTAAATTATAGTGTAATAACAGCTGTATACTGTGATCTCACTGTACTTGTGGCTGCATATTATTGAGATTTAGCAGTATGCTCCTGTAAAATTACTTTATTTACCTTCATGAATTTCACAATAAAATTCTGAATTTGGCTAAATATTACGGTAAAAGCCTGTGAGGTGATAATGATGTAATTTATTGTGAAGTATTACGGTTAAATATTGTAATTTCCTGGAAATAATTTGCAGTGTAGGACATAGAATAGGGAAGTACTGGATGATGTACACTCTGTCATAAACTGGAAACAGTCAAACACATGGACTAATGGATTGCAACAAATATGATGAAGAAAGAAGGGAGGTAATAACAAGACTAACTGAAGAAAAGCACAGCATTGCATCAGGGAATCTACGAGGAGAGACATCATGGAATGTACAGAAGCTTCTATTTAATTGTTTAAGAATAACAGGAATAATTGATATTTTATTTTGTTTTGTTTGTTTTATTTCATTTTATTATTTTGTTTTATTTTGTTTTATCTTATTTAAGATTTTGTTTTATTTTATTTCATTTTACTATCTTATTCTTTTTTGTTTTATTCTATTTTATTATTTTATTTCATTATTTGATTTTATTTTATTATTTTGTTTTAGTTTATCATTTTTGTTTTATTTCATTTTATTTCATTATTTTGTTTTATTTTTTCCTTATTTTTATTTTATTTCATTATTTTATTATTTTGTTTTATTTTATTTTATTTTGTTTGTTATGTCCAGTCCAGTAGGTGGCGGTAGTGCACCTGAAAGCTGGTTTGCAAACCGCCATTACAGCCGAAGAAGAAAAAGACAACGAGCTGGAGGAGGACGGGACACAGCCCGGCAGAGAGGGAGCTCAACTTTAGTTTTAAACTTTCAAAACACAGAAAGAGCTCATAACTCGGAGACAATAAGGTGAGTTTAATTTAAAATTACGTTTTGAAACAATGGGCCTTTAATGTTAGCTTATATGACAAGTGTGCTAGCATATGTGTTGTTGCTAAGTAACGTAACGTTAGCCTACAAATGACGGTCTGGTTTTAACGGCTGAACTGAATTAAAGTCGTGTAACATGTTATTCTTTATGTTGATTTATTTAACTGTTAACTTTTAATAATTTTCTACATTATTTTTCGCCTCGCTGTTTATCATCCTCCTTCGACTATTAAACTCGCACAGAGTGAGTGGTCCCGTCCAGCACGGGGGATCTTTGTCTGTGGGTGTGCACCGGTTGACGGGAGGCAGGACCGGCAGAGCGGCAGGAAGGGACTCTGCGGGCGGCGGCAGGTCGGTGGAGCAGCAGCGGAGCCGTCATGGACAGGACGGCCGTGGTAAAGGTCGGAGCCGCGGCCAGCGCGAGCGTCTGCGCCCTGTTCGGCGGCGTGGTGCTGGCCCAGTACATCGTCGCCAAGAAGAAGCGAGCGGGAAAGAAGACCCGGATCATAGAGATGGTGAGTGTGAACACAGAAACCCGGATCATGAGTGTAAATACAAACACCCGGATCATAGAGATGGTTTGTGAGAACAGAACAACCCGGATCATAGAGATGGTGAATAAAAACAGACCCTCGTGCTGCGTCAGGATCACCGGGGGCACATGAGACAAGAAACAGGAAGTGAGAAAGCTCTACCTTCAAAATAAAAGCGCGATCCCTGTGACAGTAAACACGTGTGGAGAAGCTGTTGTCAGCAATTTATGTAACGATTAGGATCCTTTTGTATTTTTAATTTCAGCAGGCGTGTTATAAGGTAGCAGCAAGGTACTCTGGGCCAATCAACATGGTATTGGATTGTTTTTTTGCCGATATTTCCATTTTCTCCACCTAATTTTAGTGATCATCAAGTCTCTTCTGTAGTGGAATTAATTATACATACATGCTCTTATCATGACGGCCCACCAGCAGATGGAGACATGAAATACGTACATTTTAACGTATGTAATATTTATTTATTGTCCAAAATAAGAAAAAAACATGTTGGCTGATTCTTCATTTTAAAGACGATATTGGCCAATGCCAATGCCGTGCCAACATTATAGTGCATCCCTGAAACTTTGCTCATCATTTTCAAGTGTTATTGTACCATGTAGTACGCTAACATCTACACTTTAGTCGGTAAAATATAAAAGAAAATGAATTTTGTGTGTCTGATATTCAGCAATCAGAATCAGAAATTCTTTATTAATCCCCGGGGGTAAATTGTGATGTGATACGTTACAGTCACTCTTGTATAAGGTAAAGAATTATAGGAGTAGAAATAAGACATACAAAGGATATAAACATATGAAATAAGAATTAAATATGTGCACTACGCTACGGTGTTAACAGTAGTAGTTAAATTAGGAGTTTTAAGCAAATATAATGTGCCGAGTATGTTAAATGTGTAAACATATAAAAATATGTGCTTTATGCCACAATACAATGGAAAAAAACTAGTATGTTAAGTTTGAAGATTTAAAAATATGTGTGTGATGCTACAGTTTACAACTCAATATTTATAAACGTAGAAATAAGAATAAGAAATATATACAATATGTGCAACAGTTGTTGTTTAAAATATGATTTTTCGTATGATTCAACTTTTAATTGCTTTTTCAGCATTTGAACACAGCACATTACAAATGTATAAACAACATTCAAAATTAAAATACAGACTAAACATGAGGGAAAAACAAAAGGTTGTGCACGTTCGTCTCGGCAGTGTGAAACACAGGCTGACATGTAACACCCACAGGATGTTCACACAACTTTATTCTGAAAATCACGCCTGGAAATGTGACAGTGTTATTTTTGGTATGTTGACAGTAGTGGACCTGCGTGGTTCTGTGCGCAGGCGTGGATGTTTCCTAAATCAGCAGCTGTTTTTTAGAGGTCATCAGATTGCTGTGTAACAACACAAAGAGCAGCAGCGAGAGATCACAAAGCTCTGACAGCTGATCCTGAGCCAGTGATGCTCTCTGCAGCTCTGTCTCTGTCCTGGAAACAGCCTCGTGCTGCTGGCTGTTATCAAACAGGAAGCCTGCAGGTTATGCAAGCTGCAGCAGCACAGACGATACAGTCCAGCTCTGTAACCTGTCCGACAGGAACCAGGCTTCAGCACAGAATAAACAGTCCTGACACACACACACACACACAAGTTAGAGACAGCGGGGGGGAAAGGTATGTTAAATGTCCAGTGTGGAGGATTCAGAGGGATATGATGTCAGAAATGGGTTATAATTCAATCAGTATATATTACGGTCAATATTGTATTATTTATCAAGTTAAAATACAAAACATTTCCAGGTTACAGCAGCAAGAACACTTTCAGATTCTCTAGTGTGTAAGATTTAGGAGGACGTATTGGCAGAAATGAAATGTAATATAATGAGTGTGTCTTCTTTAGTGTATAATCACCTGAAAATAAGAATCTTTGTGTCTTCATGTCTTCACATCAGCTACTGTAGTCAGAAGTCCCTCAGCAACAAGCACCGATGGAAAAACATAAAAATTTTTGTGGGAGGAAACTGTTTTATTCAACGATTTTACTGGTTTAAATCATCTGGTCAGTTTGTTTTGGAGAGGAAGAGATCAAACAGGGGACCACCCTAGGTCCAGTGTTTGGTCCTGAGTGGTGGAGACAGGATGTCAGCATCAGAGGAGCGTAGACTGCAGGAAGGAGTGTAGCAGTGGAGCAGACGAGCAGCAGAGATCTGGATGTACTGGAGTGTCTTTAGGACTTTGGATGATAAAGATGCTGCAGCAGTATTTGATTCTGGATGTGATGAAGGTGTGAATAAGGGTTTCAGCAGCAGAGAGGGAAAATAATTGACAGTGGAGAACTATGTTTTTCAGGTGGAGGAAGGCGTACTGGTGAAGTGACTGACATGTTTTTCAAAGGAGAGTTTGGTGTCGAAAATAACTCTGAGGTTGCAGATATGTGTGGAGGAACGCAGAGTGGGCGTTATCAATGATGAGACAGAAGTTATGAGAGGTTTTATGAGGGATTTGGGACCGATGATGGTCATGTCAGATTTTTTGCAGTTCAGTTTGAGAAGGTTTGCTGGTATTCATTAACTGATGTCATTGAGGCAGGTGGTCAGAGTGGAGTGAGTTTCAGTGGTGATGGATGTGGTGGAGATGTAGAGCTGAATGTCATCGGTGTAGAATCTGACACACTGGACTGATTTTTTCAAGTCCAGAATCATCTGAAAGAAATGCGTTATAATGCAGAACGTCTCTTCATCATTCCGTGTGTGACACCTGTTATTTTTATGCAACAAAATCTTTTAGCTTTAGTTTTAGAAACACTTCTATAAGCACCTGATAATGTATATATTTACATTTTTCTGTGGGGGCAGTAAAAGGTGAAAAAAAATTTAGTTTTTATCTCATCTTACTGGCAAAATATAATTTTTTACTGAAAATTGTTTTTCACAATGTTTACATGAAGCCTAGAAAACTCTTTGAACCCGTGAACACAGGAGAGATAAAATCTATTTTATTAACTTTTTGAATAAAAGATATGTTTTTGAAAGAATTAATAAAGTCATTATAAAATAAACAATGATTTTAATACCTTTTATTTAACTTCAACACCTTCCAGATACCCATGGGAAAATACATGGACTTCAGTGGTTGAATATACATTCTTATTTTTTCTAATCTTAGTCCCTAGTGTGCGTCATGAAGGTTAAACTCGTCTCCTCCCAGGGCTGAAAGAAGAGATTTAGACTTTGAGTTTTGCAGTTGTCACAGGGCGTTGCTCTGTACTGTATCTCTACCATAATCTATATGATTCATATCAGAGCTATTTGCTCCACCTGTGCACCACTCTGTATGCTCAATCTGCCCACACAGACACTCTCACATACCTGAGAGGAAGTCTCTCAAATTCAGCTGCGACTTTCATAATTTACAGTAGAAACAGCTGCACCCAGATGCTCCGGCAGCAGACAGACATTTATCGTTTTATTGCTTGTAAAACATTTATCATTTATTACCTGTAATTGGCAGGTAGCCTCCTCTCATTATGTCATCGTGGTGTGCTGTTATCAGCGTTGTCTCGCTGCAGTTTGGAGGGTGACGCTGGTTTTACAGCCGCAGGTTTGGTTTGTGTAAAAAGGAAACACAGTCTGATCGTGTCCGACAGAAAACTGGCTGTTTGAGAAATAACTGTTCCTCAGATCAGCTCCTCTGTTGATGTGAAGTTAAACTCATGTTTTAGCGCTCCAGTCTATCGTAACAGTGTGACCTTTGACCACTAAACATCTGTTTGTTTGCATCATTGTTGATTTAAGAACTGAAACTTTTAACTGCCAGTTTGTGAAATAGAAGTTGTGAAATATATCAAAGGAACCCGAGAGGCCGAACACTCTGATCTCTGATGGGAGGCTCAGACGTGAGACATCAAAATGACTCTGTGATGCAGCTGGGAGATCAGCTCTCACAGTGTTGGCCTACATGTGCTTTTTATGTGTCTGTGCCGCCGATAGCTGCGGCCAGAAGCGTTATGTTTTCGGGTTGTCCATCTGTCTGTTGGCCCGTCCCATCCTTGTGAACATGATATGTCAAGAACGCATCAAGCATTTCTTCAAATTTGGCACTAATGTCCAATCTGACTGAAAAATAAACTTATTAGAAATCTGTGATCAAAGGTCAGTGTGACCTCACAAAATATGTTTTTAGCCATAAGTCAAGAATTCATACACTAATTCTGACCAAACTTCACACAAATGTCTAACAGGTTAAAATAATGAAGGTCAAAGGTCAGCTTGACTGTGACATCATCATGTTTTAACATCATATCTCAGGAACAGAAGGGGAGACATTTGGTCAGATACTGAATTGGTGACTCTAATCTTGAAACTGTGCTGATTGTATAGATCTTCTGTGTGTGAAGCATCCATGTTTTCACTGACATGGATGGAGACTGTCAGACACACTGGACTGGTGGGCGGAGTCATACAACCACAGGGTGGTGATTCTAGTTTATTAGTGTGAGCAGCTTATTCATCCCATCAGCTGACTTTGATAACATTTACCCCAGAGTGAGCAGGGGGAGATCAGGGACGCTCTTTAGATGTCTGTGTCTGCTTCGGGATTTAGGGTCATTAACAGTAATATCAAAGGGAGGATGATTCCAGCCGTCCAGAGCTTCCTGGGTTGCCTGGGTCCAGATCTTTGAACCCACCACCTCCACTGAGTTTGAGTTGGCTCCGTTTCATTCTGGAAATGGATTGTAATGAGTTGACTGTTCTGTCTGATATCCAGCAGCTTCCTGGGTAAATTCAGATGCAGTTTTATTGAGCTTATGTTGTAGCTTTGTGAGAGATGAAAACCAGTGCATCAAAGAGCATTACTTCCTGGATCCTAACTTTGTGTCTGCAGACCGTCACAGATGTAGTCAAAGTCTCTGAATGATAAAGACTTAATGGTGACCAAGCTGCAGCCAGCCACTCTGTGTTCGCTCTGCTCTTTCAAATCCAGTCGTCTGGTTCAAAGACTAAAACTACATGATGAGTTTTGGGATGTTGAGGCCACTGGGTAGTTTACAGTCAGCTTGTTTCCTGTCTGACCTTCAGCATGGAAACTTGTAACCATCTGCTTCTGATGATGCTACAGAGCCACAAACAGACGCTCTGAGCCCCGGGGGTCCAAACCCTCAGGACAGCAGCTCCGTCAGGCTTCAGTTTCTGTCCCATGTTGACACTTTACAGCCACATTCCTTGTGACTCCTGTAGCTTCACTTAAAAAGCCGTCTGTGTCATTTCAGAAGTATTTGGGCATCCCAGGAATACAGAGCGCATTCTTTTCTTCTGTGGTTCCTGTTTACAGCAAGGCTGCTTGTACCAGCGTGTCTTAATTCACTGCTTACTGCTGGTTGGTACATGTTTGTTTGCTCACACTGTAAACTGCAGCAACTTCCACATGAAACAATCATAGGTCAGTACAACTCGAGGATAGATGAAACAACCCTAAAACGATTTGTTATGATGAAAAATAGCAAGGAAATGAAATGATTACTGCTGAGAAAAAGGTAAAAAAAAAACAATGATTTCATGGTTTAAAACTGCCCTGAAAAAATGGTCAGATTTTTGAAACTGCACAAACTTAAAATTGTGTCCATGTTATTGATAATAAAATCCATTTGTACAGCAGTGTCTAAAAGCCAACTGCTTTAATGAGACACTGCTTAACTTACCAGAAAACTCTTTAAAAACACAGCCAGCACGCTATATAATATAATATAATATAATATAGAGCATTTCATACCTCGTTTTTTTATTTTCATGCTTTGTGAGCTGCTGTTTCTTTGACGTTCTTACCTGGTTTTAATAAATTGCAGCTTCCCCACAAACTTTCACAGGGATTAAAGCTCTCCATCGCTAGGAAAGATTTCTGTCATTTGGAGTTTATATAGTATTTAAACTTGAAAGCTGCATTAGGCCCTGATCACACAGAAAGTGTTATAGCAGCTGGAGGCGACTTTTTGTAATTGTCTTCAATGAGAATGAAGCTTTCTGCTCGCTGTTTTTGTGTTGTTGCGCGCCTCGTGTTTCTGCGCTCTAGGTGCCTGGCAATTTTGCCGCAGCACTCTGAACTCCTTGAGTTGAAAAAACTGGAAACGGAAAAGTGCCCCACATCATCTTCACTTTTTCCCATTGTCCAATGGGATGATTTGAGAGGCAGGGCTTCTGTGGTGGTCACGACAACCAGTTTACAGTTGGTAAACAATGGAGGAGAAACTGGTGGTAGTGGTTGCTGGATACCCAGAGCTATACGACTTTACAAAGCACAGTTAGCACCATCTGAATAGAAAACAGCAGATAAGTGCAGTACTGTAAACGTCCATGATGGAGGAGAAGCTCCTGGACCAACTGGTGGTACTCCCCATGATCCAGCCTCTTTTTTAGGGTCTCATGTACCCACACAGATCTCTGTTTATCTGCTGACAGCCTCTCACCCTCAACCAGAGCTACAGACAGCACCCTCTGCCTCAACATGGCAGCAGCTACACACTGATTACTGCAGCATACATAAACTGTAGAGTGATCACACAGAAAGGTTAGTGTAAGGAGGTGATGGGGTGGTTGCCTGGCAACAATAAAAAGATGCAGCAAGCGTTGTTTTACTAGTGGCATTCAATTTTTTTAAAAAGGCGGTAGCGCCCAGCAGCTCAGCGGGTAGAGCAGTCACCCCATGTACAAAAGTACTACTGTCTATGCTGCAGCGGCCATGGATTCATTTCCAGCTCATCGCCATCTGCTACCTGTCATTTCCTCTCTCTCCCCACCTCACACTTTGTCTGCCCTATCCAATAAAGACATAAAAAACAAAAAAAGCCTGTGCATCATGCATTTAGCAACCTAGAATACACTGTCTGTGTGATCAGGGGCTAATGTAGCCCTGCTACTCGTTTCCCTGAAACTTAAAAAAGACTAATATTAGTTAATTTCCTCTGACGAGGTGGAAGTCTTCAGAGGATGCATCTCCTGCAGGAAATTATGTCATAAAAAGTGACTCAAACAAAATATTTACTTTAAACAAATAGAATTTTCTCACTTTTGTTAAATAACCTGTTGCTGTAAAGACTCAGTTTTAACTTTTTAAGGACCCTTCAGCTGAACACATGGTGGTGGATGTGCTGACATCAACAGGTGTGAACTTCAAACCTTTTACTGCTGCATTGACTCTGTTAGTGTTGTTGAAAATACAGATCTTTGGATATATATAATGATTCTGAATATTTGAAATTGTTTCAATATTCATTTTCTGCAGTCGATCGATACACCAGTACCAGTTGGGCTTTCTCTCCTATTGTTAATGTTTCCCACAGTCATTCTGCTGCTGCTTTTAGCTAAGAAAAGAAAAGTTGTCGTTATCATGTTATATTTATTTGTTAATATAAAGTTAAAATGTTACCCCCTCAATATCAGTTTTTCCTGTGGTATTTAAAATGGTATTGAATGTCAGTATTTTTCAAGGTATTGTATCAAAGTTAGGAATTCCAGTATTGTGACCACACTCGTCTCTGTGAATGTTGTGACTCACAGCACTGATGACTCAGTTCCTTTAAATGTCCCAGTCAGACATGACAGCGTGTTTATAACCAGGACCCTGAATCTATCGCCTCCCACCCACACATATGGAATGCAGTCACTTTTAATGTTAGTAATTATATCTGTGATTTTCCTGCTCTGCTGTATCAGGCCTGAGTGTCTGCTGTGACAAAGATCATTGCTGGTCAGATGAAGATTAAACCTGCTGGAGTGTGTTTCACCCTGTTGACCTCTGGGGGGCAGAGCAGAGCTACACTTGAACTGTAGGTCTGAGTTTGGTTTGTTTGTGTGTTCCAGGAGTCAGCACTGCTCAAGGTGTTTTCACAGAAAGGGACAGAGACAATAAGAACACAGCAACACTAGGAAGAGCCTCAGTTTTTGAATTATTTGGAACATTAGAGGAGATCATTAATCATCCCCTCGACCTGACAGCAACCAGACAACACAGGCTCAAATGTCCAGTGCTGGTAGCTGATGTTGACCTCTTTTAGGAGCTGCCATTGTACAGTCTTCATACATCAAACTTGATGTCATACTCAATCTTGATCTATGTCATCACTGAACTTATAAGATGGCTAAAATCTCACAGTCTGTAGGCGGCTTTAAAGAGAGGAGAAAAGGAGCAGATACGATCCCAGAAAGAAACCAGAACCGTTTGTGCACGTTTAGCTTCGATGTGAAAATAAATTCACAGATGTTGCTTTTACACATGAGAATGGTTTTATTGTTTTCACATGACGTTACTTTGACAGTTAAATTTGATTTGACACTTCTTCCTCTGGCTTGATTAATAAGTTTGAGGAAAACCCCCAAAAGAACTGAGTACTGTTTGGTTTCCCTCATCGTCCACAGAAGAAAGAATTAATTATTTTTTCTGTATTCAAGAAAGTTGAGAATAAGGTTTAGCAATCATTAATTCCTCTTCTGTTCTACTTTTACTAAAAGCTCTCACAGCACAATATTTTGAATGAAAGCATGCATTGTGTTTTTGATTATAGGCATTTGTTATAGTCACTCAGTTAGCCTAATCAGTCAGTAATATGGTTATTACTTGTCAGTGATCAACAAAAAAAGAGTTTCAGAAAGTAACGTATTTGAGGCGATTGCAGTTTGAACTCTCGGCCCCTTTCTGCAGTGACCGGTGCTTCTTCCTGTGACCGTGCTGCTTTATCTGTAACAACAGATGGCTGTCACCGTGACAACCAAGGCAGTGTAGGTGGGGCCATGAGACACTGATGGAGGGCCTTGATGGTAAAGCAGACACTGTGTTTGACATGTATAACACTGAGGCGTGTCTTCATGTCACACCATGTTCACAGTCTGTTAGAATGATCATGTTTGGTTGTGGCTCGGAGGCATTCATGTACTCAGACTCCTCACAGAGTTTACAGTCTAGACTGTTGGAACAGGTGTCGAGAACTTATTTTGCAATGATGAGGAATTTTACAGCCTTGTTTGGGGTTAGAGTGTCTCTGTGGGGCTGATAGGAGAAGTTCTCCCTGTCTATAGTGCCAGTTTACAGAGGAGCTGATTTAAAAGTCAGTACATGCATCATGAGACCTGCGTCCCTCCTCAGGGCCAGCCACTGGGGCTCAGTAACTAACAGTCCTGTGTGGGGCTGTCCCGAACACCTGCAAATATTTGAAGCTCTTATGTCACGCAACAGAACCAGGAGTGTTAGAGAGTGATAGATCTACTCACTCCTCACAGAAACATCAGCAGTATACTTTTGAGTAACAGGCTGGTAAAAGTAGTAAAAAGAAAGTTAGAGTAGTAGTATCAGTAGTAGTTGTAAGATCGGCAGTACGAGTCTTAAAAGATCTGTAACAGAAGCACTAGTGGCAAAGTTTTGTAGAAACGCACAGTACATGTCAGTCAGCACACCTCCAGTTTGGAGAAGCAGGCTGCAGTCTGACATGGAAGCTCAGCAAGCTACTAATGTGGACGGGTCAGCAACAAAATGCATTTTAGCCTCCTAAAAACATCCACCTAAGAAAATCAATATGAGTTTTAAGTATACGCTATATTTAGATTATTTCCACTGCTTTAGCTCAGGGTCAGACAGCCCGTTCTGACAGGGAAGCTGTTGACGGCCTCAGTTCCTCAGGCTCGTGTCACGGCCACCAGGCTCCTTTGAGAAAAACACTAATTTTAGCTCCACAACACAGGAGCTGCTGGTCGACTGCTGCCTCCATCAGTTAGTTAGTTAGTTTGTGTTATTGTGTGAATTTGGTGACTCTGAACTAAACACCTGACTCACACAATAACACAAACAAACTAACTTTGAGGCAGCAGTAGACCAACAGCTCCTGTGTTCAGCCATGTTGAATCACTCAGTACGTTTACATGCAGCTTGAGAAAATTGAATTATTGGCTTAGTTTGACTGAAACTGGACTATCCACAGCTCGACTAACACACCCAGATAATTGATTGAAAATCGAACTATTGCTGCATGTATCCACTTAGTCCGACTGAAGCTGGACT
Organism: Epinephelus lanceolatus; assembly: GCF_041903045.1. Taxonomy (NCBI): domain Eukaryota; kingdom Metazoa; phylum Chordata; class Actinopteri; order Perciformes; family Serranidae; genus Epinephelus; species Epinephelus lanceolatus. The sequence continues at coordinate 1,713,284 of NC_135743.1, forward strand.
CAGCGTTCTGCACATGCACCACTTTTTCTTTCGCGGGCTTTCACCTGGAAGAAGAAGGAGATGTCGTAGCAGCAGTGCAGTAACTCCCTGAAAAACAAACAACAAACACCATGGCGACCGAGAAGACGCGCTTCTGGACGGACCGGGAAACTGCATTCATGCTCCGACAGCTAAAGGAGCTAAACATTTGAAGTTTATTGATGGTAGGAAAACATGAAACGTGGATTTCTTTAAAAAAGTTTCTGAACAAGAACCAGAACTAGCTCAATATACACGATATTAAAAAGGACACAGCGCCATCTATCGAGGCGGAGTCAGACGTACTTGGTCAGAAATTCAATTTTCTCTTCTGCATGTATACTCAGACAAGATGAAAAGTCTGACTTGACTGATTAGCCAAGCTATGAGCTTAGCTCGACTACTGCGTGCATGTAAACGTACTGACTGTCTATCGTAACGGAGTCTGGCTTTGAAGAGAGTGAAATAACAGCTCCATTTCCCCGTCAGAAATCGCTGTCAGACAGAAAGTAAAGTGGTGAAAATGTTCTTAATATAACGCACACTTAAACTGATACTGATTCTTTAAAGTGTCTGAAATATGTTTTGTTGCTGACCCTCTCCAAAACAGTACATTGCTTAGGCTCTGTGTCAGATTCCTCCAAAGTTTGTGTGTGCGCCGACTGACGTCTACTGTGGGTAACACACTGACTACAGAAGTACCTCATACAACCCAACTTCAGATGATCTGAGCTGACCTTTTAATGAGATAGTGGTGCCAGCAGAAGTTAGAGGTAGCAGTAGGAGGAAGAGGAGGAGGATCAGACATGAAAAAGAGGAGACAACAGCAGTAAAAGTTGCAGTAGTATTAATGGAAGAGGTGGTGGTGGTAGTTTCAGTGTCAGTATGAGTACAGTTGTTTGTCAGAGGTGTGTCTCATTAAAGCTACAGTGCTGGGATCAGTCACCTCTCCACAGCTCGTGCACTGTCACCTGTAGACTCAAAGGGGCTCTGCTCTGTGTCCCTGATGACCTTTGACCCCAGCAGGCCAAAGCCGGGTCACAGTAGCACCAACCTATCTGTAACCTGTGCTCAGAGGAATGCTGGGATGGATTTTAAAATCATACAGAGAGACGGTCAAACAGGCAGTTTGACTGCTGTTAGAAAAGTCTGTCCAACTGATGACGGTCATTTTCAGTGTGAGTGTGTTCTGCAGCAACATGTAAAGTTCTATATTCAAACAACATGTAAACGCTCAACTCAGCTCTGCTATCACTTCCTCAACAGATCGTTGCATGCTGAACAGAACTGGATGTGACCTGACCTGTGTGATAATGGACCGCTTTGTTTGTGGACATCCAGTTAAAGATTAGATTTTGCTTTTGGTTTGTTTGCGAAAGAGAAGATAACTACATGAAATACTACACGACAAGCTGCTGATAAGAGCCGAGGTCAAGGTTCAAAAAGTTGGATGAGATTATTTTTTTAGCCAGAGTTCCTTGTCAACAGAAAGTTCTGGGTTTCTCTTTGCAAATCAAATTACATCCTGATACTACTGGGGAGAAACACTGATGGATTGAAAGCTGATCAAACGTGAGAACACTGAAACCATCATCAGCAGACTTTCTAACATCCATTCAGTTCAGGGACTGTTCTTTATTTTTGCCTGAAACTCCAGGCATGTGTGTAACAGCTCCATGTGATCAGCAGCAACCACTTAAGCTTTGCTCCACCTTTGTTGTCGAGGTTCAGTCGTGCAGGTTCATACATGCACTCTTGCACAGTCGTGTTGATGCCTCAGTGGCGTGGAGCGATCATCTGCTCAGAGTTACATGTTTCCTGCGGCCCTCTGTCATGTGTTTTGCATGTGCTGTACTGGTACAATGTACAGACTGTATTTAAACATGACATGCAAAGGCACAGTCATTTCACAGGACTGTAGTGGGACAGATAGATCCTGGCCAAACACCTCACAGCTACATAAAAACACTGTCTTTGTAAATCCAGTGAAGGATCTGTGGGGCCGCATCTCTGCAGCCCCACACACTGCAGGGCCGCGCACTGTTATTGTGCTGAAGTGTAATTAGAGAGCGTTGACCTAGTTTCTGGAAGACGTGCTATGTGAGGCAGTGGAGGTCGGTAGAGGAGAGGACGGGGTCGTCTCATGTTCCTGTACCCGCCGTCTTACAGCAACAACACCAACAGTCCAGAGGACGGCGGGGGGCTGAGCCTTGTTCAGCAAAAACTGAGCCAGGGACCAAGTGTCCATGTTCAAAGGTTCAGATGTTGCACAGTTATCTCCTCCCTGATCCACTGACATGTGGAGCACGATACTGTATCAGGCTGCGTCCAGTTAATGAACACAACAACAAACCTACATGAAAGGCTTGTATTCAGAATATCTCCACCTTTTTCATTCCACGTCACGGTGTTGTTGACTTCATGAAGGGACTCTCTCTGCTGCTGTAGCTCAACAAACAGGACTTTGATATTAATAAGAAAACTTCAGTTCGGTTCTTAATTTCTCTTTGTTTCACACAGTGGTCAAAACAAAGTAATGAGCGTATCGATAAAGTTTGAGAACAACTAGACTCACAAGTCAGTCTTTAGACGCTTTGCTTAACTAAAGACTGATGACTTTCTCCCTGATTTTGTGTTTAGATGGGCGGATACAATTTCAGAGTTTAAAAAAACTCCCTATGTTGCAGAACCAATAGTAAATCCGCAGGGCGGTCCTTCGGTGGCTCACTGAACTCTTGTGCTCGTAAACATAGTCCGACTGCGTTAAAAGTTTTAAACAAAGTCGCTGTGAGTCCTTCATTTCCACAATGTTGTGGACTGAGCACACGTTTGATAAAACGGAGTTAAATCTCTCGGCATCTCTTTTCAGGCTCTCTGTGTGTTTGTTTCCTTGCGGACGAGAAAAGGGGGAGCGCACATTTCAGGGATGGCGTGTCCTTTTCAAAAATGCAAGAGGCGTTGCTTTGTTGCCGGCCGTTTTCTCTGGTGTGTTAAACACACTTTAGAAAGGAGTGTCCCCAGACTATCAGAAGACGGAGATCTCTGATTGTCTGGTGGCGAGACTAGAGAACAACAAGCAGTTTCAGTTATGGTTAAAATAATCGATTCATCCGATTCAAATCGATCTTTCAACACCAGCTTTTTCCCACAGGTGTGTGAAGCTTTAACCCGTCAGTCTCAGCAGTAGGAAACAGGCCATGGTGCTAATTTATTAACGACTGTCGTCTCGAGAAGCCCCGACGTTACCGGTTCTTTTATTTGAAACTGTTATCTTACTTTGTCTTTTTCTTCTCTGTCCACATTGTGTTTTTCCTTTGCAGAAAATCAGCGGTAGAGCGCTGGTGAGTTCTACATAACAAAGTGCCCCACGTGTGTTTTGTTTCTATGACAGCAATATATTGACATTAATCTTGGCTAGGTAGCTAACGTAATGCTACATTAACAGGAGGTTGACTACACAGTTAACCAACAAGCCCACAACACGTACAGTGTTAAAAGCAAAACCTTCACCTGAGACATTTAGTCTGTGGATATACGGTGGCTGCAGCAGCTGTAGTGATGACACAGGCAGCTTTCTGAAAAGTTCAGAGATTTCAATTTGAAGCGCTGAGAGCGGACGCACAAAAAGGCCGGAGCACTCAGAGAGAGCACATCAGGCACAGTGATTTTTCCTTAGGCCGACACCTGTGGCTGCGTTCGCTGTGTCCTTGTTGGGGACGATTGAAAAAAGATGCTGGCACTGAGAAAAGAGCGCTACGTGGACACGGAGCCCTTAAACTGTAGCTGCAACCCCCTGAGTGTGTTGTAGAGAGAGTCAGGGTTGGTTTTATTGCCAATAAATGTTATGTTTTATTTGTTTAAAATAATTATTATTTCTTCTTCGTTACAATTTAATCTGTATTTTTCTAAAGTTTCATAAATTGTGCAGCCATAACTGTTGAAGATATAATATGTAACATATCTGTATTAAGTCATCTAAAACAACAAGACCTGCATTAAATATTTAGTTGTGTTGTGAACTGACATCATCCCAACAATGTTCAAGCACAGAGAGTTTAATCTCTTCTAATCAAGAACAAAGTCTGTGTCATTTGTTCGTCCATCAGTGGCGTCATATCCCCTCTGCTGACACGTCAGGGTTGTGGTTGTCTGACAGAAGCTATCATTAAGTGACTTAATATTCCATTTAAAGCCACATGTTCATGATACACCTTTTAGATCTTGTTCATTCTTAAACATATATCATAACTGGATGAAGGATCTTAGTCATCAGATGTCAGGACCTAAAGAGAAACAAGCTGAGCAAACAACATCAGCAGCAGCTCAGCTCCAGCCTCTGCTGGGTCCAACAGTGTTGGAGAAATTTTTATTTTCCATGTGAAGCTGATTTTTTCAGTGTTTTAACCAAGGCTGTTTGTTTTGGAGAGGAAGAGACCTCTGCGGATAATTCAGCCCGCGGTAAAAACCTCCTGAACGATGAACACAGAAGGAATTAAACCAGGAGAAACGGACCGCAGTGACATCAGTGCTCCGTCTGTTTGTTATTAGATAGTCCGTCAGATTGTCTTTTTAAGCATCCTGTTAGCTTGGCGTTTGTCTCCACACATCATGACATGGCACTAGTGTTGCACGGTATACCGGTACTAAAATAGTACCGCGGTACTAGTGTATTCCAAACGGTACTATACTGCATTTGGAAAATACTGGTACTTTGAAATTGATTCAATTCATTAATTTAGTTAATTTATTTTACTCATTTATGCACACAAACGCCTTTCTTGTTCCTATTGGAGCAGATTGCACAAGTGGTGTGTATGACAACACCTGTATCAACATTCGCAGCTGGCGCACGTGAAAAAAGACAAGAGAAAGTCTGCCTCACAAAGGGAGACAACACGAGACAACACCAACTTGGTGGAACATTTGAGTTACCAAACCATGACGTCCGTACCGAGGTACTTACCGAACCATGATTTTTTTGGTACCGTTACACCCCTACTATTTATTGTTCTAAAGGTTTGTATCCAAAAGGACTTTTCCTTAGGAGAAGTACTGAAGAGTACCGAAGAGTATCGAAATTCATATTGGTTTTGGTACTGAAACAAAGATTTTGGTATCGTGACAACACTACATGGCACACATTGCTAACTTTCATTCTTCCCAGTATAATAATAATGAATCACACTGATACTGATACTGATCATCATATTGATCCCTGTAATTCACTCTGAGAGGAGTCTGTGTTGACTGATGCAGTAAGAGTTATGTTGGAGTTGACACATTTGGGTCGTGAGACCACTCCCAGGCTTTATTACAAGAACCTGCTCAACAGGAATACTTAACTGTGTGTCAGTGTGGGAGTGTGTAGGTGTGTATGGGAGTGTGTCTAGGTGTGTGTGCTCATGTGCAATTGAAAGAAAATGATTGACATGTTCCGTCTCACCTAGAAACGTAAAAATGTGCTGCAGCGTTCATGTTTCTACATGTGTCAGCTGAATATTACAGCAGCAGAGAGATGAGCATCAGATACTGTAGATTGTGTGTGTGTGTGTGTGTGTGTGTGTGTGTGTGTGTGTGTGAGGCCATCAGCTGTGTGTGCATCATGTATAACTGACCATTGTAAGACCAAACAGCCTGACGCTCACGCTGAACCTTGACCCCTGTGACCTTTCATGCACTGTTTCTACATGTGTGGGGGGAGGGGTGTGTGTGTGTGTTGTGTGTGTTAAAATGTGTGTGCTCAGCAGTTGTAATGCTGAAGCGACCCCCCTGCCCCAATTGATTTTAAAGGGTCCTTTTTCAGGGGTCAGAGGTCACATTACTGGAACAAGGCTATATTACAAATGTCACTTTTCCTCCAGCGGCCCCATTCCATGTCTATTTATACTCAACTCTGTGTGTGTGTGTGTGTGTGTGTGTGTGTGTGTGTGTGTACATTGTGTGTGTGTGTGTGTGGGTCTCTCTGTCCAGGCAGGGGGAGGGGCTATGTTGTCAGATACATTTTGGGCGACGCCCCCTCCCTCCCTGTCTGTCGCTGTAGATATAAAAACCCTCTGCAGCCTCACAATCTTTTCCTCACTTCTGTTTCAGCTGACACAACAGACCCGCGGTGAGTTAGTGTGTGTGTGTGTGTGTGTTTGTGTGTGTGTGTGTGTGTGTTTGTGTATTATTGATTATACTCCAAGCTGGAGCCATTTTTGGTTCATAGTAACTGTTAAAAGTGCCACAGATTCTTGCTGTAAACGGTAATTAACCTCGCTGACTGTCAACTGTTATGAGGATGCTTTGACCCTTGACCTCAGTGTTTGCTGCTTGTTATGGTATTCCAAAAATTCTCTCAAACAAACTCTACTTCTGGTAGATTGTAATGTTGCTCTCACTAAAAAGCTCACGACTTGTTAAATTGTGCAAAATGTTGACGCAGCTCATCTCAACAGATCCGTCGTGTTTTATATTTGAAGCATTGTTTCATGTTTTCAGAAGATTCACTTTGTTCAGAAGAAGGTTTGAACTTCACGGCCGTCTGTTGAACACAACCTGTAACACCTCATATTTGTTGCAAAACCACCGGCTGTGTGACTCTGTGCAGGCGGGGCGTGTTTGCAAACATTGTCCCTGCGGCGACACAGTCAAAACATGTTATTTGAAAACAAATTCAAGTCTGGCGGTCCGAGAATGAGATGGTTTTCTCCACTTCTCTTCTTCTACAAAGTCTTCACTCAGCAGATATGAGGTTTAGAAAGTTGCTTGTGCACGCTGAGATAAGTATGTGTGTGTTTGTTTGTGTGTGTGTGAGTGATGTGTTTATTAGTGAGGAGGCTGATAAAGGAACAAGGTTTTATTTTTACTTCATGTTCTGGGTGTCATGTTTCTTTGGGATCACAGTGAATCATGAGGTGCTACACAGCCTGGAGCTGATTATATAAGACGGAGGGAAGTTGTGTGGGTGTGTGTGTGTGTGTGTGTGTGTGCTTGTGTAGGGGGTGGGGAGGTCGTGTGTGTGTGTGTAGGCAGTTGTTTGCTCTTCATCAGCACAGTCTACATCAACTATATGTCCCTGCTGCAACCCTCAACTGTCAACGTTGCTCAATCAGAAAGAGCTTTTATATATTTTTATATCTGTCTAGATATACTTTTTTTTTTTTCTGTTAGATGCCTGTGTGTCCCTTTGTGTCATTCTATGTCCTGTCTCTAAATTCGGGAGTTTTGGTGGGTCTGTGAACGCACCGCAGGCAGAACTGAGCAGTAAATGTCTTTACTTTTGTCAAAATAAAAGTCCTCTGCTTCTGTCGTGTTTTTACTGGGGGGATAAATGCATGTTATATAATTGAGAGGGGCGTGTCCCCTTATACTCTAACTTATACTCTAACTTATAATCCTCAATTATTTTACATTTTAGTCATTTTAAATTATAATCAGCTCAGCATTGAGTCCATTCTGTAGTTTGACTCCCAAAACTGAAACACAACATCAGCCAGCTTTACTGAATGTTCACCCATCATCACCAACAGACTCAGTCTGTGTTCTGTTAAATACCGGTAACCTACGACTCAATACGTGGCTCAAGCGTACACTAATGTCTTTAACTTGCATCACAGAGGAAGCTGTGGGAACAGATTTGTCCATTTCGCAGCAGTCGAGCAGAACTGATGTCAACATGATGACGACATGAGTTCACCTGCTGTCTGCAGACTGTTGCTGTGGCTGTCTGTGTGGCCGCTCAGCTCGTTACACAACACCGACGAGATTCCAAACATCAGCTGTTTCAAACTCCCTCCAGGAGTGTGTGTGCGTGTGCGTGTGTGTCCACGCCAGGGAACAGTGTGTGCAAATAACTCAAGGCTTAAGACAAATACCTGTAATTCGAGGTTGACATATGATCTTCAACACACACACTTTGTCACTGCACACTTCAAATTGAACCTTTATACAAATAGTTCTCAACACAAACTCCTCCTCAGTGCTGTCGTCGTTCTCTTCATGCCAGGGCTCCCAAAAAACCTTATAAAAGCTTAAAAGCCATTGAATTCACTTCTGAAATCACGCAGCATGGCTGAAAGAAGTACAAAGCAATGCACAAGAGGCTCAGTGTACAGCAAAGAGTTTAAAAAACTCTGCACGATGGGAATCAAGGCAGTGGGATCCTACATGCAGAGTGAAAAACACAAAATTACTTCGAAAACTCACCAACGAATGTGTGAGTGGCATCAAAAGAGTCGTTAAAAATCTTGACTCTAACTTGCCTGAAGCTGTAGGAACCTGTATCCCACTGAAAGGTAAACCTCAAAGTGTGTCAGGAATCTCTTGAAGCTGTTCAGGAGCTGCTGATCGTCTCTCATGCTGTGTCTTTACATTTTCCTGTTTGCCAAGTCGACATCAGACGATTGTTTAACCCTATAATGAGCTGTCTCTCTGTGTGTCTCTCCTTCAGATGCCTCAGTTTGAGAAGACGACGGTGCACATGAGGGACCCTGAGAGGGTGGAGCAGATCATCTGTGGCCTCATCAAAGGAGGAGCTTCCAAACTTCAGGTAGAACATCAAGTCCCTATCAGTGGGTGTTTGGGTCAAACAGCGCCATCTGGTGGTCCTGAAGCTCACTAAGTCTTTGAACAGTTGATTTCAAACATTCTCAGTCAGTTTGGTGCTTCACAGGCAGCAGGACCTCTTGTTAAGTTTTGAAGCTCATTTCCTGTATTCCTCCAGATCTGATAAACCAAACCCTCTTGGCTCTGTTGCAGGTCATCACAGACTTCGACATGACGTTAAGCAAGTTCACCGTCAACGGCAAACGCTGCCCGACGTGTCACAGTGAGTACAACAAGGAAACAAGACATTTCTATCAGATCTATCAGATCTTTGTACTGAATATCAATCTGCTGCTGATTCTTGTGTGAAATGTGTTCAGATCAGTTTAACGGTGAGCTCACAGTGATCTTCAGGATTATGTTATTTGTACTGTATTCACAATGTTTTCTCTTTCATCTCGGTTTTAAAGATGTCACCAAAATATTTGACAGTAGACCTGAAATCAGCAGAATGATCTGAGATTCTTTTCAGAATTTTATCACCAACTTAAGAGGGGGCGTGGCTCAGCAGATAACTCTACGACCTTTGGGCCAATCATCATAAAACTTGCAAAGAATATCTTGCGAGGTGCCACGAACATATCCTGAAAGTTTTATTTAAATTGACCACTAGGGGGCACTACAAATACAAAAAATGGGCGACATCAACAAACTCAGTGGAATTTTTTTAACGGAGCCATTAATGCATGTCCCCAAAATGTTTCTGCAGTTAATCAATAGGAAGTGACAGAGTTCCAAAGAAGAGCGTGGCCTGGTAGAGATTTGGACGTTAAATAAATAAGTTTCCATCTAACTGTCATCTAATAATCTTTGATGCAGACGTCCTTTACTGTCAGAGGACTGGATTCGACCCAGCTTTGGAGTTTTAAATGTCCATGCTGCCTGAACTCTGGAATTGCTGCTATTTGTTGTATTTTTTGCCTGTTTGACACATAAATGACATCAGTGTCCTTCTCTGTGCAGACATCATCGATAACTGTAAGCTGGTGACGGAGGAGTGCAGACAGAAGCTGCTGCAGCTGAAGAATAAATATTATCCCATTGAGATCGACCCTCATCTCACCATGGAGGAGAAATACCCGTTCATGGTGGAGTGGTGAGACACGCACACAAACACTTTATGTAACAAACACACAGTCATGTTTGGGTTACTGCTCACAAACAGCAGCGTACACGATCAACACAGTGGACCTAAAAACGTGTGTGTGTGTGTGTTTGCAGGTATTTCAAGTCTCACTCGCTGCTGGTGGAGCAGCGGCTAGAGAGAGACAAACTGGCAGAGGTGGTGAGAGAGTCTGACGCTGCACTCAGGTACCTGTTCCTCCACCTCACCTGCACACTCAGGGTTACTGTAGTTTACTGTGTTAACTGATGTCTCTCTGCGTCTGCCTGGTTTCAGAGAAGGCTACGAGCAGTTCTTCGACCGCCTCCATCAGCACGATGTGCCCGTCTTCATCTTCTCCGCCGGCCTGGGTGACGTCCTGGAGGAACTAATCCGTCAGGCAGGAGTCTACCACCCCAACGTCAAGGTCGTCTCCAACTTCATGGACTTTGACGAAAACGTGAGTGCTGCAGGAACAATAGACGCCTCTGCTCCTCCGTTTGTTTAAAGCTCCACATCATAATGTCTCACTGTACTGGTTGGGTCTGCTCCTCATCTCACAGGGCGTCCTGAAGGGTTTCAAAGGTGAGCTGATCCACGTGTACAACAAACACGACGGCGCCCTGCGGAACACGGAGTACTTCAAACAGCTGAAGGAATACTGCAACATCATCCTATTGGGCGACTCACTGGGAGACCTCAGCATGGCCGACGGCGTGCCCAACGTGGAGAACATCCTCAAGATCGGCTTCCTCAACGACAAGGTACAGACAGCCATGACACGTGCGCCTTGCTTCCACCCACAACTTTAGGTGTAGTACCTTTAGGACCAAAAGTAATCCCCACAGACATGAACCAAGTCCTCTTAAATGTGGGCGGGGTCATTACTCACAGCACTGTCCAGCTCTCGTATGTCCTTAGCTACAAGTGCACTCCGCTTGTCCATTTTTTACACAGATTTTAAGGCACAGATCTGTGTTTCCTTCGCAGCAAAATAGCAGCCACGCTAAGGAAGCTAAGGACAGGTAGTTTGGTAGTTGCTCCATCTGATCAGGACCTGAAGACGCTCCTGACAGTTTTTCCTCTGGTCTCTCTCTGCAGGTGGAGGAGCGGCTGGACAAATATCTGGACTCTTATGACATCGTCCTGGTGAAGGACGAGACTCTGGAAGTGCCCAACGCCATCCTCCAGAAGGTTCTATAACTCCACCCCCTCCACTCCACTCCTCTCCTCCCATCAGCCCCTTCAGCTCTGGGCCCGTTAGACTTCTAACACCAACCTAAACCTCTGTTTCTGGTTGAAACACCCCACCCTCTTTGGATCCCACCTGGGTCTTCCTCCACCTCTGTATCTCCTCCACCCCCTCCACCCCCTCCACCCCCCACCTCGCCCTTTAAAAGCCTTTTTTAAAGACATTTTACTTCCTGAAAGAAACTGTTTTAAAGTCCACACAGCAGCAGCAGCAGCACGTCTCTGTGTGTTTGAATTGTTTCTGATTTTCTCTCTGAGTCCTTTTATGATAAAACTCACTCCACCTTTATCATTCGGACGTTATTGTTCCCACTGCTGTTTACACACTTATTTCTGATATGGTGAGAGTAGTACGACAGAAAGCAGGTGCCCACAGACTGACAGTGTTTTCTTTGGAGCTATCCCAACATGTCACCTCCCTTACTCTGATCATGTGACTCTGTAGTGCACCTGGTCAGACGGTGACAGGTGAGCCAGTCTACAGAAGCAGAGTTGTGTGGAAGTAAATTACAAAATAAACAACCTTTGAAAATGTAATTTATAGTAATAATCTAAATATATGAGACGATAGAAGCATCGTAACAACCGCTGATGCAGTATTTGTTTTACGGGGAAAATAGATTCAGATGATGAGAAGAAACGCACTTTAAACCCTGTGTACGGGAGAATCGGCCTGGACACACGTGGCCTGTAATTTGTGGACGTAGGAACACATTGTCACACAGAAAAGCCATGTTTACATCAGCCTTTTGTTTTAACCCTGCTGTGCTAGTCGGCATCATATCAACACACAGAGGACGAAGACGAAGACGAAGCAGCTCTTTACTCTTGAAACATTTCTGGTATTTTGGATTTCTGAACTTCTCTTGGTAGCTGACTCCGTGTTCTCCACGCCAGTGTTTGAGATTAAAGAGGGAATTCTGAAGATGACCTCTAGTGGTCATTAGCAGGAGTTACAACAGTGACCGTCCTGAACCAAAGTAAGAAGAGGTGCTGCACAGTTACATGATATCTAAAGTATATTTAAGTTCAGTTCCAGTGAAGAGAAGCAAACAGCCTGCTGCCTGTGGCTCAGTAACACTCATCACCTTCTTATTCTGTGGTTTAAAGTGAGCACTACCTCTAACATATTCATCGTAGGGTTTCTCTTTGGGAGGTTTTGTGTTGAATGTTCTTGTTATGTTTTAAATGTGCTGCTATCACCTGCATGTTGCCTTTTCTTATCGTTGAGTTTATGTCTAACAAACGGGAGACAGAAATATTTAAATATATATCAGTAAAGCGGGGAATAATGTCATACTGTATATGTGGCCGTTCTGTAGAAATGTTTATTGTTTCAGTCAGACCGGTGTGTAGTATTTTTATAAGCAGATGGCCTTCTCTTTCTGTGATGGTGTGATTTTAAAAATGCAATAAAAAATGTCATTTTGTGAGCCACTGCAGCGACTAACATGGACCCTCCCTCACCACCGTAGAGCTCTGGCTTTAATGGTGTTTAAAGGTGCATTACGTAAGGTTTCTTTATTTCATTTCATTTTTACAAATGTTTTAACCATGTCACATGATGTGGAGCACAAATACTACATACAATAGCAAGAGAACAATGGCACACAGTACGGCAACAAAGGAAGGACAGTCTTTAAAAATGCACTGGGTCTACACAAAACCACCAGAGATTGGTTTTAATGCAGTTTATATGGAGATATGAGTAACTCATGAGGATCTAATGAGCCTTTCCTGTTTATGGTTTTATTAGACAGTCACTGACAATGCTGTAAATCACTGATTCATGTCAAAACTGCATTTACTGAATATGTGTGTGTGATTTGATCTGTCAGGTATTTTGTTCCCTGAATTCACCAGAAATTGAAACACATTCCCAACTGCTTATTTCCAGTTTTTCACTATTACAAAAACACAGTTCCTAAAACCAGGCCTCTGTTTGTCCGAACTCCAAACACAAAAACCAGAAACATACACAACATACAAAACATCTTCCATCACTTACAAAAGCGAGAACTACATTCAAAACCTTATAAACTCTTCTTAAAATGATGCTTTGTCCTCCAAACTTTACAACAAACACCAAATAAATATTTCTTTCCTCTGACATCTGCACACAGCCGTGCGACATCTAAAATATTTTTAACGTTTCTACTTTTCTAATGATACATGCTGAGTATAAAAACACTATTTCTGTTTCTTTGACATTTTTATTTGCAGCTTGCTGTAAATATGAACACAAATCTGTTAATTCTCAACACTGAACAAACAAAACACAGTTCTGCAGTTACTGTCCATCCTGTCTGTGATGTGCATCTGGCCACACCTCTAATCCTCCTCTGTCTCCTCCTGTTCCTCCTCTTCCTCAAACACCTCCTCCTCCAACTCTTTCTCCAAAATCATCCTCCATCATTGTTCACACCAGAGAGCAAACCTGCCTCCTGTTTACAGTGCTGAAGCTCTGACTTCTGTGTGATCTGATTGGTTACATGTGTCTTCACGTGTGCGTGAGTTCAGGTGATCACTAACTGAGTGAGGTGTCTCAGTGGCAGATGCTCAGCAGCAAACACACACAGGCTCTCAGTTTGTGATGTGTCTAATGTGGAGGAGTGTGTCTGGTGTTTTACAAAAAGTGTGAGGCAGAGAGTGTGCATATAGTTGTGCAGATCAGGGCAGATGTTTGGCTCCTCCTGTGTCGAGTTTCAATAACTTTAATTTTAGTGTGTGAGCAGTCATAAAAACTACTCTAATTGTTTTACGTAATTGTTTCTCAGCATGACGTCCTGAAAACATGACGTACTAAATTACAATACATGTATGTATGTATCAATGGAAAAACAATACACAGGTTTCCTATATAAAATGACACATGCTGTGATAGAGGATAATATCACAGTATGATAATATAACAAATCATATAATCATGGTTCGAATGTCACAACTGAATCTGAATAGTTACTGCAGCTGTCAGATAAATAAAACGAATAATAAGTGTAATATTCCAGTTTTATTGGAGACCATGTCAGAAGGTACAAAGTACAAGGTGAGGTAGCAGTTCATACAAAAGGTTTATTTGTGGTACTTTTACAAATGATTTATAATAATTGTTGAGATGCTGATGTGCATACACGAGGCTGAGGATCAGTGATGTGACATAAACTACAGTTTTGCTTGGACTGGATCACACTGTTTAAAGCAACATGAAGTTTCAAGACTCAGTTTGGCTCCAGGTTTGGCTGCAGTACCATCCATGTCCTGCAGATGGCGCTCACTGACGACAAGTCCATCTGAAGGGGTGTGCAAACAGCTGTTGGGAAAAAAAAGATATGTTTGGCCAACGTGGCATTTAGTGAGTCCAAAAATTGTTGGGGAAGGTGTACTGAACGTGGCTCGTTGGTCTAGGGGTATGATTCTCGCTTAGGGTGCGAGAGGTCCCGGGTTCAAATCCCGGACGAGCCCAAATTATTGTCACACTAAGCCCAAATCCCGGGTCAGAAAAAAAAAGTGAATAACTGCTGTCAGTGCTGAGTGATCATTGAGCCGGTTTTACATTTTAGTTTCTGTGGAAGTAAAATAAAACAGCTTGTCAGATATTAGTCTGCAGATTATATCACATCAGATTATTTTCAAGAATACAAGACGAGAACTGAGATAGAGTAGTATTAGAAGTAACGAGATGAGGGGTGCTATATTCATAAAATCAGAAATAAATAGTGTAGAACAGGCTGTATCGAGCTGTTGCACATGTAAAATGAATTGTGGGTTGCATTAAATAAGTCGAGTGTTGCACTAATAAAAAAGTGGTTTGCAGTATTTAATAAATAGCTGATTGCACTTGAAGAGAAAGACTGAAAATATCTAAGAATTATATTTTAAATTAATGACAGCTCCAGATCAACATGCTATCAGTCTTATCCGGTTTATCACCGAGTAGGTTTTAACAAACAAGGAATTTATTTCGGTGTTTTGATGGTTAGACAACAAACATAAATATAGAATAGAACAAATAAAATAAAATACTGTTGAAATATGTATAATGTGAGTGTTTAAATGGAAGAGCTCGGCAGGAGGATGCAAAATTATATTCTAGGGGAAGTTTGAAGGTTCATGGAGTTAAAAATAAAAAGAATAAAGTCCAGAAAGACACGTGTTAATAGAGACTGATGTGAACACGTTAATTTAACTAATCCAATATAGTCATGAATAAATATGACACCACTCCAAACTGTGGGAGGTCCCAGTGCAAACATATTTTAAATATATATAGATATGTGATGCGGGAAGAAGGTCCTGAGGTTATGTGATTGAACTGAAGTTCAGTATCAGACTTCTTCCACTGAGATGATCTAACATTGCTGCAGCTGAGTCTGAGTCTGAGTCTGCTGCAGTTCAGTGAGGCGCCTGTAGGTGGCGCTCACACACCAGAAACTGTTCAGTGGAGGTCTGAGGATCACAGGACACCAGCAGCAGCACAGTGTGCAGACAACGTGGCATGTACAGTACAGTCTGGAACCCATGGTCATGTGTACATGGCATGTGGCTCGTTGGTCTAGGGGTATGATTCTCGCTTAGGGTGCGAGAGGTCCCGGGTTCAAATCCCGGACGAGCCCATAACTTTTCAATATAAATAGTAAAACATATAATTAGAGCACATTATGAAAACTGGAAGTGAATGTGTGCAGCACAGAACACTTTGTGAACACACACTGAAGTGGGATTTCATGAGACGGATTTCTGTCCCCACCCATGCAGCCTGTTGAAGCCGAGATTTATAACTTAACCTAATTATTTTATTCTAATCATAATTATTTATAACTTATAATATTATGAACATATATCATGCTTTTGTTCCAGTCACATTTATTTCCCTTAGTGAAGGCATAAATCTTTTGCCACAAACTGTCACATATAACCTTTATTTATTTACTTATTATTTTTTGTTATCATCACTATTGAAGTTATTTATTTGTAAAGTGAACATCAGCTGCAAAAGCATTCACTGTAATTAAAAAAAAAACCTTGGTTCCTACACTCTTTTGGTATTGAAAACTAAATGTGTATAACTAATAATAATAATAATAATAATCACATAAGGATAAACAAAAAGAGAAGCTATATATAAAGATATAAAGTAATGCAAGTTAAAATACAAGATAAAATGGAAAGACAGAATGTAACAGCAGTGTGCTGTAGAGAAATGTATCTGCATATCAGG
Source organism: Epinephelus lanceolatus (assembly GCF_041903045.1). Taxonomy (NCBI): domain Eukaryota; kingdom Metazoa; phylum Chordata; class Actinopteri; order Perciformes; family Serranidae; genus Epinephelus; species Epinephelus lanceolatus. The sequence goes on from NC_135743.1 coordinate 1,729,459, forward strand.
TTTTCACAGGTTGAATGGAACTATAATTTTCAAATATGGATCAACATTATAGGTTTGAACTGAGCCAGCACATGTCTGTATGGCATGTTTAATCTAATCTGTATTTAAAAAAGTCGTACTTATTTACTCACAGCACCAGCTGCATATGGAGGTCGATGTGTCTCAGTATTATTTGTGCAAACACATCAACAATGTGTGTTAATATGTAATTTGTAAATATAAAACATTTTCCCCTCACACACAAAAAAATCAGCAGATCTGCAAATACACACATTTTACAAAATTGAAACAAACCAGTGAATATGTTTAATTATTTTACAAATATATATAAAGCATTTGTGAGTATCCTCCTCACACTTAAAACTTTCTATGCTTAAGGATTTGCATTTTATTTTTTAATTATTGGAATATATTAATGTATTTGCAGGTCTTTTTTTAGATTCGCAAAATATATTTGTGAGTTTTCAATTTTTTTCTGTATTTCTGGATTTTTTTAAAATATATTTACTGGTTACACATTTACACACAGGTTGTTCCTTTGTTCATACAAATAATATTTTGAAACAAATTAAACTCCAAATATTTGAAAATCAGTTTTATATTTAGAGTTAACAATCTTCTCTGTGTGTATATTTGTGAAAGGTGTTTAATATTTACAGACTACACTTTAACATGTGGATTGCCAATCTGTTTACAAAGATAATATTGACACAAATCTCTCTTCGTACATGGAAATCATTGGCTGAACTCAGTTTCCCGGCAACCCACCTATTTCCGCTCCTGCGCACAACCGCCCGGCTTCTCCGTTGAGCGTCAGTGCCATGACAACAGGACGATGGCTGCAAGCAGAAGATGAGAAATGTGATTTTTGTGTGAAGAGGAGTCACAGACCTTCATCTCTAACGGACCGGCTCGTGTGTGTGAAGGTAAGAAAGACCCGGAAATAACCCGGAGTGTGTTTTTGTCACGAGCGGAGCGACTCCGCGCTTCACCTGCTAGCTAACGTTACTGTCCAGGTAAGTTGCAGAGCTAGCAGGCTAATTAGCCGCCTAAGCTAAAGTTAATTCAGCGGCTTGACGTTAGCGGCGAGCTAATTCATCTGAGACTCGGTGTGTGAGAGGTTTAAAGAGCTGCTGAAGGTGTTTGAGAGGTTCACTGTAATGTGTGTGTTGCTCAGTCTCAGAGGAGTCATTGAACACAACATGAGTCTCCTGGGTTCAACATTAGAAACCCACAGGTGTCTGCTCACTGCTCACGTGCCATCAAAGCCCCACAGGACTCAAAGTTACAGTTGTTTAACTCGTTAATTTCTTTTTCTACTCACCGAGTCTGTGCTGTGGCTTCAGACTGGGCTGACTGGGAGCTGAGAACTGGGACAAATCATGTCCTGCAATAAAAGCCCTTTAAATTATAACTTATCAACACACTAATTTTATTTCTGGGCTGAAACATTATTTTTAAAGGACTGATATGAATGAAAAAATGATTAAAATAAAATATATGTAAATAAATTAATTAATTTAATTTTTACATTGTCAGAACTGCCAGAAAACATCTGCAGACAACACTAAACAATTAAAAAATGTGTTTATTAAAGCCTTCAGAATCTAAAACTAACTACGTACTGATAACACTGGTGTAAAAATATACTGCTCTAATCATCTTTGTTTTAAAATAGCCTTTTCATAAATATGTTGGCCCTCTAAAGATGTGTCCCAGATTTGTGTCAACTCTGTCAGATTTCTACAAAAACATAATTTAATTGGGTATAAATGAGGGTCGCAGTATCTCAAGGACTCCTGTCTCACTGCCTGGTTTCCAAAAAGGTGTGAATGTTGCTCAGGTACCACTAAGATTTTTCTTTTTCTTTATAAATTCATTAAATAATATTGCTGTCAGATGTGTCTCAGCCATAACAGGACAACCCCCAACCCTTCAAAATCCAAACTGAATAAGAATGAGTATTTCGATGATCATTAAGAGAAATTTTAGCAACTTTGAAAAATAAAATGGTTCCTTACGATGACTGGTGTGAAATTAATAAATATATAACTTTTTGTCAACTCTGTCAGCTCTGACCTCTGACATCCATCATGTATGATATTCAGGAAAAAAATAAATCACTAGAAGGCCGGCACATTATGAAGTTTAATAGTCAAGACTATGATCTTTAAAATATATTTTCCAGCTCAATTAAATAGTGAAAAAAAAAAAAATTTAAATAAACAAACTGAAGTTTTGTCCCAGTTCTCAAGAAGTGATATTTAATACTACAAAGTCGCCACAAAATGACCTTTTTTCTCTCTAAATATCAAGAGCAAAACATGTCATATACACCGTCACATCCTGGTAACATTAGTAAGTTTGTAATAAAAACCAGCAGCTACAGATGGTGCACTGTGAACTCTAGATCTCAACTAATACTGGATTTTTGGGGCCAATATCTTTGTTAAGGAGCAAAAAAATTGTGATGTTGATATATCAGCCGATATTACTTATACAACACATATGTTTACACAAACACACATTGTTTGCAGTCAGACAGTTGTAACAAAGGTATGAAATGGAGGTGGGAAATTTTTACAGTTTAACAATAAACTTTACTGTTGAAAATGACATCAGATGATCCCAAACTTCTTTTTCTGCATTAAATTCTGATAAAAAAATAAATAAATTAAAAAAAGTGTTCACATCGATGTGTATCAGACATCAAATACACTGATACTGATATATCTGTGAGAGGCCAATATCAGTCGAAAACTGCTCGTAAATTTGATGTGACACTGGATTTAAAAACATTTTGAAGGTTTGACATGAAGTGGTGTTGATCAGCAGCAACATCTCAGAGCTTACAGGGAGGCCAGGATGTCTCCATCACAGGGGACTGAACATGTATTCCCCAGCTGACCCTTGTTTATCATCATGACAAGACAAACTCAGTCTTCCTTTAGTGAAATAAACCTGCTTCATTCCTGCAGATAGAGTTAGTTGAGGCAGATCTTACAGATTTAAACTGGTGAAGACGAGCTGTAAAAAGTGCAGGTGATGTAAAACAGGGTGTGCTGAGGAAAGTCAGCAAAGCAGAAAGCCAAGCAGGCAGTCACAGGATAATACCATGAGTCCATTAGACTGTTAGAAATGAAGCTGCTGTAATAATACGTGAGTAGCTGCACAGAGATCTGCACCATCATGTCTTCCTGCTCATCTCTCTGCTGTCACTGGGAGAAGAATTATTACTGCTGCAGCTAACAGTCCTGTATCGTCACAGGAGAATCAGACAACTCTTTGTGCCTGTGAACGAAGCAAATGTTTGATGTGTTTTAAAGTCTCATCATTTTCAGGTGAAACAGAATCTCTGTTCTTCCCTCTCAGCCTGCATCCATCAGAGCCTTTTACTCTTTTATGAAATGTGTGTGTAGTAGGTGTAATACTCCTGTAACAGCGCTCAAGTCTGTATTGTACTGGAGACAGGAGGGATTCCCTTTGTGGATTAGCTGCCCGTTCCACCTGCTCAGCACTTAGCAAGTAGAAAAGCTGCTTGCCCCCCCCCCTCATTCCCCAACAACTCTTATACTCACAATCCTGGGGTCATGTGACTCGTCTTCTGGTCTCTGATTGGCTGCAGGTGTCAGTGTGGTGCATAGAGCACTGAGAGCCTGATGGGCCAGCTGATGAAACTTGCCCTTTCTGCTGTGGTGCCCTACAGCAAGGCACCGAACCACCCAGCTACACACTCTTTGTGCCTTTGTTCATCTGTCAGTCAGTCAGTCTTTATATATTGTTCCACATTATGAATTAAAGGACTATATTTCATTGAAAAGCGACACCACAGAGAAAACAGACATCTGTTGTCGTCACGTTCTCAGCTGAAGAGATGTAACCCTCTTTCTCTCTCTGTCCAACCAGAGGCAGCATGTCTCTGTTCAAGGCCCGTGATTGGTGGTCGGCAGCGCTTGGCGAGGGCGAGGAGTTTGACCAGGGATGCCTGTGTGTCGGAGACGTGGACAACAGTGGCAGCGGACATGGTCAGTGTGAAGCCAGGAAGCGACACACCAACCACCACACATCATCTTTACTGCAGGACCTGAACTGTGGCCACGTCAGGGAAGAGACGCAGAATAATCTCAGACTAAACACAAAACCTTTAATCTGATGACAAAAGACACAAAAAACAATCTGTCAGTAATTTAAATCAGATATCTGTTTTTATCTGATTTAATCTCCAGATATCTGGAGATTGCTTCATGTTGCAGCCTGAGCACAGTTAGTGTCAGTGTTCAAACCTAGAAGCCAAAATGTCGGCACAGCTCATGGAAGATACAACAAATCTCTGCTCTGTTCTCTGTGTGAAGACGTCACCCCTTATTTTATCAGTTAACCTCAGACTGGGTAGCTAAGACTTATTATAGTCCACATTTAAATTGTCAAACTTTATGCTGATGAATAAATAAGAATAATGTAATGCTGTTCAGGCCCTTTGAGCTCTTGAGTGGCTGCTGTCAGGGTAAAAACTTCCCTCCTGACTTACTTCATACAGTAACAGTCCTCTGTGTTTATAACGTTACAGATAAGGTGGTGGTGGGCAGCTACATGGGAATGCTGCGGATCTTCTCCCCACACACCAATAAGTCCAGTGAGGGAGGAGTGGCTGACGCCCAGCTGCTGGAGGTCCAGCTTCAAAATGCCATCATCCAGGTGGAAGTGGGCAAGTTTGTCTCGTAAGTAGACCGCACAGACCGGGATTGATGAAGGGTTGAAACAGACTGATGTACTGCAGCTGTGGTGGACTGTAGAGTGTTGTACGTAAAATATTACATTTGACTTGACACTGTGATTAATTGGACAAAAATTCTGATTAGACAGAGGGTACATTTCAGATGTTGAAATGAACGTAGGACACAGGAAGTTGTGTCACTAGTTGTAGTTGTAGTAATACGTTACGTGATACGTTAGTGTTTAGACAGTGTGGATATCACTGGTTCTCCTGCTGGTTTCAGTCTTAACACGTTGCCGCTCCTGATAAATGAAGTGACTACAGATCTGTGCTGTGACACCAGGATCATTGATGGTGCTGCTAATCTCCCTCTGCCTCCCCTCCTCCCTCCCTCTCTGGCTGCCTTCCTGTACGTGATACGGCGTTAATGTTTAGTAGGTCAAATTGGCATTAGCTTAAGGCTACGAGCACCAGGAAGCAAATTTAAATCACTGTCTCACGAAGACAGAGCTCTGCCTCAGTGTCTCAGGACAGATAACAGATTATACTTCTCTGATGAATTAAAGATGCAAAGATGCAAATAAAAACATCAAATCTTGCACCATTTGTTGGCTGCAGCTAACACACATACACCATATTCACTTTATTATTTTAAGTTTTTAATTAACTGATGAATCTTTTAGTATGTAAACATCATTAAGTGGAGACAACCCAAAAAACAGTTTACAGCGATAAAAAACAATGACAATGAATTTAAAGTGTTTTAATGTTTTCACTTGTTTAATCACTCTCACTGTTTGTTGTGACGGATAGTCACAGGGACATTGATCCATTTATAGCTTCCACACCTGCACTTATCAGGGCCGTGTCCACCAAAGCATTTTTTGCCTGAGGTCAACGTATTTTCAAATTCTTTGCAAAGGGAGAGTCGCGCATTTATGCTCTGCTACAAACACCAGCAGGGTGACAAGACACAGAGTGTCTGTTCTGTGCGGTGTGTCCCGCACTGTTGGCCCTTTTTTTTGGCCGATTCAGCAGTCAGTGAATGACATCACTCTGACAGTCAGCTGAGCTCAGGTGAGGAGCAGAGAAGTGTCAGTGAGTAAAGGAGGAGCTAAAGTCCAGAGGGAGTGAGACCAAACCAACTTGTTCCATGAGGTCAGATTATTTTTCTCTTTAGCAGAAACGTTTCCTGATGGTTTGTGTTATTGTTCACTGGTGCACGGTAAATATGCTCTGATTGTGTTGTTCATGTGCTAACTGGCTAACTAGCATCAAGATGCTCTTCCTGTTTCCCTTTGTCAATGATCGATACAGACGACGGCCGTCTGCTGCTGTGGAGACTCATTTCCTCTCAGCAGGTGCAGAGTGTACGTGCTGGTTGGCCATCATCTTAAGTCTTTATGATGTGATCATGTGCAGCTTTTTGGCTCAAACACAGGTGACATGAGGCGACACAGTTGTTGGTTTTCGTTTCTCCTAGTTTTATGAAGTTGGTTTGGTGTGTCTGGGCCTCAACACTATTTAAAGTCAAGAAGGCCTCGTGAACCCCCTTGAAGTTTTGGCGCCCCCCAGTAGAGGTTGGGACACCCAGGTTGGGAGGCAGTGGATTACAGGACAGATGCTGTGTGCACTGCGGCCACCCTGACAGCCTTACCTCTGTTTGTGTCTCATATGTGTGCTGCTGTGCTGGAAGCAGTCTCAGGTCTTTATTTAACTCTGTGTCTTGACCTTCTGTGAATTATACGCAGTCATCGTATAGCTTATAATATAGCCTGACTTTAAAGTGCGGGGCAGAAACACCCATTCATAACTCACCACACCGCTTTTTCATTCATACAAAAACCATCCCTGCTGTTTCTTACCACCACATTAACATGTCTTTTTATTCCCCTGCGATGCATGCTAACCCAAAACCACCATGTCAGGAGGTTCTCTCCCCCGTCATGATTTAGCACGATCTATCAGCCACCCAGCGGCCCAAACATAGTTGTGTTTATAATGTCGGGCTAACCACTGAGTTGCTAGCATAGTTGTTGGGACCCAAGGGCCCCATCCTGCTTTGTTATTTCACTGCATAATTAGATCTTCAGAGTTGACCCCCTCAGAGTCAAGGCCAAGTGTAATGTGCAAATGCCTCCAGTAAAAATGACTTGCGTTGGAGCGACGATGATTAAGTGACCCCTCACAGCCAAAAGTATGTGACAGAGGGGAAGAGGAGGGATAGAGGGAGGAAAGGAATGATGTGGGATGACAGGATCGTGCTGATATGTCACTTAGTGGGCAGTTTGATCCACTTCATACTTAGCTAAGCGGGAAATGGAACACACTGAACCCCGTGCCCTTTGGTAAACCCCATTTTTGTAACTTCAAAATGCCTCAAGCCTCAAAGCTTCACTAGCACTAGTCACTTTCAGCACACTGGAACTGCTGACGCTGTTTGTGCCTTTGGTCCAAATAAACCCTCGATTCACTGAGTTAGATGTGAAAATCGAATTATTTTTCCAGCAGTCTCTATTTTTGAAAACCCGTCCATACCCGTAAAGCTCAGTACCAGAACCGACCCGTTACCCGTCATTACGTCTCAAAGCTGCACCCGTTCATAGAAGTCCAGCGACCTGACCCACACCTGTGATTAAACCCACACAGGCTACAGTCACTCACACTAAGATGGCTTCTCTGTTCTTGAATTACAAATCCAGCTGAGGAGACGTCTCTTTGAAAACATTTTTTAAAATGGAAGTTTGTTTAAAAACTCTCCCTGTTGAAAAATAACTAAAATAAAATTGAGATTCTCTGTCCAGGTGCATTTCTTTCAATATCATAAGCTGAATCGTTAAAAGAGCCAACATGTTTCCACCACTCTAAGTCTTCATCAACAAACAATAGGATATGTGATGTAGGAACAACCAATCAGAGGCAGTTACATGTCCCAGATAATAACATGACAGGTTGGAAAAAACAAACAAAAAAAAAAAACAGGTAGGCAGACATTTCAAAACTGAAACCATCAAAACTGAAACCATCTACATCGGCTGTAGACACTTTATTCATCTCAGACATCCACATGAACAATAAACAGTTCCCAAATTCATGTTAGAAAATTAGGATGACCCCGACATTTAAAAAAACATCCAAATTGTGTTCAGTGTTCTCTTTTACATGAGACATTTACAAATATTTGATAAATGATCCAGACCCTACGAGTGGGGAAGCTTGCCGTATTTAAAGTTAATCTTCCTGGCGGTTGATCTTAAAGGGATAGTTCAGGTTTTTTGGAGCAGTGTTGTATGAGATACTTCGGAGAGGCAGCAGTATTGACAGTTTGGCTGTGGACGGGGACAGCAGCAAAATGTGTTTTAGACACATAAAAAAATCAATATCAGTTGAAGTGTACGCTATACTGAGAGTATTTTCACCGTTCTGTCAGACAGCTTGTTCTGATGTAAAGCAGTCAACAGCTTCAGTTCACTATCTCTGCTCTTGTCAAAGCCAGACTCCATTGACAGAAACAGTCATTTAAGCTCACTAACACAGGAGCTGCTGGTCGACCGCTGCCTCCATCAGTGAGTTTGTTTGTGTTATTGTGGGTTTTGTGAAGTAACCTTTTTAAACACTAAAGTCACACAAGAACACAAACAAACAGAGGTGGTAGCAGTGGAGCAGCAGCTCCTGTGTTCAGTGATGTTAAATCACTGTTTTTCTCAATGGAGTCTGGCTTTGAAGAGAGCGATATAACGGATTCATTTTCTTTCTGACAGAAGGTAAAGCAGTGAAATATTCTACATATAACACACATTTAAACTGGTTAGGATTTTGGTGGCTATAATAGCTTTTGTTGCTGCTCCCGTCCACAGCAGTTCATTGCTTAGCTTCTGTGTCAGATTTCTCCAAACTAGGGGTGTGCTGACTGACATCTACTGTTGGTAACACACTGTCTGTAGATAAGTACCTCAAACAATCAAAAAAAATCCAAACTATCCTTTTAAACATACAAGGGGTTTGTCAAGGTTTGACAAAGCAGCACAATCCAGTAATATTTCAGTGATTGCAGTCGTGCTGTCACTTGTTCTGCACTTCACTGTGCTGAGTGACAGGTTATTTTTCAAAATGTGAGGTCTTTAATCTGCCAGATGAGCGTGTCACATGGATTTCTGCCTGTGACATCTGGCGACAGCTCGATACCTGTTAGCTGTGTTTTGTTACATGTCGATGCTCGTACATGGAGCCTCTCACCTTTTGTAGCAAAGTATTCTGGGAGGTTGAGTCCTCTGTCAAAAAGGACCGTGTCTCCCTCCTCCAGGATATCAGTGCCAGATGGCTGTGTAATGACTTTGTCACTTGCACATTCACCCCAAGCTTTGGGATGGAAAGTGACAGGACTTATTCTATTAGGAACTCTGATTGATTGATACTGTGGATGTGTTCATGCCCAGGCACTGAGAGATGTTTGTCGCTCTATGAAGATTTCACTGAAATCTAAGATGCATCTTACACTGTTGAAGAGTCATATTCTCTCTGATACACTGTCCATCTCGAGAACATGACAGACATTTCAGATACTGCAACATAACATTCAGTCAGTCATGGAAAATGGCAGAAATAAAACCAGAACTACACCTGGACTGGTAACACAAAACCAGCTGAGTGAGGTCAAGGTGCAGTTTCATGCACACAGCACAGAGCTGGTTGTCAGGTGGAGCTGTGGTGGTTTTGAGTGTCCAGGCTGTTGAGATGTAAAACACATCACAGCTGAAGAATGACTGAAACCCAGCAGAGGTGTTCTGCTCTACTCGCAAACTTTCAGTTTAGTCTCCAGTTTTTTGATGTAGTTTTTCAGGGCAGCGTTTTCACTGAGCAGGTCCTCAATGTCCTTCATGGACAGATCTGTCCCCACTGATGTGCTCTTGTATCTGAGGCCTTCAGGTTCAATCTGCATCACAGTGACAGGCCCCGCCTCAGAATGTGTTGGTGCTGAAGCCGCTCGCTTCACTGACTTACAGTATCTCTCCGTTCCTTTCACTCTCTGAGGTTTGTGAAGCAGCTTTGATGGGGCGTAGTCAGGATGGAGAGGGTCATCTGACGGCCTCCCTATGAAACATACAACAGGAGATGATTAGCCTATATTCTTATGTTTTATTTTGTGGAAGTAAATTTGGATGTTGGGCTGAAGAATTTACAGCAGTTAAAATCTAACAGCTGCATGAGGTGAGAAAAAGACTTAAAGGTCAGTGTGTAGGATTTAGGGGGATTTGATGGCAGGAATGGAATATAATATAATCAGTCTGTTTTCTTTAGTGTTTAATCTGATGAACATAAGAATCAATATGTTTTTGTAACCTCAGAATGAGCCGTTTATATCTACATAGGGAGCAGGTCCTCGTCTACAGAGATCAACATGTTGCACCACTGTGTTTCTACAGTAGCCCAGAATGGACAAACCAAACACTGACTCTATCAGGACATTTAGTGCATTTTTGTGTTGGCCACCGTATGTAGCAGGCCCTCAGCGACAAGCAGTGTTGGAAAAAACAGATTTTTTTAAAACATGACTATTATTTAGTGTTTTTACACGTTAAAATCAGAGTTTTGTTTGTTTTAGAGAGACAGAGACGTCTGTGCATCATTAAGCTCCTGGTTAAAAACCTCCTGAACAGTGAACACTGAAGGAATTCTAACCAGGAGAAGTTTCAGCTGGTTGCAGTGTGTAGTCCTCACCGCTAGACACCACTACATCCTCTCAAATCAGTGACACTCAACTTACGGCCAACTGTGGTCCCTGAGAATGTGCACGGTGGCCCTGGCCCCGACCATTTTCTAATTCACAATAAAAATAAATTGATTGACACTGGGATTTTTATAATATATAACTATGGTACCAGAGGGCATTAAACACATCAAAGCTTAAACAAGTGCCAAGTGAGGATCCCTTGGACCCCCCAGAAGAGATCCAGGCCAAGCTCTGAATGTCCCCAAATCCTAGAAACACCTCTGCATACACCTGATCTGTTGGGGCTGTAGTGTCTTGTGCAAAATTGGCCTCTGGGCAGAGTAAGTTGGGTTTCCCTGCCCTAAATCTAACACACTGGACCTTTAAACTACATTTATGTGCAGCATGGATTTAGACACAGCTTACTAGTGACCACAAGCTGTTACAATCTTACAGGTCTAAAATAATATGAACGATATGTTCCTGTAACTGTATCCTGGGATCAGGATGCAGAGTTTATATTCACTCTACAGGGTGGAGGACCTTAGACAAGAAAAATGTCTCCAGTGATGATTCAACATGGTCTGTAGTTTGACTGCCAACCGTGCCCATCGTTCATTTACCTCACGGTACACACACACACACACACACACACACACGTCACTCTGTGGGTTAGCTACTGTTAGCTTCAACAAGCTAACGGTAGCTAGCCGTCAGTCCACAGAGGGACATGTCAGTGTGTGTGTCTGTCCCTCTCATCCCCGGACACACAGCGGGACTTACCGGTGATGAAGTGAGTGCTGCAGACTCTGGAGTTCACCGACGGTGTCCAGTTCTCCCGCCTGACCGCAGCGGTCCACGCCTCGCGCTGCTGAGTGTCTTTAGGAAAGCGGAAGACTTTAATCTGAGACATTAAGTTTGTCCCTGGTCTGAGGGAGCATCCGACCACCGAGCAACACGGTCCTAACACTAACTTAGCCATTTCCCCACCGTGTAGAGGACTGAGGCTGTTTACATTAGCTGCAGGGGCTGGACCGGAAGTCCCGCGGAACAGCGATGTCGTTTCCTAGCAACCGGAGTTCTGTTGCCGAGGCAACAGCTTTGGTCCCTGCTTATTTCCTGTCAGCTGGTTACTGCATCAACAAACAGGTGATACAAAGGGACCTTTATGTGATGTTTGGAGAGGTGAATGTGAAACAGTGAGGCAGAGGAGGGTGAAGGGCTGATGCTCAGGTAGAAGGATATTTACTCCCATAAAAAATGACTCATGCAAAAGTGACGATTATAATTTGAGGAACCACAAGTAAAAGTAAAACTGTAGCTACTGGTGGTAGTAAAAAATAAATGGTTATAAGGGACTGTTCTTAATTTATCAGAGGAGGGGGGGTTGCAGGGGTGTGACCGTTTTTTTGTTTGTTTTAAATGTTGTCCTGGAAGCTACAAATATTTTTCCTTGAGCCTCCCTGAGTGACTGCGGGGAAATGTATGACCATCCCCCCGTCATAAATTAGTTTATTAGATTTTTAAAACCTACCTTTTGATGTTTTAAAGGTAAAAGTTGAAGACGAAATCCTGTAGTTGAAAAAAGTCTCAGAGTTTCACTGTTGTCATGCAAACGGTTTATTTTTTGCCAAATTAAAAAAAAAATGAAAGTGATTTTGATGAAATATCAATATTTTAAGATCGGATTTGGTTTTGATTTTTCGCTTACAGAAGCATTTGTCACACGATGTGTCAGAGGACCATCGGAAATGTGGAAATCCAATGATAATATATGTTTTTACAGTTTCTGGCTCTGATAAATGGTGTGATTTTGGCAGTTTTTAACAGTATCATGCCTTCAAAATTCGTGAAGGAATGTTTCCTTGGAAAATCTGCAGTAAAATAAATACAGCACAAAACAATTGAAATTTGTTGTCACTCCCCAGTGCTTAAACAATTATTTAACATGCCTCTCCCTTTTTGCACCCTCCGCTCTCCTCTCATATATAATGAACAGTCCCTCAGGAAATATTGAATAAAAGAAGTGCACTAGCTGATTATACTTTTTCTTTTTAATGAAGTAGAGCAGGTAGGCTAATCAAACAGTTAAAGATAGCTTATACAATTAAGATATGAACAATCTCCCACTTTTCCTTATGATAACATCAAAGATTAACATAACACATTAAAGCTCCAGTGTGTCGGATTTAGGGGGATGCATTTGCAAAAATGTAGAGCAGGTCCTCGTCTACAGAGATCACCATGTTGCACCGACGTGTTTCTACAGTAGCCCAGAACGGACAAACCAAACACTGGCTCTAGATAGGGACATTTATGTTTTTGTATGTGCCTCTTAAAAAGCTGATCTGCAATGAGCAGCGTTGGAAAAACGCTGATTTGTAATGTGAAACTGCTTCATTCAGTGTTTTTACCTGTTTAAATCACCTGTTTGTTTCTGAGACGAGGAGACCTCTGTGGATAATTCAGCTCCTGATCAGTGAACACTGAAGGAATTCTGACCAGGAGAAGTTTCAGCTGATTGTAATCTGTTAAGTCCTCACTGCTAGACGCCACTAAATCTGACACACTGCTCCTTTAAAGGTTAATATAGCTAACGTTAGCTAGCTAACTACATTTTCACCTTACTTCAATGTGCTTGTGGAGGTTGGAGGAGGAGTTTTTATAAGCAGAGATATCAGTGTTTTTCTGGAGGCACAGCAGCATGTCATCAGGTAACTGTTGTCTTATTTAGATTTTGTAATAAAATGTGCAGACACATGTGATCAGGGTTTGTTTCTAGCAGCTGCCTCTTGTTTTGGGTTTTGCTGCATCATCATTGCATTGCAGTCCAAAAGCAGGGGGTGCTTCTTTTTCCTCCAGGCCGCTGGTGTCTGCAGGAGAGGTACTCTTCGTGTGCTCGTTCCCCCTTCTTAGCTAAGTAACTCAAAGTCTACTTTCCGTTGTGGAGCCCTCGTGCGCAAGTCTCGCCCTCTCTGCAGATGTACAGAAATACTTGGTTTAAACAGGGTGAATAGACAGGAAAAAAAAAGCCTTACAGCATTCAGGTGCTGATTCATAATTTAAATGTCAATGTCATGAATGAAGCCTCAGAGCTTTGAAAGATACAGTCCTGCAGAATAATTCTACTTTTTACCAGTTGTTGCAGCAGGGGACGAAACTGTTGTCACCTTGGTGACATTTCCAGGATTTTAAAATCCATCCTGATCGTAAAAACAAACAGCTGTGCAGTATCTGGGCGTCTGATTAGCCTTCACACTCCACCAGCTATGTCTCAAACCTTTGTGTGTTGTTGTTCCACCAGTACCAGAACAACACGTCCCCACCAATACAGACCCATGTGTGTTTTTAGAGAATGTTTTTGGTGTGATCACCTGGTGAAGCTGGCAGAAGAATCTCACAACATTAAACTGTATGTTTGAGCCAGATGAGCCCCGCCAACAAGAATCAAACCAAGTTTCCCCTGTCTGTTAAACTACACGAGCACTGAACCCTTCACCCCGGCAGTTTTACTTCAGCCATCGATCTGAACACGATACCTCCCATCATCTTGCTGTGGGTACACAGGAACCTTCCAGAGAGCGAGGTTTCTGGGAAAAGTTCTGGTGGTTTGCCTCGAAGGCTTCCCACGTCATCACGCTGGAAGCAGAATCCAACTAAATCAGTCTGTTTGGAAGACGTCGTGTTTAGTTACCTGCGGTTTTCGGCACAGCATTCTTCAGAGACGGGTGGGCATTTTGGAGGCCGGCCCTCGACAGAGAGGCACGTTGTAAATATTGTCAGGGCAGACGGAGGTGGGCAGATGGTGAAAGGTTTTGTTTCAGCACTGACTTGAGTGGTTTTCCACGGAAGAAAGAAAACTTGTGGGATCCAGTTTCCTCCTCCCTTGTTGTTCTTCTCTCAACAAACATTACAACAGCGGGTGAAAAAGTTAGTGAGACAGCAGTTGTTCTGCGTCCAGAGAGTGGATGGATTCCTCCACTGTGGCTTTGTGGTAAAGTAAATAAGTGAAAATCTAGGATCAGCATCACTGAGACCGTCATCCACACCTCAAACCAAAACCAATCCACCAGCTGTTATAGTAATTATTTTAGAAGTATGAGTTAAAATATGAATGAATACCACCCTTTGCTGAGAACACAGGAAGCATCTGCCCTGCTGAGGCGTCCTCAGCTGCTGCATGGCTGCAGCTCTGTGGGTGACCTCTGACCTCTCACGTCCTCGCGGAGTCACATTAGATGGATCACAGTGAAACTCTGTTTGGACTTTGGAGAGGAAATATCATCCCATTGTTTTTCTGTCAGAGATGGTTCTGATTGTAGTTGTATTATAACTGTTGTGGAACAGTTTGTAGGTGGTGTTTATCTTGTTTGTTTGGGTTTCTGTTTCTTTGTGTTTCTTGAAATTGCCTCATTCTGTTTGCCTAAATCCTGCATTATTTTAAATCTGGGATCAACCATGTAAAGCACTGTATATGTAAAGTTTATTATTCTTATTCTTATTAATATTAACAGATGACTTTTTCTTCTCCTCTCAGGTGTTCAGAGCTTCTTCATCTGGCTGTTCTTCACCCCAGGAAGCTGTCAGTCTACTCTGTGTCAGGTAACAGACATACACACAAACACAAACAGCTGACTGCTTCTTCTGTCGTCTTCTCTGTGTTGCCTCGCACTTTGAATGAGTGATGAATGACTTAATGTTAAGTAACTTTCACACGCAAACTCAGCATACTGATGTTTTCTGATGTGTGGGTGCAGGCACTGCAGGGAATGTGGAGCATGGTGACCAGTACCAGCTGAAGTTGGTTTATGAGCACAACCTGCAGAGAACAGCCTGCAACATGACCTACGGCACCTTTGGAGGAGTCACAGGTATGATGGACATTTTAAACGCTGTATTTGGCTGCATGTTACAGCTGAGGTGGGAGAGCATTTTGCCAACTGAACACCCTCTGTACCAGAGTCTTTCTTTACCAGCTGCAACAACATTGCAACAGCTGGTATCGTGTGTGTGTGTGTGTATCATCATGGCAAAAGGTGGTCCTGGAGGCACCTGTAATCGTGAGAACTACCTCAGAAGCTGCCACGAGTATTTTGCCAGGTGTTTAAGTCTGTGTGACTACAGACAGATTTTTTCACCACGATAGTTTTGCAACTGTGCAAGCTGCACTCACAAAACCTTACAGATGCGTAGTTGAGATCAAAATAAGGACACAGTTTTAAGATGGGTGTGGTCTGAGCAAAAGGGCAGGAGGTAGGGAGTGCCCCGCCACTATACGCCCCTTGCCCACGTTCGTTTTGAGTCGCAGATCTCTGTATCGCTGCCGGAGTGATCTCATCACAAGATGGTCTCTAGTTTGTGTTTGTCTAAGTGAGTGTAAACAGTCTAACCACATCCAAACTTACTAAGCAAATACAAATCCCTTTTTGCAACCAGGGGCTGGTACTCGCTCAGGTGATCAGAAAAAAACGTCATTCATATACAGGTCAGTAACACGGCCCAGCTCTGGGATTTAAGTATATCTTCGGACTGTTGAAGAACAGATCAGGAGAGATTTATAACAGCCAGGAGTCACACAGGAATGTTTGTGCATAATTACATCTCTTGGTATCATCATGAAAAAATATAAATATTCATTTTTTTACTCAGTACTTCCTGTTTCTGTTTCCCTCCTGTGGACAGAATCTCTTCACTTCTTAACATGAGGCTTTTAATGTGAAATAATTGCAGGGTGCGGTTGACGATGCAGCGGCTGCACCATAAATTAGTCGTACTGGCCTTTAACTGTAGAAATACAGTTCTCATAACGGCCTGTGCCCACATAGCGTTTTCTTTAATGTCAGCGTCTTTTCCAGTTGCTCCTAATGAGAAGTGAGAGTATGTGGCTGCATGCAGAGAAAAAGTGCTGCTCTCATCTTATTTCAAAGCGCTCTGCCTTTTTTGTGCAGCCGCTCCAAGCTGAGCGCTTTAAGTTGAAAATCTCTGAACTTTTAGGCAAGCGTTTAGAGGTGACTCTGCATTCTAGTGTGGATGGAGATATTTTGTTAATCGAATGTCATGTGGACAGATAATTTCTTAAAAGGGAAAAACATCTGTTTTATAAAATATCTGTATACGTGTAGACGGGGCCTCAGGTGTGATGCGTAGGGTTGGAGTCATGGGCCAGGATACGTGTTATGTCAGTGAGAGTCCTCACAAGTATATTAGTAAGTGTGTGTGTGTGTGTGTGTGTGTTAATGTGTGCATGTGCCTTGGCAGCAGCGTCAACTGGCAGCTCTGGACAACTACATAAAACTATAAAAGTCTGTAAGAGGAGAGAGAGTGAGAGACAGAGGGGTCATATAGCTGCTCGCTCTCTCCAGTCAATTGGGCTTTTGGAAAAACCAAGTAGGGGAAAGCCCTCGAGTCGTCAGGATCCAAGAACAACACACACACACACACACACACACACACACACACACATACACACACTCACTCACTCAGTCACACAGACAGACAGACACACTCACGGGGAACCCCCTTTAAAGCAGAGAAAATGGCATTTCCAAATAAAGGCTGTATTGTCAAGGAGTGTGTGTGTGTGTGTGTGTGTGTGTGTGTGTGTGTGAGAGAGAGGAGAGAAATTGTCAGACTCTGTGGCCTGGCATGATGGACCCTTCATTCACTCCATGTTTACAGAGTCTGTGTGTGTGTGTGTGTGTGTTTGATTGATAGAAAGAACAGTGTGGGCCCATTAAACCAATACCTTGGCCTGTGCTGAGTGCACGTGTGTAGTGCGTACCATGATCCTGGAAGTGTGTTCGTGAGTTTCCACGTGCTGTTTTCTGGTGGCGACACACTGTACAGCAGCATGTGAAGATGTCATGCGAGCTCTCGTGCTCCGTCTCTCTCTGTCCAACACACACACACACACACACACACACACACACACACGTGCAGTCTTAGTCCCTGACACATAGAAACACGCATGCACACATACTTGGAAGTTTAGATGGACACATGTCGACATTTGAACATAAATGCGTGCACACACACCCATACAGCCACACACTGAAACACATGTACTAATGACTCACTGTAACACATGCACACATATAGAAAGACAGATGGGGTTCATCCCAAAATCCCTCCTCAACTCCTCTATCATTGATCACATGACCCAGATATTGATATGAACCGCCATCTTGAAGGACGTCTCAAGTCCTTAAATACACTCTGAGGAGTCGAGGAGAGGGAGGGGAGGATACATGAGTGTAGCCTTTGTGGAGGTCTTTTACCGACCGTCACACCGTCTTATTTATTATCAGTTATTGATTGGATGTTGCAGCTGATCGGACTGATCTGATTCGCCACAACATCAGTGGAGTTTGTTATCGGAGGGAAAACAGATAAGAGATTAAACTCATCACTCCCAATCTTGTTTCTGATTCACCATCGAGTTAAAAATCTGAACAGGAAAAGTACCAAAAACAACTTTTGTAATTTATTAGAAAGATATTTCTTCACAATCTGTTATTGCTCATCAGTTTTTATTACAGAGACAGTTCTAATCAGAGAGTCTGTCTGTCAGTGCAAAACACTTTTTACATCACCGACCGTCATTTCCATTCAGTCACACTGAGGCTGATCAGTCCTGAGCGTCGGGTTGATGAACAGAAATTTAATTTTCCTTGAAACATTTGGCCTGATACATAATTTCCAGTGTTTTAAAGACACCATAATGATATTCTGGGTTATTAGATAATGAACCTACAATCAGAATATCAGGAAATACAGATGCAAAGCTTTTTGTGCCTCTGACTGGCTCACAGTACACAGTATAAACACATCTGCAGGTGTTCATTAAACAGAGAAAACTCTGCTGCTCTGCCACTGCTAGAGCTGCCACATCATGTAATATATGTATGCATATATTACATGATGTGGACAGACACAGACACCATTAAAAGTCTCTTCAGCTGTTAATAAAACTGACTGACAGCTGATCAGCTGCTGCCGTCATCAGAAATGGACGTCGCTTCACATGACACTTCAGAGGAAAAGAGGTCTCATTTCTCTAAAGACATGTCTCTTGTTTCCTCCCTCCTCACATCTTATCCTCATATCTCTCCCTTGTGTCTTACGAGGGCGCAGCTAAGAGGCGAGGGAGAGACACATCTCTCCTCTCCTCTCCTCTCCTCTCCTCTCCTCTCCTCTCCTCTCCTTTCCTCCTGCCCTTCCCTGCTGTCACCACTAGATGGCAGTGCAGGCTGTTGAATAGCAGTTATTAAATTTGAATGAATGGGGTCCTGTGTCGCCCCTTGCAGGGAAATTCCCTCTCTTTACCCAGCTCTCAGAGGGAGGTCAGAGTTCAGCTCCAGAAGCAGCAGCCACGGATCTGGTAGCGATTCAGTTTAGACCTCCAGGACGCTTCAGCAGCACGGAGATGTGTGTGACCAGCTTCTCAGCTTGAACCACAGAAAAACCCTGCACAGCAAGATATTTCAAATGCTTAAAATTATTTTTAAAACTCAACCTTTAGGTTTCAGTAGTCTTCAGTAAAGCAGGTGACTCTCTTCAAATCATTTCCTTTTTGCAGCATCACGATAACAAGATAAGGATCTGACAAAGTAGAACTTCAGCAAAGTCGAAGTTCAGACCTAAACAGTAAAAATGGTGTCAAAGCGGAAATTTACAGTCTGAATTTCAGTAACCAAATTGCACTGCTGGTGCTGCTGCAGACCCTGTTAATGGTTTCACTCAGACCCAGATAGTTAAACGCAGACAATATGAATCTGTATCTCGAGGAAAATAGGCTGAACATGAAGAGTTTCCTTTTTTTCCTTTCTCCCAGTCTACTACTAATCTTGCAGCCCCTCAGATTCAACTCACAACCACTGCTGTAACTCAGAACTTTTCCTGCTCCCTTGGTGGATGTGTGTGTGTGTGGTGCATTGGTGCATCCTGTTGTTAAAATGATCCAGTTAATTAGCTTACGCCTCCAACCCCTCTGTAATCAGCTGCATTATCACCTGACAAAACTCAATACAATCACAGTGAAGCCAGCACCAACCACGCCCGACAGAGTCCTGCTCCGCCCCGCCTACGTGACACGTCGCGCTCCGTGTATCTCAACCATCAGACAACATCGTGGACACAGAGGAGGTCGCTTCATTTGTCTCGTCCTCGTTGAGCTCATACGAGTTGTTTGAGTTGGGGAAGCTGCTCGCTGCTCAAGCTCTCCTCACTGTTTCACACAGTTTACATGAAAATGAGCTGATCTCACGGCTGATTTGCTTCAGCGCGCTCGTAATGATTTGCAGACACTTGCAACACTCATGTACAAACAAATGTAGAATAGTTCACACACACACACACACACACACACACACTTGGTGGTAGCTCAGATGTCGGACCAACCAAATGTCCGAATCTGTAGTTTTGTGTGTGTGTGTGTGTGTGTGTGTGTGTGTGTGTCTTCAGCAGACAGTGTGTGACAGCGCTCTGCTCTCCAATGTTCAAAGTGTGTTTGGCTTTAGAATGAGTGTGTGTAAGTGTGTGTGAGGAAGTGTTTTTGCAAGTCGTGTCTGCTCTTACACGTGAGTGTGTGTGTATGTGTGTGTGTGTGTGCGTGTGTGTGTGTGTAGGTCTATAATAGCAGCCATTTAGCAGTGCTGTAGGCGCTGTAATAGCAGCAGCTCTGTACTAATACTGCTCTAATAGCTGGGCCGCCTTTGGGTTTGGGTCACATTCAGGCCACACACACACACACACACACACACACACTGAGCGTGGACTGGCCTTTTCAGGCTTTGGTCAGACGCATATAGACACATACTCACACATAATCACACACAGAGGCCCTCGTGAACAAAACAAATTGGCACACACTCCCTGCTCCACACACACACACACAAACACACACACTCATCCACATGTACCTACACACTCGGAGGCGGGGCTGTGCCGGCTGCAGTGTGCGGCCAGCCTCTGTGCTTTGTTGGCTGCTCCGTGTGCTTGTTCAACATGTCTTATTAATGACACTAATACAGGCCCGTTTCCTCCGCTGTGTCTGAGTGGCGACGCTCTCATACAGGGCTCTTTGACACGTTATACCTGGGCGTGGGCGTGTGAAATTACACGTGCATTGTTGCTATAATGGCACGGCCTGGCTCTCATTTTCAGCACGCAGCACTTTTCGCAGTCTGAGTGTGTGTTGTTCTGACCCTCGCGCTGCTTTTCAGGGAGGGAAACGACCACCAGATATCTGACGAGTGTTTGTCTGGGAGGAAGGTCGACTCCTCAAGTATCCAGCTGTTTCTGCAGTCCTGACAAAACAAAGCAGGTTATATTAAATAAAAAAAATTGCCCAAAGAGTCACAAAATATGTTGTAGGACAAATCACTGCGGCTGAAATCAGCTGCAAGTAAAGTCGGATTTAGCTTTAAATTGAAAGTTTTTTTCCTGTTTTAAATCAGCTGTTCTGTTTGTTTTGGAGAGGAGGATATAATTCAGATCCCGGTAAAACCTCTGAACCACTGAAGGAATACGAACCAGGATAAGTTTCAACTGGTTGTAATCTGCGGTTGTCACCACTAGACACCACAAAATCTCCCTAAATCTGACACACTGGATCTTTCTTGTGTTTAACTCTATCAGAAATGAGCAGAATCATAAATCACAACCCTCGTGCTAAGAGACACTGTCAATACAACATTTGGCCCGAGCTTGTGTAATCCAGAGATTTTCCTCATTAAGGACAGTTACACAGTAAAAGACAGCAGACACTCATAAATGTCCACTGAGCCCCTTTTACACTGCCTCTTTAGGGTGGGAAATTCACGCCCTTATGCCTCCTTGCTGCTCCGTATACAAGGTACAGGGTTATCTCACTTATATCCATCACAGGAGGTTATAACAGTGCCGAAATGGTGTCTGTATAAACAGGACAATCTGCGGGACGGGATCATGGGCAGCACGTGCATGATGTGTTGATGACGTGCTATGCATGCGACCCATTGCGTGGATATGAAAAGTAGCTGTTAGCAATTAGCAGCTAACTCAAGGAAGACTCATGGACGACATGATGCCACCGTCATTTGGTTCTGTGTAAAAATGCAAAGGAGGCCTGAAGAATTCAAGGGCTTGTGTGTCAGATAGGTTTTCCTTTTTTTAACTGAAGTACCAGATGCAACAGACAAAACAAATGTATATCCATTCAATATGCAGTCATACATTATCAGTGTGTCTGCGATGTGACACATCGGGTTTAGTTTTTCTCGCAGTCGTGGCCAGAGGCAATGTGTTCTTGGTTTGTCTGGCAGTCGCCCCTCACATTCTCATGAACACGATATCGTCAGACATCCACTTGGATTTTATGATGAACTTATTTGAATTTGGTGGTGAAAGGTCAAAGGTCACTGTGACCTCACAAAACACATTTTTCACCATAACTCAAGAATCCATGCACTAATTATCCCTCCACTCAGTAGTCGACATGGACAACAAGAGACTCATTTATGAGGTTGAGACGCGGCTCATCTTTTATGATCCACAGCAGCGTCCAAACCACAGAAATAATCTGAGTAAGTGATTTAAAATGTATTAGTTATGAATAAATGACGCAGACGCTGGCTCATTTGCAGAGTGATTAATCACAACAGCACCAAAAAAAAAAAAAAAAAAAAAAAAAAAAAACCACATCCCCTCCTCGCTCTGCGACACGGCTCGTCGTGTATCTGCTCCACCCACCAGAGTTTACTGGCTCGCTGTGTGTGAGGACGAGGTGCGAGAGACGTTGTCCTTCAGTGTGTAAACGGCCACCCTGAGCTGCACTCATCACTTACACACACACGTGTTTACACAGAATAGGTGTGTAGGAGAGGGCGGCTTTTCTGTCTAAATCCTTGGTGATAGATGTTGAGTGTGTGTGAGTGTGTGCTGCGCTGTAGGTGGCTGTCCTTCTGACCTCTAGTTGATGGCAGTGTGAGTTTTAATAGCGCGTTGAGGCCTAATTATAGTTCTCTGGTCACACAGCCCCACTGCTTTATGGCCCTGTGTGTCACTGTGTGTGTGTTTGTGTGTGTTAGGGCTTAATGTGTCCTCCATCAGGCCTCTCCTAACAAACACACACTCTAGTGCGTGTTAATACCCAGAGCCAGGTGTGTGTGTCTGTGTGGAGGTGTTAATGGAGATATCAGATTCAGCCAGAGGGAGAAACACACCTCGCAGCACCACACGACATCACGACTGAAATAAAACAGAAGCCATGAGCGTGTTTCAGGATCGTTGGTGTTTAAATACTCAAAAGTTTGAGTCGTCACAAAACACAAGATGGAACCAAAACATGTAATACCTGTTTTTAACAAGAGTAAAATATATTATACAGGCTTTCCCACAAATTAGTTGATCTGTGGCAGCTCGCCATGACACCTGCTGCCACATTTTGAGTGTCTGTTTTTGGGGTTGGACCATTATCTGGCCCCTAATTCACAATAAAAATAAACTGATTCACACTGGGAATTGCACCTTTAACACACATTAGGTGCCAGAGTACATTAAAAAGCATCAAAATAGAGCTTGTTTATTAAGAATAGTGCCAGAGCTGGATACCATGCACCCCGCTACAGAGGTCTGGGCTGAGCCCCTAATGTCCTTAAATCCTAGAAACGCCTTTGTGTCGTGTGCAGGGCTGCTGTGTCTGCCGCCTGACCTCCTGTCACTTTACAAATATGGCCCCAGACAAAGCAAATTGAGTATCTCTGTTGTGAACTTTTCATGCTGCAGTTAAGATTATTTTTAATAACTTATAAATCTGAAAATGTTTACAATTCATAAACAATCCGTCTTTTCATCTTACACTTTTCAATCAGATCTTAACGTTGTTGAGAGGCCGGCAAAGTTGTCTTTTCAACAGTGTGTTGCAGTTTGGGATAAGACTGACTGGATGATCTCCCCGTCTCTCTCTCAGGTCACCACTCCCTGTGCATCCAGTCCATGGACGGGATGCTGATGTTCTTCGAGCAGGACAGCTACTCCTTCGGCAGGTTCCTGCCTGGTTTCTTGCTGCCGGGCCCGCTGGTCTACAACCCCAGAACAGACAGCTTCCTCACTGTGTCCTCTGCACGCCAGCTGGAGAGCTACAAGTAAGTTTCCCTCAATATTCTGTCAGTATCATCAATAATCTGTCAAACTGCTTGCATGTGAAATACATCAATTGAGAAATGGAAAATGTTTGTTATGTTTATCTACAGTGATCTACAGTTGTTCAGATGTCTGCTGTCTGAAGGTAGCATTTTGGTTTGAGATGAAAAAGGAGAAATACTCAATTTCCCTCATCTCACTCACACAGCAGTGCGACGTGTTACACGTTAATACAGAACTGTCTGGAGGTGGAAATATATTTTAGGAACATTTCAGAATATTCAAAACCGCCCGAACACAGGCTGATCATTGCATCACAACTCGATCAGTTTCTGAAAGGACTGCTTTATTCTCTGTGATATATTTAATTATTTGTCATGCAATAATGTTACCCCCAAATCCTTGAAGTTGGCCTTTAAAACCTCTTAAAGGTCCTGTTAAAGTTCACCTAAAACGCCTCTCCAAGGATGACTCAGAGTAAACTGAAAGCTGCTCTTGTTCCATTTTAGTACATGTCCATACATGGTCTCATTTTAAGGTAACACTGAACAGTCAAAATCACTGTCAGTACTTCTGTCATGAGTTTTACAAGTTTCAACACACTGAAATAAGAGGGTTTTTATTTTATCTTCGCCTGAATATTTTCTTGAAAAAAGCTGCTGCAGATGACTCAGACTGGGAGAACTGGGAGGTGTTAGCTGTAAAACACAATGGGGCCATATCATGAAGCCTCACATAGTCAGAATTCAGAGTAGAAACAATATCACAGAGAATCAACATTTACACATATTTTTCAGAGGTGTTGTTCAGAGAGGTTAAAACAATGAACTGAATGTGTGATCATGAGTGAAAAACTAATCAATTCAGACAGAAATGTCTGTTTAGGAGCTCACTGTGTTTAAAACACTTCTAGAAAACCCAACTTGATAAAAAAAAGACCCGAATCCTAACCCTGAAGACGACACAGGAGCCATTTGTTTATCATTTCTGTACATGTATAACAGTCTGTGACCTCACTGAGGGGTCACTGTGGGGTTAAGGCTTAGCTTTAAAGCGCCAGTGACTACAGGACCCATAATCCTCGGGGGAGGTGAGCCAATCACTTGCTCATTAAATACCTCTAAACTACAGGAAATGTGTTCCTTCAGCTCAGGCTCTGATTGGCTATTGAGGCCATTACAACAGCACTGGAAGCTCCTATTGGCTCAGTGAGGTGTCAATCAAAAGGTCAGGAGCTGGCCTCCATCATGGCCGCCGCCCGCTGGGTTTGTTTCCATGCAGGACAGAGACATGATGGATAATATGTGGAGAGATGTGAAGGTTTGAAAGGATGCAGCAGCAGTCAGTGGCTTCATAGCAGAGTTATAACTGTTCATTTGTTTGTCTGACAGAAGCTTTTTTGGAACATGCTGCTGGTTGTATCTTGAGATGGTGAGCATTAATGGCACCACGAGGAGTGAAGCTTTCTCACAATATGTTGTATGAGTAAACCATTTAAACAACAACGAATACAGCTGCTGTTCATTATATCATAATTATCAAAACTCACCTTTGGAGGGCCCGCGGACAGGCCATTGGATTTCTAACAGTTTTTATGCAGACATTCTTTTGTAAAGTATAACCTTTAATTGTCTGAATGCCCTGTTACACAACCTCACCCAGCTGTTGATGTAAATCAGTGCTAATACTGGAAAGTAATGACGTTTTATTCCAAATTTAAAAATTATGATTTACATTTGCTGAATTTTTGCTAAAGTAAAAGTAAAGTATATCGTCGTGAACTGCCTTTTAAAGGCAGATATTGAAGAACGTATAAAAATGCTGAGGGGATTTTTGCCAGGTTCTATATCAATCAAGCGTGTTCACTTACATCTGGAATATAATTTGTGGGTCGGGGCATCTATAGCTCTTTTTAGATAGGAATTGTGCAAATTTGCAGGAAAGCCCAAAAGTCTTTTTTCAGCATTGGCAGTATAAAAACAAAATCGGGGAGTGCAGCAAAATGCCGCCTACCTACTTTTGTTTATACAGAATGTGCCTTTTTCGGGGCAATGGGGGGCGTGAGCAAGTAACAAAACGTGTAGCTCAGCGTGTGACGTAAACAGTGACGTGGGAGGGAAGCCGCGGCTGGTCAGTCCTTCGGTGATTCTCTCATAAGTCGGCCCGTCCTTCACCGTCCCCGTCATCTGACGGTTAATGGCCTCTTCGTTTGTGAGGACAAGGAGGGCGCACAATTCCTTGTCTCCCCAGTTGCTCATCTTTACAGTGTCTGTCAGGTTTGTGTTTCCCTCTTGCTACTAGCTGCTCGCTAATTCCTGCTATCAGCTGTTTCCTGTTTATCCACCGCCAGTGGCTCGCACGTGTGGCGTCATCAACAGCTCCTCCCGCAAGTCACCAACAGCTCCTCCCGTTGCAGAAGGCCGCCTTGTTCTTTTTAAACCAAAAAGGTTCCACCAATATGTCTACCCTACAAGTCAGAAAATTGGGCGCCTTGGATCAACTCGCCAATCCAGCTCTGTGTGTCTAAACGCTCGCAGCTTGCCGGCAATGCATCCCAACATTTGCCAAAAATCTGGCAGTGTAAAAGGGGCTTATGTAGCACCACAGTGCATTTATAATGCCGAGTTGTGAGACATCTTACCTTTATCAAAAAATTGCAGCTTCTGCAATTTGGATATTGCACATAGCCATATTGTAATTTGATAACATTTTGATAAGTTGTGTGGCCCTAGTAAAACAGCAAAGTAAAGTAACACATGTATTTAAGACATGTTTGATCGATGATAGTTAATAAAGAATTCCCTAAATGAATTCAACTCACTTAGCTCGTCCGTGAGCTGCAGCAGCTCTGAAGTTATTTGAGGTAACGTGGAGTCGTCCACCGTCCTCAGTCTCAGCTGCTGATGGTTAGTAAACGGCACTGGCGAACGCTTCGCCATCTTAAAGACATCTGCTCGCTCTGCACAGCTCGTCTGGGTGGACCGAAACAGATACACACACAGTTTGATCGGAAAGTACCTCTCTTTAATGTAAGCACATGCACATTTCCCAGTTCCCTCTGGCATCGTCGTGAAGAGCTCTGACAGTGTGTGAGAGTGTGCAGCGTGTGTGTGTGTAGTTTTCTCTCCCAGCTGTTTGTTATCTGGGTGCCCCCCACCACCATCAAGAGATTCTCCAGACAAGATATCACCGTGGAAACACTGACATCACTACTCTCCCTGGACACAGACACACACCCGCACACACCCGCACACACACACACACACACACACACACACAGTCCTGGGATGTACACTCTGTGGTAAATTACGTAGAGCAGAAACCTTTACATCCAAGACAACACAGCATCACTTATAGCAACAAGCTTGTTGTTTCCATGACAGTGTGAAGTGTAACACCCCAACCTAACATAATAGTTTGAACGAGCTCCTTTCTGCACCTTTGCTTTGTAAATCAAAATCAGGCCCTCGTGTCCATGTGTGCCTGAGGAAGACACAGAGCCCTAAATTGTTCCCAGTTTTTCTGCAACTTTTCTAAACAAAGATCATTTTTCACATCTTTATATAAGCAAAGATCTTTCGTTCAAATATGTAAGACACAAATATATAAGACACTCTCAGTGTGCTGTGCACTGTGGCCTCTGTCAGTACCTGCTGATAACTTTGGTGATAAACACAATGAAGTTCCTGTAGAAGCTTCACAATAAAAGCTTTTAATGCAAAGCAGTGGTGACAGGAAGTGATTGAGCAGCGACTTAGCAGAGCAGACGCAGTCCTGATACATCTCTGAGAGAGCATCAACAAATTATGTTTCAGCTGAAGTGCTTTGCAGTCGACTTGGAGCTGATGGGATGATGGCCCCCCCGCACTATAAATATATCAGTAAATAAAAATTCAATAGCTTAAATCGATAAAGACGAGCACTGGAAGAGAAAGCTTGAAATAACTCTGGTTTACTTTCAGATATATTTTAGACCTAATGGATTAAATTGAGGTAATTCATTCAGCTGGTATTGAATGTTCAAACAGCTGACACTTACCTCTGTAGGCAGAAAACAAACAGGGCTGTAATGTGACAGATTGAGATGCTGGAGATATGTTTTAATTTCTACAGCAGACTCCTCTGTGTTGTATTTATATGGCGTGTAGTCTCGTGTAGTCTCGTGTAGTCAGATCTCCACAGTGCTGCGTCAGAGCTACAGAAAGTTCTGGAAGCAAACATCATTCTGCTATAAGAGAAGAGACACTCTGGCTTGTTTGTATTTCTTCAAACCAAATATCTTGGGTAGTACTGAGCCCAGGGTGCAGCTGTGTCCTTGCAAAATGCGTGCTCGGGGGGGCGGCGAGCATCGTCATTAAAAAGGCTGATTGAGTTGAAACACTCACTCTGTGCAAACCTCCTTTTGCTGAGGGGAAACTAAAGGTTTGTTCAAACTCTCGGAAGACGATGTGGCACAGGCCTTTGTAGATAGTGCGCACGCTACAGGCATGCACAGAGGTGTTTATGCTGAATGAAGTCATTGCAATATTCTCCAAAATGCCAGGGAATATTAAAAACAAAACATTCTGGTGATAAGCGAGAAGTCAATGAGTGTTAATGGAGGAACGTTACCTGACAAGTAGGCTGCCTGGCAACACAAGTAAACACTGATGTACCAACATTTAATAGTTGTCCATTAATGAAAACGCCACAGAGACGTCTATGTCAACTGTGTGATTCAACCTTTAGTGGTAACAAAGACAAAACTAATTTGATAATTGGAGCTCTAGAGGTGTAGCCTGACGATACTTCAGCTCTGGAGGAACTCGCTGGATCTGTTGGCTGTATGAGCAGAACATTATTATGATGATATCACAGAAACTCATGAAGACAGTGTCACTGGAGCATGCTGCTACCATGGTAAAAAAGATGTGGCCAATAAACTTTGATTGGCTGTGTCAAAAAATGGATCACATTGGGCATGAGAGTCCAGCAAGATTGAGTGTCTGCTTTTCTGAGGTGCGTTCACAACTTGTTTTATTTGTGTTAGATCTGTACAACAATTTACTGGAGGAATACTGCAGGTATGTTTTATTGCACGCTGCAAATCTCTCTGTGAAACTTTCAGCTTGTAAGTTGTCAGCTAAGATGTTGTCACTGTAGCAAAGTAGCAAAGGGGATTTAAAAAATGTTAACACACAGATAGTGGAAGGGGGAGGTGGATTAAATGGTCAGTTAGTGGCAGGGCAGCAGTTTGCATCCAGTAGCTTCTTTGCCAATGACATTGCACATTGCACATTGCTGTGCTGTCTAGATGGAGGGCAGGTAACTGGAGGCAAAGACCACCAACACTGGACAAATGGCTATGATCTGTGCTGTTCGGTCCTATCAGACAAACAGAAACAAATGTGGATCAAAAATTTCCATCTTCAGTCTGGAGAAGCAGAGTCAACTAATGTCAAACGTAAATGCTAAAGTCTTGTGTTAAACATGCCTCGAGTTGGAAACAATTACAGTGAGCTGTGACAACTTGTCCGTGTTTTTATACACGAGCCAGATTTTTCACGTCTCACCAGACCTCTGGGAACAGTTGACCCAATGGGTAGAAAACAGTAGCTAAATTTAGCTAACGTTTCCTAGCAATGTTAGCCTGGCAGCAGTGCATCTGTGTATAGAGTTGAAATATAAATCTCCATTAAACTCAAACACATTTACTCACTCGGCCAAAACCAAGACAGTCGTCATTTCAGTCGTCGACCCAACCACACACAAAATAGTTACAGTCCATGAGACTCTGTCATCGGATCACCGTAACGTTAGGAGGTCTGGAGGATGAGGTCATTTGTAATGATCATGTCCACACCGGGCTAATCAGTCAAGATGTCAGAAAAATCACTTCTCTTTGTTTTGTGTGGATCACGTCCAACAGGGGTTAATTTTTTCTGACCCTACCTGCTGCTTTATCCAACACTTTTATGTAGTCCCTTTCCTCTATATCCAAGACAGTACATGGGTTTATCACTTCCTGCCCTGCGTCTGACTTTTGTGCATCATAATAGTCACATGATTGTGAACAAGCTGTTTGTTAAGCTGCATGTCATGAAGTCTCTGTGGGTCTCAGCCTATCACTTGACTCAGGATACTTCTTACATCACTCTTAAAGGGTCAGTACACTCAAACAACACAGACACATTCTCACTCTCCTCTTGTGGTGTTTGGTCGTTCAGATTCTTGCAGAATTTAAAGAGGAATCTTGAGGAGAGAAACTTTTACACAGCCGAGCAGTGATGTTTACAGAGTGTTATATATATTCGGTATCAGGTGACGGGGTCAAGGCTTCACTGACTGTTATACATTTAATATCAGATGACTGGTCAAACTGTTCTGCCTGGCTCCGTTTATTTAGCCTGTTGGACCGTCTCCTGCTCTGATGAATGAGAGCTTGATTTAGTTTCTGTGTGTGTGTGTGTGTGTGTGTGTGTGTGTGTGTGTGTGTGTTGGCGTCAGTTTTGAGATTTTAGTTTGTGTTTACCCATGACACGGAGAGAGCATATGCATGTAGTGTGTGTTTGTATAATCTGTGTGTGTATGTATGTATGATGTATATGTTGGAGGTAAATGAGTGTTTGTTTGTGGAGTTTTTCAGAGAGATCCTCTTTCATATAAATGAGAAGACTGTTTCCTCAACCTCAGTGTCCTCCACTCTACATGGCGACTGATACCGCCTACACACACACACACACACACCCACCCACACACACACACACACACACACACACACACACACACACAGAATCAGGCCCAACCAAAACTTTGTCCACGTGTGTGAGAGAGCGAACCACCGTCACCACAAACACTTTTAAATGGCAAACAAAAAAAATACCCAGCGTTCCCAAGTGTATGTCACTGCCAGTGGTGTGTGTGTGTGTGTGTGTGTGTGTGTGTGTTGTTCTCCCTCCTCATACTTTAGGCATGCAAGTGAATAATCAGATTTTTGTGGGTTTTCGATTTTTCTCTTGCACACACGGTGCTTTGTGTGATTTTTACCCTCCTTCATAAAACTTAAACCAACAACCAACCAACTTCTGCTGGATGGAACTGAGCACACACACACACACACACACACACACACACACGCATGTTTTAATTCATGCTCCCTCACATCCCATCATTAATAAGACATCTAAGTGAAGG
Organism: Epinephelus lanceolatus; assembly: GCF_041903045.1. Lineage (NCBI taxonomy): Eukaryota > Metazoa > Chordata > Actinopteri > Perciformes > Serranidae > Epinephelus > Epinephelus lanceolatus. Next base: position 1,760,178 of record NC_135743.1, read on the forward strand.
GTGGAGTGAAAGAATACAGTTATTTTATTGGTGTTGTTTTAGGATTATTAGTCTGAATTTAATCCATTCACTCGAGCAGCAGTCGGCCGGCTGTCGATCCATCGAGTGCTGCTCTCAAAGCTTATAACCGCTGACATGTTTAATATATATTTTCGTCCATTTTCTTCCCCAGGAAATGGTCACGGTGTGATGAAAAGGTTTCTTTACTGGCAGTCATCCATAAAGCAGCTCGTTAGTCTGCTCAGCGGGTACACAGCTACTGTACGGACGGGTTCGAGGCTGTAAATCTTGTGTTGCATTGCAAACATCAAAGTTTAAAACACTTCATTTGTTCCTTTGTACACTGGGCCTCGTTCACCAATGTTCTTAAGGAGAAATCTTATGCAGTTTAAAGATGATTCTGACATTTACCAAAGTCTTCTTATCTGGGATTTGCTCTTACAAACACTCATTATGCACTTTTACACTCATTATGTGCCGACATGTTTGTGCAGAGTAACTGGTTATTAAATTCTACAGTGGTATGATATCATAGGGTTTATATTCCAATAATATTTTTCAAATTTATTATGTGTTTTTGTAATTATTTTGATTATTTTGCAAAAAGCATCATGGCCTGTTATGATAAACACTGCATCATCAGTACATCAGTTATGTTTATCAGAATCATGCCATCTAATAAATAATAATTACACCAGAAAATATAATTTGTGGGACAAAAAATGACGAAGCAGCGTTCCAGGTAAGATATTATATTAATTGGCCAACTTGCAGAAACATTGTGTGAGTGCACCTTCACCTTCTGGCCCCCTCTTTCTGTCTCTCTCTTTACACACATACACACAGCGCTTGGTTCAACCTCCCCACCCTGGGTTCAAATCAGGAACCCTCTTGCTGTGAGGCAGCAATGTTAACCACTGCACCACCGTGCATCACTCCTGATGCCACTAAATTTGACGTGTCATTTGGCATTCAGAAACACCTCCACTTCAAAACACACGTTTTTTTAATGTTTAGAGTGCGGTCCTGTGCCCTCTTTAGACTTTAAGTATCTCAACATTTTTTGTCTTCCCCTGAATCCAAATTTCCAAAATTCACCATACTTGCAGACTCGTGTACTTTGCAGGCATGTTCTCGAGAAGTTTGGGAGCGCTGAGGGCTCCAAATCTACAATTCATCCAGTCCACAAGAACCCTAAAGTTGACTTTCTGCAAACTTCCAGAGAGTCAGCTTAAAAAGGGATAGTGCACCCAAAAATGAAAATTCAGCCATTATCTACTCACCCACAAGCTGAGGGAGGTTCAGGTGAAGTTTTAGAGTCCTCACATCACTTGCAGAGATCCAAGAGGAGAGGAGGTAGCAACACAGCTCCACCTAATGGAGGCTGACGGCGCCCCAGATTCAAACGTCCAAAAACACATCATTGAAACCACAAAATATCTCCATACTGCTCGTCCGTAGTGATCCAAGTGTCCTGAAGCCCCGACATAAAAAGTTGTTTGGAAAAACCTCATTTGAACTCTGTTTTTAGCCTCATTGTAGCCTGTAGCTCTGACTGCCTCTCTGGGCACTGCGCTCACGTGTGCGCGCTTGCTTCTACAAGTGTTGTGAGGACTCTAAAACTTCACCTGAGCCTCCCTCGGCATGTGGGTGAGTAGATAATGGCTGAAGTTTCATTTTTGGGTGCACTATCCCTTTAAGTTGCAAACTTTACTGATTGAATTGCCCACAGTTCATTGCAAAATGGACGTGACATTTAAGTTTTTTCCTTCTGATAGTCGACTATATCTATAGCTGTGAATGTGAGTGTGAATGGTTGTCTGTCTCTTTGTGTCAGCTCTGTGATGGTCTGGTGACCTGTCCTGGTTGGACCCTGCCTCTCACCCAGTGTCAGCTGGATTATAGTCTCCAGCACACCTGTGGCCCTGTAACAGGATGAGCAGTTACAGAAAATGAATGAATGATTATTCACAATTTTGTAAATTGAAATTTGGCCCATTGACAATCACCAAATATATTAAATTCATCCTGAGGTGACCGTGAATCAGAGTTCTGCACCAGGTCGGGTCATCTGTCGGGTACCTGACTCGGTGCAGGACTCTGCCATGAATGTCTGCACCAAATTTCATGACAACCTGTCCAACAGTTGTTGAGATAATTCTGCCTGATACAAAGTGGTCGACCAGCCACGTGTGGCTAAAAAGTCAGCGTACATCATTTAAAAAGACTTCACCTTTGAATGTGCAGTTCACACTCTAGTCCCACAATGTAATGCATAAAAGGAACAGATGAGCCACTCAAACAAACAAACATCAAATAAGTTTCACACGGTGCGTAGACAGCTGGAGGAAGATACTAGGAATCAAAAATAATCAGTAAATTGATCAATAAATCTTTGGAGACACATTTTGCTTTGTGTTCATGGAGTTTATTCAGCAGCATCTTTCGAAAATTGTAATATGATTGACGTCTTTGTTTATTTTGTGGTGTCAGTTTGTCTTGTTAGTTTTCTGACATTACCCAAGTATTGTTATCTACTGATCAGAAACATACTGAAGAAGAAATTCTCCTGGTGTAAAGATGGCTGGTATGACAATGTGGCAGCCATGTTGTATCATAGTCCTATCAGATGGATTTCAGACCTGCCGGCTCCTGGTTTCAGGTCCAAATATGAAACACTGAGTGAGAAAGCTGTGAGTGGATGTATCAGCAGTTATGTCGTGTTTGGGCTGCGGTGCTCAGTCGGGCCGGCTCTCTGTTCATCCAGGTGTTAGAGGAGAAGGATAGATTCCCGCCAAGCTGCTCCCACTGCCAGCTTCTTACTGGAAAACTCCCGATGCTGAAGATGCCAACATCAACTGACCACAGATCAGTCTGACCACTTCACCCTCAGCCAGTCGCCAACAGCTCGCTGATTAAAACTGATAGACCGCAGTTCCGGGGAGCAGCAGGTCAGCAGCTTGTTGAGTGACCTGACAGAAGCTGTAAAAGAGAGCAGAGAATATGAGACGGTCGCTGTGGACTCACTTAATAATGAACATGTTATACAGTGTTGGACTTTAATAAAAACTGAATAAGTGAAGCGTACTAGGATTTCTGCCCCGACCGCACAGACGGAACTTCTGTCAGGAAAATATCTGGTGTTGTTGTGGTTTTGGACTCAAGGTAAAAGAAGCAAAATGTGAAACAGGAGAGTCACTAATGTGAGTTTTTAGATCGGCTGTGGAATATCTGAAATGAGAAATACTCCTGCACAGTGCAAAGTGTGTTGATATCAGTGCCATTATTGATTCTGCTTATTGGACTGTGGCCAGTTGCACAAAATATCTTAAGTTAGGATTTTCCTTGAAGTCTGAGTTCAAGTTTCATTAAAACAATACCAGTTGCACAAAATACCATTAAATCTTCTCTGTAAGGTTTCCTTAAAATGTTTAAGTATTTTAGGTTTTGTTATCTTGGTCTTATACTTTAGAAATCCCTTAAAGTTAGTTAAAGGTCCCACAAAAAAAAACTTATGGTATCTGTGACTCCTAAACACAATGTGTCTTAGTTTATGGAGATAAATTAAGAAAATTAACGCATCTTTTCTGCACAATCAGCAGATGATTTGACACTGCAGATCTGATCAGTTCACGATCTGTCCGACAAATTAAAGTTGGTTCTACTTTCTGCAGCTTTGTCTTCTTGTATTAATTTTCGTTGCAGTTTCCTCCAACATTAGTTTATTTTGTTTGCTGATATTTGCAGATCAAATTGACGTCCTTTTTCTCAAAGTTTCTCTACAAGTTTTATTTCCTCCTCTGATCAGTTTGTTTCTTGTTAAATTTTCCTCCGCCTTTTTTTTTTTTTTTTTTTTTAAACAATCTATAGGCCAACTTTGTGAGACGACAACACAAGAAGCACGAGTGCAAGAAAACAAACGTCTCCATGGAAACTTGAATTTTACTGCTGTATCATATTTTTCAATCCAGGACATGTCTTAACATTTTTCCTCAACTAAGAAAACCTTGTAAGGGATTCTGTGCAACACTTTTAAGTAAGTCCCTCAGCTAAGGAGAAATTAAGCTCTACTTGAGGTGTTTTGTGAAACCAGCCACTGATTCTTTATCGATTGCCTCATTAACTCCTGATCAATTTTCTGTACAGGGAAAAAAGCCGGCGTACACAGTTTTATTATCTGTGAGTCTGAACACAGTGTGGATGAGATAAGAGAATATTTGGACATTTTAATTTAGCTGCTCAGTTGGGAATCAGCGGCACTCGTGCACAGTGTCATAGAATGGCATTTAAAAAAGGAATTGATTACGTTCAGATGGATCGGACAAATATGGACCGGTTCTTAACTGGAACCAGTTCTCGGTTCCCATCCCTACACTCAGCTCCACCAGCAGCCAACACTGTCCTACTTAGTCAAAACTGAACAAACTTAAATCTGTTGCTGGCCTGTCTTAGAGGTCAGCTAAAGTCAGATCAGAGGTTAAATTTACAGTAAACAGAGTTGTAATGTTAAAAAAGGGGGTCAGGTCTGAAGGACGTCAAAGATTCCCTATGACTTCTACATTTGAGTCATCGACTGTTTTAAGAGTATTTTCATCTCAGCAGCAGATCAACCCTGAATTCACTGTTTTGAATGCAAATACATTTCATATTTTGACATGTCTGAAATGTTTTGGCTCAGAAAACAACTTTTGAAACTGTGGCAGCAAACATCTCTCTAACACTTCGCTGACAGCAGACTGACACTGATCCACAGACACTCAGTGTGTGTTTGTATAAGCAGCTGTGTGTGTCGCTGTCTCTCAGGTACGAGACTCTGGCCGTGGCTACAGAGGCAGAGAGTCAACAGGATCCTGACCTGCCCCTCAAGACTGGAGGCAAGAGGCTGACGGTGAGTGCCAAACACACCAGCTGCCAGAGATGCACTGAATACTGATAAGGATTTTAAAAGCAGCTTTTCCCAGAAATGTTAAATGTAATTTTGTTTTCCATGATCAAATATAAACAACAGAGGAATCCATATTTTGGAAAAATGGATTCTTTGTAAGACTTTGGGCTGAACATGTTAAAGGTCTGACAAACAATAATGTTTGCAACATACACAACAGCGTCAGCCCTGTGTCCACTAGAGGGTTTTTTTTCCCAGCTTAAAACACCAGGTGCTCCTCTGGAAACACCAGGTGCCACCTCAGCTGGGAGCGTTTGTGAGCACTTTGGAGGCGCAGCATTTTTCGGCTGAGACGCTTTGGTTGCATCTGGTTGCTACAATTTGTAGTGCGTTATTGAGTGCTCGCTCTCTCTGCATGAAGGAAAGGCAGAAGGCTGTAGAAAGAGAGGACGAACCCGTCGGTCTTAGTGGTTATTGAGAGGATACATAATCTATATTAATATATACAAACTACATTAACATATTTCTCCTCCATGTTCAACGGTTGAAGCCCAGACACACCAAACTGACTTAAGAGAATTAGCAGCGACAAAGGGTCCGTCCTCCTGTGTCGCCTCACATCGCTGTGTCTCAGCTGATGGCCAAAGAGCACATATGTTCTGCTCCTGCTGAGAGGAAATACGTCTCCACAGCAGCAGACGGTGGTCGTCTGTATCCATCACTGAAAAAGGGAAACAGGAAGAGCGTCTTGATGCTAGTTAGCCAGTTAGCACATGAACAACACAATCAGAGCATATTTACCGTGCGCCAGTGAACAATAACACAAACCATCAGGAAACGTTTCTGCTGAAGAGAAAAATAATCTGACCTCATGGAACAAGTTGGTTTGGTCTCACTCCCTCTGGACTGTAGCTCCTCCTTTATTCACTGACGCTCCTCTGCTCCTCACCTGAGCTCAGCTCCATCGTTGCAGATTTAAGATGCTGAATTGGCCAATAAAAAACAATGGGGACTGACGAGGGGCGATGCTGCAGGAAACACTGCACTGACAAAGGCGACAGGTGCTCATCGTCAACCAAACAATGGCCGACAGCCGACCGTCACCTTGGTGTGTCAGGGCCTTGAAATGTGTCGGTTGGTGTTTGTGGTATTTGTCCCTCCTTTTAGCATTTTACCCAAACTTGGAAATTTGTCATCTCTCAGCATTCAGAAAAACAAAGCCCTACTTGCAGCGCTCAGGGCAGAATTCATGCTCAGTGCCTCATCATGCTGGTGGCGTTTGTAGTGTAACATAAATACATGGTGCTCCCATTACAACATAAAATAAGCTGGCCTCAGGAAAAATTGTTTTGTGGACACTGCCCCTGATGGGTTGTGTGTGTGTGTAAAGGTGCAGTCAGTCACTCCAACATGTCAACAACTAAGAAGCCCCTGAGAGGTCTCCTGCATGTCAACGAAGACGTGCACAGAATATAACAGACATTAAATAATACCTGGAAAATTAAAGTACTAATAACTACATACAACAGTTAGATTTAACAGTAAGACATATACTGCTGCAGTGTTGTATGAAAGATCGGCACTATGGAATAAAGAAGGTAAAGAGACGTGAGTACAAATGAAAGGCACCAGCACAAACAATGCTGTTTGCCATTAAGCCATAACCTTAAATCATATTGATCTTTATAATTAGTCTGACTTTTTAATGCTGGAGAATGTATTGAATGTCAGTGAGGAAAAACGTCCTCACTATTTTAATACTCCTGCAATTTACTACTGACGTTCAGTGGGACAGGAGTTAGATCATCATCCCGTCTGAATCTCTGGAACACAAACACTTAAATTTTCCCTCAGCTGCACGAAAAGCATCAGAGCCATGAACGCCAACACACACAGATCACATGTCTCTATTTATAGAGCTGGAATACATTTGTCCACATTTCTGCCTTTATTAAATCTGAATACTGAAACAAAGAGATGGATTTTAGTGACGAGACATTAACAGCGCTGCAGACAGTGAAGGCCTTTTCATGCTGAGTTCATTTTTTGGATGCTTTTTTTTTTAATTAAGTTGTTAGGCAAAGAAACCTTACACACTCCCTCCCTGTCTTACATTTGGCGCCGCAGCTGCATGACAGGGCGGAGCTGTCCTCCCTCTCTGTCTCTGCATCCTCCTCCTCTTCATCTTCATCCACCTGAATATCACAGTCTGACCTGTTGAACGTAGCTGTCTGAGCTATGAAATGATTCTGTGCCTTGTTCCTCTGTCTTGTCTCAGCTATGTCCTGCCACCACATTTTCTTCACTGATTCTTGGTCAAACATCTCTAAAGACTCTGACGGATGTGAAAAACACAAAACAGACAAACCTTTTCTGAAAATTTCAGTGATGGACGAAAGTTTCACACTTCACTGTCCTGTTGATTAAAGGTGGAGGTGCCCTAAAGGATATCTTAAAAAAAAAAAAGAAATTGTCACTCGTTTAAAATTTAAGAAATTCAGGAAGTGTGCTCTAACAGTGTGTGTGTGTGTGTGTGTGTGTGTGTGTGTTCTCCTCCTCCAGCCTGACTGGACCTTTATCCTGGGAGAACAGGCCCTGGATCTCTGTGTGCCCTCCTTCTCCCACTCCTCCTCCTCCATCTTCGTCCTGGGCGAGAGGAACCTCTACTGTCTCCGTGACAATGGCCAGATCCGCTTCATGAAGAAGCTGGAGTTCAACCCCAGCTGCTTCCTGCCCTACGCCTCAGGTAAATCTCTTGGCCAATTATTATGAGCGTTGAGTGTTTCCCACAGAATTAGAAACTCTTTGTGATGCTGTGGGGATTATTTGACGCAGCACTGAAGGATGGCCTCTGTCAGCTGCTCTCCTCCTACTTTCTCTGTGTGGTTAGCATGAGCTAACACAGCAGCAGTCGCTAACATCTGTCATCGAGTCATTTAACGCTCTCAACAAACTCACACTGACACCGAAACAGCTTGACTCTATCGTTAAACCTGTTAATAGCTGTTCAGTGAAATGAGATTTTTTACACTTTTCAGATTGTCAGATTTGGGGTAAAGTTGTGGTGATTGGACAAAATTGCATGCTCGTGCAGAATACACAGGAATTAGCTGAATTTGCGTTAATTGATGCCATGGTGACATCCTGAGGAGCTGATTATTACCTCCTGTTCCTAATGACTTTATGATCTCAGTCATTAGTTGCAAGTCTTCTTCAATACAGCATGATGTTCATTTTGTAAATGATGGTCTTATTTAGTGTTAAACAGACAATACACAGGAGATCCTTTAGGGCGTGGCCACCTTTTGACAAGTCTCTACCACAATGACCAATCATGATAGAGGCATAGCAATGCATCATTGACATCCATCATTCAGCTCCACCCTGAATGCCAAACTCAAGGTTTCCTAACATAGGTCCACAAACCAACAAGTGACCTCATGGTGAATATGTCTCCTTGTTTTATACAGTCTGTGGGTAAACCAGGACACTAAACCTTTCTTACAGGACTTATGTAGTGCAGCAAGAAAATCCTAATCCATACAGGGATATTTCAGCTTTACAGTCCTCACGTTCTTCTTGTTCAACAAGTTTTTTGTTCAGGTTTACTCCTGCATGTCTGATCCAGTTAAGATGATTGGCTGAGCTGTAGAAACAGATCAACAAGGCCCTTAACTGGATGTGTAAGAATAAAGAACTGAAACATGTAAGACAGAGAAGTGGAAGGTGATGGGAAACAAATGAAGTGTCCGTCTTGTTTCTGTGTTTTGTGGTCAGATTAATTCTGTTGAGTCCAAATTAGATCAGAATCTTACAGGCAGTTATTAGTTTGAAGGCAAACATGTCAGGTGTGAGCATCACCTGTCACAGAGAGCAAAGGTCAAAGGCTAAAGTGATCATACTTCATAGCACTTGGCAGCTAATCAGGAATCGTGAGACATAAAATTGGGTAAGAGAAGTTTTTGAAGGATTTGGATACGTGACACTGAACTGAGCTCAGCCTCCACAGGGATGGTTTCAGGTTTAGCCGATGCAGCGCGGGTAAAGCTCTGATGTGTTCACCCTGGAGTAAAGAAAAGGGCAGTAACACAAAACGCACCATGCATCGGTGCACCTGCCACAACCCAACTGTGGAGCAGAGGAGAACAAAACCCAGAGAAACACAGGGCTCTGTGCGGTGGCCCCGTGCCACACGACTGGCTCTGCAGGAAGCTGCTCTTGGCACAACATGATGGAATAAGTGGAGTCGCTCTGCTGCATGCATTAAACCAAAACCTGAACACACTGGAGTGGATAAACATGTGGGGCAAGATGAATGAATTTCATAATAAATACATATATATATAGATTGATAGATCTGATATACAATATATTGTTCCTGCCCAGATAGAACTGTGCTTTTCCATATTTGGTCATCTTTAAGTCTTCAAGGAATCTGACGGAGCAGACGTTCCTCTCTGCTGGTTTAGACGACTGTGTGTCAGATTGAGGGGGATTTAGTGACGGTGAAGATTTCAGATTGCAACTAGCTAAATCTTCTCCTGGTTAGAATTCTTTCAGTGTTTATTGTTTTTACCAGGAGCTGAATTATCCTCAGAGGTCACTTCCTCTCCAGAACAAATGAACCAGCCAATTTAAACTGGTCAAAACACTGAATGAAGCTGTTTCACATTTAATAATCTGTGTTTATGCAACACTGCTGGTCACAGATGCGCTGCTAACTACGATGGCCGACGCAAAGATAATGTCCCTATCTAGGGCCAGTGTTTGGTTTGTCTGTTCTGAGCTACTGTTGAAACATGGCGGTGCAACATGGTGATCTCCGTAGAAGAGGACCTGCTCCCTGTGTAGAAAAACGTCTCATTTCAAGCAAAAATGAAAGCACAATGATTCTTATTTCCAGGTGATTATACACTAGAGAAAACACACTTCATATTATACCACTTTCCTGCTGAAATTAGCATGTGTACGCAGGTTTTTTAAACACGGGTAAACCTACTAAAAATAGGATATAGACTCCTTTTCTATTGCGAGTAGACCAGAGCTGTGAACATGACTCTGCAGTACACGAGTATGTTTTTTTGTGTGTGTGTTTTCCTGGCGTGTCACATTTGACGTCACAAAAAGGCCTGAAAACAGGTAACTTAACAGTAGTGTTTACTTCTTTTTATAAATCTCTTAACGTATTCAGTCTTTCTTTCTGTTTGTCTATCATGTGTCTCCAGCAGACCGCTTGTGTTCAGATTTCAGTACTGTCCTGCACACAGTCATTATGTCCACACTTTTGCTAGCTGCTCTGTAGCATGCTTGCTACCCAGGATAACAGGTGATAGTGCTGTCAGCTAGGGCTGGGCGGTATGGCCTAAAATCAATATCACGGTATTATTTCGGGGGGATGCAGTGACGGTATGAAATCGTGGCATCGTCCTCCCTGTTTTTTTTTGCAACTTGAACGTGCAATATGTATTTTCTGCTGCTAGGGGTCTCAAACCAAAACAATAACAGAAGATGGAGTCGGATGACATCATGAAGTAGCGTGGGATCATGGGAGTTGTAGTCATATAACAGATACAGATCTGACGTTCCTCACTCCGTGAAACCGTTATAAACAGTTATTTACACTCTATTCAGAAATGCTACTTACTTTAGCTGAGCGGTTAGCAATCTGCTAGTTATTTGAGCAAACTGCTAGTTACTTAGCTGTACAGTTAGCGATGGCTTCTCCCTCTCTGCTGCTCTCTCTTGCTCAGTGCGTCTTATGTTTAGCTATTCCTCTGCCTCTTTTATAAATGCAGTTCATTTACCAGCATCAGCTCAGCATTATAGAAACCTATCGTTAGATGTTGTGGTTAGCCAGCCTCCACTCCGCTCCGCAGCGGAGGCCGCTGGCCGGAGCGCTGGTGCCCCGGCGGGCAGCAGTGCTTGCAATACACTGGTGAAAATGATTAATATTTCGATAACATCAGCCAGATGTTTGCTTACCTGTCTAGCAGAACACACGCGAGGTCGGCGTCGAATTGTAGTCCTACATTTTCACAAAGCTCTCTCCATCTCGGAAAGGCCACACCACTATTTATCCTTGATTTAGCTCTCTTCTTATCCCAAATTCTTCTGGGATCGCTTGGTTGACCCGTACGTTTCCGTTTTACCAGCTTGTTTACCGGGACAGCTTCGGTGTCAGAAGGTGCAGCAACCACCAATGCATAATCATGATCCATGACGAGTTAGCTTAGCCTAGCAACAGTAACGTTCATTCTGACGTCTCATCCGGTCTGCTGCTTCTTCTTCTCCTTCATTTAATGTCTATGGTAACTGGAGTTACACCGCCATTGCGACCTAATGACACGGTCCGTAACTTTTAATAATATTTCATATTTATCTGGGTTTGAAAAATTGTAGGAAACATTTCTGATAATCAAAGTACACAACTAAACAAAATATATAATATTGGTTTAGTTGTTTTTAGACATTTTTATGTGGAAAAACTACATATTATACCTTTAAATAAAACAATTTAAAAAGCCTTACAAGTCTAGGATGGAAACTACTTATTGTCAAGTAAAACGGTTGCTAATCCATCTATTATTGTGTATAAAACGTTATATAGTATGTATAAACGTTAGAGGGAAGAGGGAGGGCCCCCTTCTCCCGTGGGCCTGGGTTTGGTGCGGTCGGCCAGGCCACCTCCATCACGTAGCGAGGGAGGTGCGTCAGGCAGGCCGGCCACCAGGCCCCGTTCTGCCGCTGTAGCCGGAGTACTGCGGTATGAAGGTAACCACAAAAACAGTACCGCGGCTCATGTTTACTGCAGTAAGTTACCGTCACAGCGAATACTGGCCAGCCCTACTGTCAGCAGCAATATCAGTTCAACACGTCTCCTTCTACAGGGCAAAACAATGGATGCCCATGCAACACTTTGTCCAACTTGACATGAAATGCAATCACAAAGCATTAGTGCACGACCTGCACCAATGACATAGTCCTTGTTGGGGAGATTCGTGTTTATACAACAAAAGATATGTGGTCAAATGTGTCCTAGACTACCTCAGCAAGTGGTTTGAGTGATTGCATCACAGTGCGTCTTTATGGTCATTTAGATGTGTATTCAGCGCAGTCCACTTGTGATCGAATCACCCAAAACACATGTTAATCCCAGGTCTAAACAGGCTGACTCTGTGCTTCTGTTCACTTTATTGAGCCTGGCACTCAGGGACTAAAGCGCTAAAGTCATTTATTTTTTGATATGGGAGAGAAGGAGAAATGGTGCAACTTCTCAGCAGCCTGGTTGTTATCACCACAAGCAAACCTAATTACCCAGATATGGCTGGACCTCCAGAACGAGGCTTAAATCCAGTAGAATAAAAGTTCTGTGTGTAACCTTCTGAGCGTGGAGCAATAAACAACCTTTTTATGAGCCTTCTTTACAGCAACAAAAATGTTTCTGTCTGCTTCAGTTCACGCAACAGTGTACCACAGAACCATTTTTTAGAGTATTATACTTGATCTGAAATGGAGAGCAGATGGAAAGAGAAAATAAAAAAAGGATGTGAAGGAAAGAAAAACGAGTGGAGGAAGGATCCAGAGGGGAGGAATGGATGGAGGGATTCTGAGAACAGCCAAGAGCTGATGTTTTAAAGTGCGGTGTCTCAGCTTTCAAAGATCCCCTCACTATCTGTTCCAGACATTATTTACATTATTTCAATTGCTCTTGGAAATTGGCTATAAATTCAGTCTGTGATGTGCCAGAGCAACAAAAGCAGCTTTTATTGGGACATGATTCCTGTCAACAATCAAAACCACATAAAAATCCCCTCGTGGCTCGCGGGATCAGACTGCTGCTGCACTCTTTATTGTTAACAGACGGACACTCAGTGACACTGCGACTGTCAGAGCCGCCACCCACCATTCAGCGAGGGTTCTGTCATGGTGCACGGACACTCAGTGGGTCTCCACAGAGCGCTTACAGCTGAGAGTGTAGTGCAGAGGAGGACAGACAGCGGAGATCTCCTGAGTGTTTCCTTCTGGCCTTCAGCCTCACAGCTGCTTCTGCTGGACCGCTGCCCTCCCTCCCCCTGTCACCCTCCCTCCCTCTGTCCGTCTATTACTTTCTTTCTTTCTCTCGCAAACAAGTCGACTTCTCCACAGGAACACTTCACAATGAGAGGCTAAATCTCTGGTTTGAAATAAGATAATCTGATCCTCACTTCTAGAAACGTGACAAATGGGCGACAGGTTGATTTAGACGAGCTCCCTGGATGATTTGATGAGTATGAAAGTATGTGAACCATCTGGCCTTCACAGTCACCAGATCCCAACCCAACACATCACCTGTGGGAGATTTTAAAGTGACGTGTTGAACAGCGCTCTCCATCACCTTCTTCTTTTTTTAGGGAATTGGTGTTCATCACTCAAGAAGAATTCCACCGACTCTTTGGTTTTTTTATTTTTAATTTGTCTCTCCTCTCTGCAGAACAGTTTATATACTGTTTTACACAGGTTTAAGTTTAAGATATTTTTAATGCACTCAAAAGATATATTTCAGGGGCGCCCACTTGCTCACCTGGTACAGCAGGTGCCCCTTTTCCAAAGGCCATGCTCCTGTCGTAGCAGCTGCAGGCTCAGCTCCAACTCTGGACCCTTGCTGCTTACCATACCCTCTCTCTCCACCTTATGCTACACTTTACTTTGTAATAAAGGCAAAAATGCCAAAAAGAAATTGCTCTCAGATTGTTAAAATTTGTGTCAGTGAGCTCTTCCCCTTTTCTAAGATAATCCATCCACCTGACAGGTGAGGCTGATTAGACAGCATCATTACTACACAGGTGTGCTTTGAGATGATCCCGGTAAAAGGACACTCTAAAATGTGGTTTGCTATATTTAGAATATAGTAACAGCTTAAACTTGTGTCTGTGCTGTCAGACAGCTCGTTACGACGAGGAGCAGAGTGTTAAAGTGAAGGAAAAGTGTTCCAAAAGAAGCATACACTTAAAATGATTCAAATTTTTGTAGGTGGCTAAAATAAGTTTTGCTGTGGTCCCGCCCACAGCAGAACATTGTGTAGCTTCTGTGCCGGTAGATTTGGCTAATCAAAGACGTTGGCAGAACAGAGTACATAAAATTAGCACAGCAGAAACATCAGAGAGGTCGGAGCACCGCGTTAAACTATAGATCTTTAACCCTTGTGCACCCCTTGGTACATTTTTTGCATTTTTTGATTAAAAATACTCAATAACCTTGCCTGTGTTCATGGTAGCAGGACAAAATTTTGCAAGGATTTCAGGTTCTTATGAAGTTTTAAAGTTTCAAACTTGGATCTGATAATTTGGCTATAATAATATGTGTAAAAAAAATAGTTCCACCTTTTACCCTCCAGGCATTTTTTGCATCATTGACTCCCATTATAACATACATTTTTGATCCTACTCTAATTTTAGCATAAAACGCTGTTTTACATATTACTACCTTTTCAATCTAAGCTTTTGGCTTGAAATTTTTTTTTTTTACAATTATCCATCATATGATGTCATTTTACACCATATGGCTGAGGGCTCCATTATATGCTGTTTCATTGAGGCCTCTTCCTGTTGCATTTCTGACTGTTGCTTGGCAACAGAATACATGATTACAACTAAAATGGTCTGGGTGTATTGGTATTGATGTATAAGTGTTGTATGAATGTGTGTATTGAGAAAATTATTTGTGTGTGTGTGTGTGTGTGTGTGTGTGTGTGTGTGTGCACAGGGAAACAGAAGGTCTTTTTTTGCTCATCACATTTTTACATCCCATCTCTCTTCCTCTCTTTTTTCTGCTCACAGACTACATTGTCAACCCCCCTACACACACACACCAATACAGACACACAGATACACACTACAGTACTTGTAAAAAAAGAAAAAAGAAATCAATCAAGATCAAAGGGTCAAAGATCAAAGAAGGACTCCGTTACCAAAGCAGTCTTTTTTGCTCATCCCCTCTCTCTCCCTTTCTCATGCCCACGGACTACCCCCCACACACACCCACATGCGCACACACAGACACATACACACACCTTCACACGAATACAGAGCCCCATACACACTACAGTACTTGTAAAAAATTGAAGTCAAAAGGTCAAATATCAAAGCACTCCATTACCAAAGCAAAGTCTTTTTTCCCACATCACCCTGTCTCTCTCCCTTTCTTATTCCCGCAGACACACGCGCGCACACACACACATACACACACACACACCAATACGGAGTCCCATGCACACTACAGTACTTGTAAATAAAAAGTAGTGATCAAAAGGTCAACGATCAGAGGAGTACTCCATAACCAAAACAAGGTCTTTTTTGTTTTGGATTTCACTGCAGCATGTTTACGCAGGTGCTGTTGCTGCAAACCTATAAGTGCATGTAGCTTGCATGGCTGGTCATTTCATCAGCAAAAATGAAGCGACGCTTTTCTGTGGAGGAGGCTCTGACTGCTGTCCTGCAGTCCTCTGAGGGTGAGGAAGAGGAATCCAGCAGGACTGACACAGGCAGTGAGGGGACATCAGGGGAGGCTTTACCTGAATTTGAAGAGGATGGGTTTTCCAGCTCCAGCTCATGTGAGGACATGGAGGAGGAGGAGGCTGCTGCTGCTTGGAAATCCAGAAATGGGCAGGTGATCTGGGGTCCAACCCCTGATGAGACTCTGCGGTATTTTCCACCTCCAATTCTGACCTCAGGGCCCACGCGTTATGCCTCAGCCAGGATCAGCAGCCCAAAGACATCCTTTGAGCTCTTCATTACTGAGGAAATTATTCAGCTTATCCTCAAGAACACCAATCTACAGGGGAGACGAACAGCAGCAGAATGGAAAGATGTAGATGTGGAGGAGCTGTGGGCCTTTATCGGATTGCTAATCCTGGCTGGAGTCTACAGATCCCGGGATGAGGCAACACAGAGCCTCTGGGCTGAGGACACGGGAAGATCAATATTTCGTGCCACAATGTCCCGGAAGAGGTTCCAGCAGATCAGCGTGGCCCTCAGGTTTGACGACTGCCTGAGCAGACCAGCGCGTCAACAGAGGGATAAGATGGCTGCCATCCGGGGTTTGTGGGATTTGTGGAGCACCCGCCTCCCCCTCCTTTTCAACCCAGGCCGGGATGTATGTGTCGATGAACAGCTGGTCCCTTTCAGGGGACGCTGTTCATTCAGACAGTACATCCCAAGCAAACCAGCTAAGTATGGGTTGAAAGTCTGGGTAGTGTGTGATGTGGAGACCTCATATGCCTGGAGAATGCAGGTCTATACCGGGAGGTCTCCAGGAGCGGAGAGAGAGGTTAACCAGGGGATGCGAGTGGTGCTTGAGTTGACAGAGGGACTTGAGGGCCACACTGTCACAATGGATAATTTCTTTACTTCGTTTCCGCTGGCGGAGGAGCTACGGAAGAGGAAAATGACCCTGGTGGGCACCTTGAGAAAAAACAAGCCGGAGCTCCCCCCACAGCTACTACAGACCCGGCTGAGAGAACCGCTGTCCTCAGTGTTCGCCTTCACTCGCACCCAAACAGCTGTGTCCTACGTGCCAAAGAGGGGAAGGAACGTCTTGCTGCTCAGCACAAAACACAGGGAGCCAGCAGTGGAGGAGGGCCCGAAGAAGAAACCTAAGATTGTGACTGACTACAATCACTGCAAAGGTGCAGTCGACAACCTAGATAAGGTATGTGCCATTACAGATTAATTATTTGCAATTTGCAATTTATTTTGTTATTACTCAATATATATAATTTTCTGATATAGCCATAGGTTATTTAGTTCATTTTATTGAGTAATTTTTATATTCATATAATGAATGACAAATGGTCTATATTTGTGTTGAGGAAGAATATTTGCTTTTTTTTTCCTTTGGTCATTTCTTTTTCTTTTGAAGGTTGTTGGCACCTACAGCTCTCGTCGGAGGTCCTGCAGGTGGCCACAGACCCTTTTTTGCAACATCTTGGACGTCTCCTCCTATAATGCTTTCATCCTCTTTGTGGCTGTGGATCCCAGCTGGAATCAGAGGAAACTGTTTAGGAGGCGCCTGTTTCTTGAGGAGTTGGGAAAATCCCTAGTTGCCCCAATGATGGCCCGAAGACGCCGCATGCCGCGCACACCAGCAGCAGCCACACTGGTTGCACAGATCCAAGGCCAAGAAACAGAGCCAGCAGCAGCAGAAGCCGGGCCCTTGAAGAGGCGCAAGCAATGCACATTTTGCACACAACAGCGAAAGGTCTGGACCCAGTGTTCCAAGTGCAGCAAGTACTCATGCAAAGTACACATGAAAGCGATCTGCAGCTCCTGCTCCACTGAGTGAACTCTCTCACTGACACACACACGCAAGTTGTTGTTATTGTTATTGTTCATATATGCGATCTGCAGCTTCTGCTCCACTGAGTTAACTCTCTCACTGACACACACGCACACACACACACACACACACACACACACACAAGTTGTTGTTATTCAAATTTTGTGTTTTCGACAATAAAAATGTGGGTTAATATTCCCAAAATGACATTAAAGAGTTAAAATTATTTAAGAAATACATGTAAATTTAATAGTTATGATTAGGACTGATGTTTGTTAAAAAGATTTAATGCCGTGAAAGTGAAAAAAAAAATCATATATAATATTTTTATAGCACTTTTTAGGAACTGAACATTTTTTGCACAGAGGGTAAAAGGTGGCGTATATTTTAATAAACACACACTGCTCAAAATATAATAATGCATTAAAATCAACGTTGCTGTCAATTATTGGCATATCCAAGGGTGTAATAACCCCCCCAAGAAATCCTAGTTTGCACTTAGTATATGGAAAATATTTCATATTTTATGTTTTTTATCAGTTAAAACATGTGGGTTAATCTTCCTAAAATGGCTTTAAAGGGTTATAATTATTGAAGAAATACATGTAAATTTAATAGTTATTATTAGGATTGAAGTTGGTCAAAAGATTGAATGCAGATAAAGTGGAAAAAATTTTTATATATAATATTTTTATAGCACTTTTTAGGAACTGAACATTTTTTGCACAGAGGGTAAAAGGTGGCGTATATTTTAATAAACACACACTGCTCAAAATATAATAATGCATTAAAATCAATGTTGTGGTCAATTATTGGCATATCCAAGGGTGTAATAACCCCCCCAAGAAATCCTAGTTTGCACTTAGTATATGGAAAATATTTCATATTTTATGTTTTTTATCAGTTAAAACATGTGGGTTAATCTTCCTAAAATGGCATTAAAGGGTTAAAATTATTGAAGAAATACATGTAAATTTAATAGTTATTATTAGGATTGAAG
Organism: Epinephelus lanceolatus; assembly: GCF_041903045.1. Classification (NCBI taxonomy): domain Eukaryota; kingdom Metazoa; phylum Chordata; class Actinopteri; order Perciformes; family Serranidae; genus Epinephelus; species Epinephelus lanceolatus. The sequence continues at coordinate 1,778,375 of NC_135743.1, forward strand.
TTGGTCAAAAGATTTAATGCAGTGAAAGTGAAAAAAAAAAAATCATATATAATATTTTTATAGCACTTTTTAGGAACTGAACATTTTTTGCATGGAGGGTAAAAGGTGGCGTATATTGTAATAAACACACACTGCTCAAAATACAATAATGCATTAAAATCAACATTGTTGTCAATTATTGACATATCCAAGGGTGTAATAACCTCCCCCAAGAAATCCTAGTTTGCACTTAGTATTTGGAAAATATTTCATATTTTGTGTTTTTTATCAGTTAAAACATGTGGCTTAATCTTCCTAAAATGGCATTAAAGGGTTAAAATTATTGAAGAAATACATGTAAATTTAATAGTTATTATTAGGATTGAAGTTGGTCAAAAGATTTAATGCCGTGAAAGTGAAAAAAAAAAAAATCATATATAATATTTTTATAGCACTTTTTATGAACTGAACATTTTTTGCACGGAGGGTAAAAGGTGGCGTATATTGTAATAAACACACACTGCTCAAAATACAATAATGCATTAAAATCAACATTGTTGTCAATTATTGACATATCCAAGGGTGTAATAACCTCCCCCAAGAAATCCTAGTTTGCACTTAGTATATGGAAAATATTTCATATTTTGTGTTTTTTATCAGTTAAAACATGTGGGTTAATCTTCCTAAAATGGCATTAAAGGGTTAAAATTATTGAAGAAATACATGTAAATTTAATAGTTATTATTAGGATTGAAGTTGGTCAAAAGATTTAATGCAGTGAAAGTGAAAAAAAATATTCATTAATAATATTTTTATAGCACTTTTTAGGAACTGAACATTTTTTGCACAGAGGGTAAAACATCATCATTTTCTGAAGGGGTGCACAAGGGTTAAATGTTTCAGTTACAGCTGAAAATGACAACAGAAATAAACAAGTTTGCAGATTTCGCATATCTCTACACCATCACCAAAGAGCCAGTACACAATTCCAAAGACAGATAAAGAAGATAAAAGATCTTCTTCTCTACCCTGTCATTATGTTGCTGCACAGGCGATAGCCGTGGTCAGAGGCGTAATGTTTTCGGGTTGTCCGTCTGTCCGTACGTGATATCTCAAGAGCGCCTTGAGGGGATTTCTTCAATTTTGGCACAAATGTCCACCTGGACTCAAAGATGAAGTGATTAGAATTTGGTGGTCAAAGATCACTGTGACCTCACAAAACATGTTTTGGGCCTTACTCAAGCATTCCTTTGCTAGTTATGGCAAAACTTCACACAAATGTTAAATAGGATGAAATGATTACATTTTATATTCACAAGGTCAAACTGTGACATCATCATGTTCTGCTAAAACACTTGTCTGTCGGGGCGTCGGTAGCTTAGTGGATAGTGCAGGCCCCCCATGTATAGAGGTGATGCCTCGCTGCAGCGGTCGCAAGTTCGACTCCGGCTTGCAGTCCTTTGTTGCATGTCGGCCCCCCACTCTCTCTCTCTCTCTCTCTCTCTCTCCCCACCTCAGAATCTTCACTCTGTCCTGTCCATTAAAGGCAAAAAAATCCCGAGTCTGTAGTTCTAGTTTTTCTAAGATTATTTATAGGAATTTATTGGGCAGAGTGTGGCTGAGAGGCACAAAGGGAACATGGTGGGGGAGAAAAAGGGAAACGACATCCAACAACTGTCCCCGGCTGCAATCAAAGGAGAGGATGTTGCAGTTACACGGTATGTGTCTCTGACAACTTTTCTCCTTTAAGGAATGATATCGGACACATCGGGGAGAGGAGAGGAGGAAGGGAGAGGAGGGGAAAAGGCAAACCGATGGGAGTAGTGGAAAGAGTGAAACTAGACGCAGATGGTTGGAAAATAAAGATGATTAAAGACAAATATAAAAAAGGAGAGGAAGAAAGGTGAGGAGGGAGCAAGAGCGAGGCAGAGAGGTCAGAGGAGAGGAGACAATGTGGAGGTTGAAGAGTAACGAGAGCAGTAAGACAGGAGCTGAACCTCGGCTTGAACATGACGGCAGAATGTAGATTGGACCTTTCTAATTAGGTTGTAATTATAATGCTGATGCAGTGATAGAAGGTGTGTGTTTGCTTTGATGTGGCACCAACACACACTCTGTCATTTTGACCCCTGCGCCGCACCACCCTGCTGACCGCTGTTACTATAACTTCAGCTGCGTGTGAGTGAGGCATGTTTGTTTTGCGTGTGGCCATCACCTCAGATCTCTCTAGGTGGTAGCTGCAGCGCTGGTGGGACGGATTGGACTTTTGTGTATGTGTGTGTGTGTGTGTGTGTGTGTGTGTAACATAAGTAGTAAAACACAAGTGGTATTTATATTTAATGTTTCTCCTGATGAGTCACAGGAGAAAGTGTGTATGTAACGTCATGTATACACCTACAGACGCTGACCTTGTCTTTAAATGAAAGATCGAAATGACAATAACATAAACAAACCACATGTGACATGAAGAGAAATGATTTTACTTTACAGGAAGTTGTACTCATCTTAAAGGGCAATGCCACCCACCACAGGAATGTGTTAATACTGTTCGCTTTGTGAATGCGCCGCTGTTTTCCAAAGCCAAACAATCAGACACAAAACCTTAAACTCTTGAGCTCTGCTGTGAAACTGAAGCTGCGTTTGCAGCCATGAAATTCTGTTGAATCATCGCGGCAGAGTGAAGTTTACATTGTGGTACTTTATGAATCAGATTTTAACCTTCATTTGTTTTTTGTGATCAATCATTTATTATTTTATGACTTTAAAATAGAACATGGGTCAGCGGAATAATTCCTTTTGATCTATTACAGTATATAATCGTACCTCTGACTCAGCCTCCGCAGGTCATACGACACACATGCTAAAGTCTGATCAAACCTCGTACCTGAGGACAGGGCTGCACCGTACTCGAATTTTAATCATGATTTTTGCTTTTCACATTTAAATGAACATGATCAGCTGTGATACTGATGTTTAAAACGCTCCGCTCAAAGAAAACTCTGCTGCACATCAAATCAAGCGCTCCCTTAGCTTACCTAACAGCAGCCTTTACTTCGGGGAGCTGTGTGCAGCGTGTGCAGTGCCATGTTCGGGGGCACCTCAGCAGTGCCCAGGAAGCAAACTGGCACCAGTTCCCAGGCCACATCCCTGTGGGCTGAGCTACTGCCGCCACAAGTTATATCATAAACCAATAAATACATTTGCAAACTACAAATCTGGGTGAAAAGACAGGAAACAAAGAGGGTCAAAGCTTTTTATTGTCTTGATTTTTACATCCTTGTTGCATCACTCACCAAGTTTCTTACTTTATGAAAGCGTTGAGCATGTTCAGGAGATTAAACTGAGCTGCTCTGGGGCACAAAACACTTTGGTAGTTCACTTCAATCCTTTTTTCATTCAGTAGAGTCCCACTGAAGCTGAATCCAGACTGACAAGTGACATTAAACAAGCAGGAAGGGAGAAGGTCATGATGACAGCTTCCTGATTTACTCATGGAAAATCACAGAAATGTCTTTGAACCTAACATGACAGTCACATCGTTCTATCAAGTCTCTTTCAGTGTCATCCTGAGGTTTCAGTAATGTGAGCTGAACAACACTCATCCTCAAATGTAAAGAATGTAATCAGGAATATTATTTTACCAAGAAGACGATCATAAACATAACTGTCCCAGGAGCAGATGATGTGATCAGGCTCTGTTCGTCTGTGTAACAGTTTTGTTTTCTGGTCTTTTTTAGTGACGGATGGTACGACCAACCTGTTGCTAGGCAACCACACCAACATGCTGCTGGTGTACCAGGATGTGACTCTGAAGTGGGCTGCCCAGCTCTCCTTTGTGCCCGTGGCCATTCGCGTCGCCAACTTCCTGTGAGTACGACCTCCAGCAAAACATGTGAAGTCACAGTTTCCTCTGAGATAAATGAAATAACCTCCTGAGAGCTACTGAATGTACGAGACAGTCGGCTGAAGGAACGCCTTCATGAAGGAATCGCTACTGCGACCTCCACATCAGATCGGCCATTGTGAAATGTTGTAGATGTAAAAACAGATAAAGTGTGTAGCTTGTTAAATTATCCAGGTCACTCCTGGTTGTCTGTGTAGAGGAACATTAAGGATGTCATTAATAGAAAACCTTGGAGAGGGAATTTATAGCGGGGACAAAATTACTTTGAAAACTGAAGACTCCTCTCACATCAGAGCTCTATAAAATGCTCCCAAACCTTTTAGAACAACATCCGAGTCAAAGTGTGATATTTTAACCTGGTAAAAGCTTTTTGCTCTATACACATAATCACATAAGCCCCTATACACTGCCTGTTCATGGCGGGAATGTTGCATCATTATTTCACATCAGTGTTCTTTACAAAAGGCACAACCGTGACACGGGGGAACAAAGTTGTCTCACCTCTGAGCTGGCAGCGGAGGTCGTAACGGCACTGAAACAACATCTGTGTGAAAGGGACACCTGGCAGGACGGGATCACAGATGGCACAGGTGTGATGTTTTGACAACGTGTTAAGTGTCGGATCCACGCGGGAGATTTGAGAAGCAACTGTTTGCAGTTAGCAGCTAACTCAAAGAAGAACAGTGGCCAAAACTAGTGAAAACACTGACTTCCAGGAGCTCCTTACCCTCCGAGCAGAGGACGAGATCAGCCATCATATAATAGGGCTGTAAATGACTGTTATTGACATGTGATGTCATTGTTATTGTTTATAAAGGTGTCACATGAGAGGCTGACGCTTCTTTGTTACTTATCAAGCTTTCTCTGCTATAAACTAGCTTGTTTCACCGTTGTTGTAGCAGTTGCTGCACCAAGTATAAAACGCAGAGCCCTGGCAGAGCGCCTCTCATTAATAGCTGCTGGTAACATTAGCAAGCCTTCATCAGTGCCGGCAGAGACGCAGTGTCACACACGAATAACCGATTTATTCCTCTTCTGTGGCAGTGAAGGCAACGCATGGCCCCGCTGATGAACGTGCTGCATTTAGGGTTTAACAGGATATTTAAGGCTGATGAACAGGAACATTAACTTCACCATCCAGCAGGAACTGTACGGTCACATTAATCCTCATTTGGACAAACCGCTTTTTCTGTTCGGGGATCAACATGTGCACAATTCCAGCTGGATCCTGACTGGGATCATTTTAGAGGACGAATCAGTCCTGTCATCATGAAGGTGTTTTATTGTATCTTAGTCTCTGTCCTGTATTGTTTCGTCTGTATTTTCATGTTGAGTTCAGAGTTTTGTTTAATGTTTTTATAGCCATCGCATTGTGCGCACATGAACATTGTTTGACTTCCCCCAGAGATCCCTGCCTGTGCAGTGGTGGAGATCACTGTGCCAGCAGCAACAGGAGAGCAAAGCCAAACACGGTTCATCTGCACACACTGATGCCACACAGCTGGTTCAATATCAGCAAAGTTTCCCTTTATATTCATTGTCTACTGTGACGTTTACACTGTGATCTGTAGCCTATAGTTATATAGTATAGCCTATAGTAAGCTTCTATCTTTGTCTTTATAACCTGTTGTTGCTGCTGAGTCAGTTTGACATCCTGGATATATCCTTCAAACACAGACTGTAGACCCCTCTGTCTGCTTCTCTCTGACATCACTCTTTCATTTCTCCAAAAATATAATACTATTTCTTCAGTGTGGGCTCCGTGCTCACTCTGACAGCTTGTCGGACCATCACAAAGGGGCGGGGCTTTGTGAAAGGTCAGTTAATTGGTTCAGTTGACTGCATTCACCATCAGCACTGACTGAATATCCACTGATGAATTTCTCCTTTAAGTTTGATGTCTGCAACACTCGTCTCATCAAGGGACGGGCAAATCAGCTCAGGCTATAACTGCTGCAGCATTATGGTACAGACTCGTCCCTATACAAATAAACAATGAATAAACTACGGGAAAAAACATGGCACCAAAATGCCTCCAACACGGGTGAATACGCACAGCAGGCGTGTTGGTGTGTTTATCAGCTTGTGAAATCCAGTGTGTTAATTTTGACAGGAAATGACCCGACAAGCTTTTCCAGCTCACTGACCAATCAGAGCAGAGCAGGGCGGGGCCGGCTGTAGCCAATCATCTGTGTTTCTCCAAACGACTCCAATCAAACCGCAATTTGATACAATTACAGCGCAAAACACAAACATGGCTGACAAATGATGGTGCGTGTGTGTGTGTGTATGTGTGTGTGTGTGTGTGTGTGTGTGTGTTTTAGATGCAGAGATAGTGTGTGTCTGGGTAGCTGTTTGGTTTAGTTTGAGGCTGTGTTGTTTCAAAGCACTTGATAGTCATCGTCTTGTTCAGCGTGTTGGTGGGAGAGGAACACACACACACACACTACAGCACACAAACCAAACACACACAGACCCTCGGGCAGCTCACAGTGAATATCTGTGATTTACAGCAGTCCTCCTCCAGGAGTCTTTGTTTTGTGTTTTTGGAGGCAGTATTGAGTTTTATTACTTAATTCAGCCGAGCTCGGATTAAATGATCATGAGACTTTCCAAAATGTCCTCACCAACTAAAGGTCCGCACATGTCCAAATTTGGACCCGAGCTGAAACAGAACTGTAGAAAACCAGATCCTGACACGCATAAATTCATGTTCCAAAGAAAAAGATCTAAAATGACTAAAAACACGCAGCAGCACGAGGAGACGTTTGTACTGTACGCTGCTACGTTTAAATTAAAGTCTCTTAAATCTCATCTGGATTTTATCTGAATAGAAGACATTTGAAATGACGTGTGTGTGTGTGTGTGTGTGTGTGTGTGTGTGTGTGTGTGTGTGTGTGTGTGTGTGTGTGTGTGGGTGGGTGTGTGTGTGGGTGTATGTTTCCACAGCAATTAAAGTGAAAGTTTTATGCCCCCTCAGACACCCTCCTGTGCAGGTGTGGAGCCGGCCGCTGCTCTTGACCTGAACCCCCAGCGTGTGTGTGTGTGTGTGTGTGTGTGTGTGTGTGTGTGTGTGTGTGTGTGTGTTACTGCCTCACTGGACTGGAACTATAACACATCTGCAACCAGTTAACACACATACACACACACACACTGTTTTAAATACATTATTGCATCACACAGCGTTTCCTACTGCGCTCCCTCTCTCCATCCTGATGCATATCACAAACTCAGTGTTCAGTCCCACAGAATTAGAATCTGTTTGTGATGGTGGGGTGTTAGAATCCATCGATCTGGATCATATATCAATTCAGTTATTAATGATCCAATACCATCGATGCAAAGTGAAAACATCGATCCATATCATCATCTTTAGGTCACAACTTCATTTTGAAATTCTGCATCACCTTTAAACAGCAGCAGGAAGATGACAAGCAGCTAAAGAAAGATGAGAAGGAATAAACAGCAGCAACTTTGGAAATAAACTTTTGTCAACAGACAAATTACATGCTGTGTGCTAACAATGACGTTAGGAGATAAAACATGACGTAGTGTTATCTGCCTGGACATTTCTCTCCTCTCCTCAGGGAGATTAAAGGAGTCGTGGTCAGCCTGAGCTCAGACGGTCACCTCCTGTGCTCCTACATGGGGACGGACCCCTCCTTCTTCTCCACGCCCAAGGTGGATGCCAGAGAGGCTGACTATGAGCAGGTGGATGCTGAGATGAAGAAGCTGCAGAAGTTCATCAGAGAGGCCACAAGGACTCAGGGTAGGAGGCTGCCGCAAGTTTAATGGAGACTGTGAGACTCTAACCCTAACCTGAACTGGTCAGATAGATAGATAAAACACAAGTTACTTAATTTGAATTTTTGAAGTAAATAAAATTTCCCAAATAATCACAAATGTCCATCACCAGTTAGTAGAGCCCAAACTGCAGTTTCTTACATAGTGTGACAAAGATCCAGAAAAACAATATTTTTCAGTCAGTTTGAGTTTCATGCTGTATTTAGAATATCTTAAATGAATAACCAGTGTCTTTAAAAATCAACTGATTATTTGTAGAATTAACAAGTCACAAATAATCTGAAGATGTTTGCTTCCAAAGTAGCTCAGATTTTGAAAATGGGATCACCCATTGTTTGTATGAAACATCGACCGAGGAACATTATTGGTACAGTGTTTTGGGATAAAACTCTTCTGTTGTTATTTCAGACATCCTGCCTAAAGCTGAGGCTGAGGAGGACCTGATTGTTACAGTTGCTGTGTCCTCCAGCATGGACAACCCATCGGTAAACACATAGACACATTCACACATTAACAACCAAATACTGTTCACACACACAGGTAGACTCATCGTTCTCTTTGTCTCTGTCTGCAGCAAGCTCTGATCCAAGATATTGACGGCCTGCCTGTTCCTTCAGTAACCGTACAGGTGAGCTGTGGCTGCACATCACATGTCACATCACATACCAGTGCTGTCCTCATCGTCTCACCTGCTGTCTCATTCTCTTCTCTTCCTCTTGTCCCCTTATTTTTAATCTCTACATTTTCTCTCATCTCTTTTTTCTCTGCTTAATTTTTGTCTCCTCAACACATCTTGACCTGTTGTCTCCTCCTTGTCCTCTCCCTGTCTCACCCAGGCCCCCAGGAAGCGAGCTGGGTCTTGAAGCCAATTTTCATAGTGGTCAAACAGGGGTACTGCAATTTCCGAGTCCACCGTGTAATGCAACTGGGCCCAAAAAGACGTTTTCACATAGACTTACAGTGTGAAAGAGACGTCTGTAGATGAGTGGATACATTAACCCCTGCAAAATGACGTCCAATAACATTTTAAAAGACTAGATAAGATGCAAGATTAAATTAATTTCACCCCATTCAAATTAGCACAATGCTAAACTGGAAGTAGCCGACTCGGGTGGTGGAAGTCTGTACTGCACCTGCTCTGCTTTTTTGGCTTCACAGAGCAACTTTCATAGGAATGAACGAGGTCTTGCCTTCAGTGCTGTATCCAGGTCACTTTATACATCCATGGCCTCACCTCTATGATGTCTGTCCCTCTGCAGGTGAAGGTGAAGGCCCGTTGTGTTGTACAGGCCTCTAAGCTGACCGTCGGCATCCAGCCTCCTCTGGCCGTCGCTCAGGAGCAGTTTGTCCTGGAGCCCATGGGTCAGTCTGTAACAGATTTTCTCTTCGTTTGTGTGGATTTCTTTGCATTTGTTTCTCTGTGTTGTCCTTATAGTCCACTCTGTTGTATTCATAAAGAGGATGACCTCATACAAACTTGTCAACAACCAGTGATGTATGAAACATTTAAAGACTTGTTCAGGTGAACTGTGAAATAATTTGAGAAAGCTAAATTAGAAACAGAAAAGACTAATTCTCCTGATTAAAGGCCAGTTTACAAAAAAAAAATAAACTATTAAAAAATACTATGTTTCAGGTAGCTTTAAAGTAGGTTCAGTCTGCAGGAGCTGTGGGATGGGTTATCTCCGATTCACCCCTCTCAACAATCAGAGGAGTAATCCAGTCTGAGACCTTGGTTGGTCCTAATGTTCAGTCCAAATTATCTGGAACTGTGAGATGTTTACAGATCCATTCTGAAACCTCCCGATCTGCTCACAGGCTCATTGGGTCACCCTAATCATCATTGATAATTAGGAGTTCAAATCTGGCTGGTTATGATTGTGATTACGTCAGTACTGACTGGAGCAGCTCAACGTTAGCTAGCACTACTGTTGATACTAATAACTAGGATTTCCTTAATGTTACATGATGAACCTTAGCATTACAGCAGGTTGATGCGTCATGTCACTCTCTGATTTGACTACATCTGCTCCCCTGTGAGATCACGTCAAGTGGTGCATTTATGTTTCCTCTGGCACTGTATTATTTATTCTCTCTGGTGAGTGATCAGCGTTATTTTTAACTTTTGCAGTGAGTGCATGTTTGAGATTAGAGAGAAGAACATGTGTGAAGTTTCTCCTGATGTTTGTGACACAACCAGATTTCAAAATCAATTTCAAAACTCCAGTCTGAGTCCAGCTTCAGTAATCTCTCCATTTATTCTGTCCAAATTTTGAAAGATTTGTTTCAGAAATTTCTGCTGCTATCACAATATTACAGATGTGAATTTTATTTCACCCATGATGATCACAGCACTCAGCTACTCAACAGTGATTTATCTTTCCAGAGTCAGAGTTCCTGTTACTCCAGATAATTCACAGAGCTTCTTACTTAATGCTGAAAAACACAGCAGCTGTTGACAGTAAACTGGATTATTTGGGGTGAAAGGCATCATAGACGAATATTCCAAATGGGCTGCATGGCTACATAAAACTAGTGTTGATTGAGAAGATGTGATTTTTTTGAAGTTTGGGTGAACTGACCCTTTAAATAAAGACTGAAAGTAGATGAAAGAGAAGAAGGACTAACTGCACCCTGAAGGAAAATCTTGGTTCATGCAGCTGATTTTGTGTAAAATCATCCATCACTGTTCTCTACAAGCTGTCTCTGTCACTCACTCTTTCAATTACACACACATGTAGTGCGCTCCTCTCCTTCATCACGTCCTCCTCCACAGTCTGAACACACACACACACACACACACACAGGGAGTGACTGAGTGAGTGAGAGGTGTGTGTCGGCGTGTATTTGTTCAGCCTTTATCAGCCTTTCACACTGTGTGTTCAGTCGTCTAATTGTTGTTACCTCGACCACACGGCGGTAACTTTGATGTGAGTCACCCAGACACTGTGCACACACAATCTGCTGACCCCAAACACTGATATCAGCTGTCGGCTTATTAAAAGAACATCAGCCGTCCTGTAACACGGCACTTTGAGCCGAGTCTGAACGTCCTCTGTTTCCTCTCTTTGACTCTTTCCACCTTTTGTGTGCGAGCGTAAATTTACAGAGTGTGTAATGTAAACCAGTCGGGGAGGCTTTTATCAGAGGCTCCTTACAAGACCATGAGAACACACTGCTTTCAAATGTGTGGCTTCAGTGGGAGTTAAACCTCTCACCCTGGCGGTGCCTGTTGACGTGCATGAGGAGTGGGACTCCTGACGCTGGCTGTGTTCGATCACACCTCCAGTTTGTTTTCTGTGGTCTGAGCTCAGAGCAGAAAAGTTTTCTTTGTTGCATTTTTTGCTTTAAGCTGCTAAATTATAAGCAAATCTCGATGTGGAAAGAAAAGTGACTCATAAGCATCTTAATTATTAGACAGAGTTTCTGTGACCCGTCCCGTCATGTTCAACATGTTTCTAAAGACAAATAGGTCCAGTCTTTTACACTCGCTCCTCTCGTCTCTCTGCTGTGGTTTCCAGTTGAGAACATATTACTAAGAAGCTGAGTATGAGCATCAGTCCAGACTTCTGTTGTTGTAGTTTTGTTACGCTCAGCTTTCCAAGCTGCCAGATGTTGACATTTGTCTATGTGTTACCCAGAATGCATCGCATTTTGTCACCTCTTTGGCGCAGTTGTTTTCTGGACTGAAACATGTCCGCCAGATTTCAGATGCCTTTGTTCTTACTCAGTAAAACAAACTGAACTGAGGGCGTTTTCAAAACTTGGAGACTTGATGTATGAAAGTTGAAGGCACATTCGGACTCCCAAAAACAGTGGTCATGTTTTGCATTCAGCGAGCTGCAGTGAGCTCAAGATGGCCCACACCCTTACATTTATACATTGAAGTGAAGGTTGGAATCATCTTAACATCTGTAAACTTCACCAGCAATCATTTCATCTTCCTGGTGTGAATGAGGGCTCAATCCCAGTACACTCCTCGACCCTACCACTCAGCCACCTACGCCTCCAGTCTGTGCGTAGATGTAGGATGTCCTGATTCTTCTTGGAATACAGGGGTGGGTGAAGTGTTCAGGGTACATGGCCTCCAACGGATGTTCCATTGTTGTTCATGACACATGACGCCTAAAATTTAACTAAAGTCCAACAGCAAAGTTGCTGCACTTGTTGGCACTCCTCTGACATCAGTGCAGACTGGCAGGGTCAGAGCATGGGTTGTCTTCAGAGCATCATAAGTGGCCTGGTAATGAAGCAACTTATCCTCATAGAACAGTTCACATTATATCCTACAAAATGCACACACAGCAGTTCCTATGATCTCCTACGAATTAGCATCCCAAGAATCACGTTAAATCCTTAACAGAAAGTTACAGAGGTCAGGTTTAGGCAAGGAAACAAGCTGATGTACCTTAAAACAACTAGAAGTTCATTCAAAGTCCACGTAGTACCGAACCCCCGTCTCCTGGCAGAAGTTCTGTGTTTTGTGACCCATCCACCACCCCAACCTGCCTCCTTACCAACTGCTCAGGATCATGTTTGCTCCCATCAGCACAGCGGTCACATGATCGCAGCCTTACAAAATACATGGGTTATGCACAAATTTCTGGCTCATGATGAAGTAGGGTGTGCACGGATTTGGGTGCATTGGGACTTGTTTGGTCGATCAATACCTTGAAACTTCAGTTGTGTATAAATCCCAAGCGTCTATGACCAGCGTCCATCAACAACTACTGATGATGTTTCAGGGTCTTGAAGGGTAAGATTTCAACCACTACGCCTTTGTAACTCTAATCTAAGGGGCAAAGTAGCACTTGAAAACATGGGATTTTGGTAAAAATAAGAAATTGAATTGAGATAAGATCTTTGCACAAAAGACCTGTCTAGTGAGGCTTCATCCTTGTACATCTTCTCAAGATAGAAATTGCTTCCTTTTGAAGAATCTCCTTCATTAGGACGAGCCGTCAGAACGTTTGTGTGAATGTAGCTTTGTTGCTTCCCCCTCATCACCAGACCTGAGGACACGAGGGGAAGTGATCAGTTTTGTATTTTCATTTCTTTTAAAACGTTTGTCTCATTTAAAGTATTTTTCATTTAATTACTTCTGATTTAGTATCGTACTGTATAAATACAAGTTTTTATGTGGGAGGAGAAACACTGTTTTGACATTTAATTAAAATGAAAACACCATGAATTTAAATTTATCTTTCACATCCCAGAATCTTTGTCTTAACACTACAGGAATGTTACTGCTGTAAAACATTCTGTCAGATCGTCTTGTTATTTACAGAATTATCATTGAGAGGTTATAAATCCCACTGGAGATTATCCAGTATAAGGTCATATGCCAAACGAAAAGCTCCAGGTTATCCTGACATAGCGTGGGTGGTGTCGACACTCATGTTTTGAAGTCATGTTACCAGGAACAGAATCTGGATCAGAACCAGAAAAATGTCATTTTTTCCTCCAAAACTGCTCCCGACATTTGCTGAAACCGTCATCCATCAGAGAGGAGTAGTCGCTAAGTTTTCTGAGAGGGACCAGTATGGATTGGGAATTTATGATTTCAAGATGTGAGCAGCAGCATTCTCGGGCGGTTGGAACACCAGCCCTGAATCAAACTGACCACTGCTCTGCCATGATTCATGACGCGTCTGTGCAGAAACGTAATGCGTTTTACCACAGTGCAATCTTATCTGTACATATACTGTACGTGACCTCTGTGACTGTTAATTCAAACACGATGCGCTTTTTGCACAACACGCAGTATATTTCCTGTAAATTCTCGTGTCAGTTTCCTCCATTTATATTAATCACATCTTTTATTTTTATGGGTTACAGTTCATATTTTGGCATATTTTACGATGCACATGTTTTGTATTTCTAACTTCTTTGCTTCAGTGTGTCCACGTCCATATGTTGAATATTTCCATCACACAGCCATATTCTCTGTCATACATTTTTACTAAACATGCTATATATTTGCAAGGTTCCTGCAAAAGCTTTCAAAGGCATTGGATTCATTAATCTAAAAATAAGGCCTTAATTGCTACTAAAATGTCTTAAATCATGTTTTCATAAGTCTTAAAAAAAAAAAAGCTAAGATGTGAGATGTACGATTTCATGAAATGTTTTTTCTGATGTTGCATCGTGACATCTCAAAATAATTGGTAACATTTATTTTTAAAGTAATTTACAGAGTCAAAGTCTGCTGGAAAATGGTGGATTGCTCCCTCTGGGTTGAAAGAGAGTTGGTGCCCCAAGAGAAGGAGTTGAGAGCATGAGATGGATCGGCAGTTTGGTGTCAGCAGTGATGCCGGTGCTGCGCCCGACCATCGTGGTGAAAAGGGAGCTGAGCTGGATGGCAAAGCTTTTGATTTGCTGGTCCATCTACGTCCCAACCCTCACCTATGGTCCTGAGCTCTGGGTAGTGAACAAAAATGAGTTTCCTGGAGTCAGACATCCAGAGGGAGTTCGGAGTAGAGCTGCTGTTCCTTTGCTTCGAAAAGGGTTAGTTGAGGTAGTTCAGGCATCTGATCAGGACACTTCTCATTAGAGGTGTTCTGGGCATGTCCAACTGGTAGGAGGTACCGGAGCCGATCCAGATCATCCTGGAGGGATTATAGATTTCATCTGGTCTGGGAGCGCCTCAGGATCCCTGAGGGGAGCTGGAAATTGTTGCTGGGGAGAGGGACGTCTGGAGTACAATGCTTAGCCTGATGTCCCTGCAACCTAGTCCTGGATAAGTTGATAAAAATGCATGGATGGATGGATGGATGGATGGATAGTTGAAAAAACAATATTCTGTTTCCCGCCGGGATGCTTAGAGCAGAGTAGACTCACAAGTCAGTCTTTAGACGCTTTGCTTAACTAAAGACTGATGACTTTCACCCTGATTTTGTGTTTAGATGGGCGGATACAATTTCAGAGTTTAAAAAAACTCCCTACTTTGCAGAACCAATAGTAAAGGATTCATTCTCTGCTCGTTAGCTGTCACTGTAACCTGGACGACCAGGGTCGGCAGCAGCAGATCTCTCAACATCATTCGGGTGTATGCCTCCACAGAAAGCAGAGGAACTCTGGTGTCTGAACATGGTGACCAAACACCAATCATACAAGTAAAAAATGAGGGAGAAGTTGACCTATTCCGCACAATGCTCTATAGAGATGCACTGATCCAGCTTTTTCAGTTTCGATACCGATCCCAATGCTGTGGCTGTGAGTATCAGCTGATACCCGATACCGATCCGATACCATGGTTGAGCTAAAAAGCTATATACCTTTACATGTAGAACAGAAAAGACCAGAGGCATCAGGCACTGATGACTACACAGTTCTTTTCTAAGATAAAATGAAGCAAGACGAAACAGATGAATGCAATGATGAACTATTTATGTCTAACAAAAATAAACAATTGTGCAACAGCAGTTGAAATAGTGTGAAATACCTCCACACAGCAGATTCTCTCCTTCGCTCCATGACGTGTGACAAAGCTTGCGTCACAAAAGATTTAAAGGGAAGGATCGCCTCAGGTATAGGTTGCATTTTCCGATACCCGATCCATCTATTTTGATGATATCGGGCCCGATATTCGATCCAGATATTGGATCGGTGCATCCCTAATGCTCCAGGACTCAGGAATCTGTCAGCCTTAAATTGGACTTGATTGGTCTTCAATTTAGTTCCGATTGGCATTTAAAAAGTATAAAAAAAAGTCTTGAATCTATCTTGCCATCATCTTTACATCTTCAGTCTGGAAGATGTTTTTACAAAAGCTCTGTTTTCAGTGTTCGAAAACACACTTTGTTTGTGGAGGAAAGGCCAGAACACACTTTCAACCCATTAACAAACAGCTGTAGTGTTTGGAGGATGAGACTCAGTCCTGTGCTTCATCCCACCCACCTCTGATCATGTAACATAAAATGTGAGCTGAAAGAACTCGAGCAGTGAATGTCTGAACAGACAATGAGATGTGTGCCAACAAAGACTCAAACTTAATCAAAAGTAAATTCATTGAAGAAAAGGCCAAAAGAACGATAAAAAAAGCTCCTGGATTTGTCCGGTTGGTTCTGCAGAGTGTTTTTTTTCTTGTTGGCAGCAGCTCTCAACGTCTCGCTGTTTGTGTGTGTGTGTGTGTGTGTGTGTGTGTGTGTGCGCGCGCGCGCGTGTGTGTTTATGTCACGCTCTTTTGTCTTCCTGCACACAGAAATCTGGCGCTGGCTTCCACCAGTCAATCAACAGCTTTCTACCACGAAACATGAGAGCCACTGAGCACACACACACACACACACACACACACACACACACACACACTTTCTTTTCCCCTCTGTCCCTCCTTTCCTCCTTACGTGACCCCCTTACTGGCCTGCTTTGGCCCAGAATGGCCCAGCTCAGCCCTGAGGCAGCAAGACCACCGTGGCCGACCCTCTGTGCTCAGATTTGGCCCCAAACCGAATGTTTCACATCCGCTACAGTCCTGAAAATTAGGAATAAATAAATTAATGGAGGCTGCGTGAGTTTTGATGAATGCTGGGACTCGTTCAGAGGAGCTGGATCCAAAAACACAGTCAGAGTTTACTCTGTGATTTGGTTCAGAAAATCTCACTGCGCTTTATGGACTGCAGGTGAAGTGTCTGAGCTGTAGATCTAACTGACGGGTGTAAACTGCACATACGTACGGAACATAGGCTGTATATGAAGATGGACGACATGACAGCTAAAAAGTGAAGCCGAAACATCTGGACTCTCCATGTTAGCGGATGGGACATGGGCCAAACTAAAGTACACATCAAATACATTTTTCCCAAAGATGGTTTCTGTCATTTCTGTTGTTTTTATCACGCGGCTGTTTGTTTAAGTGTTCGTTTTCCTGATAAGTTTGGATTTAATTTGCTATTTAATGTTATAAAACGGGGATTTTACAACATGATTGACATGATTGCTCAGCCTGCTGCCTCCATTGACCTATGGCTAAGCCACGCCCCCTCCACTCACTCAGACAAACTACCATCATTCAGTGCCCGGCGCTATGGCAGGTGTCACAGTACACGGCATTTCACAGATCGATGATTTTTGGGGACATAACGATCAGATGTCATTGAGAAGTAACCGAAAGGGCCTAAACTACGCATTGGAGGGATATATTCATCATTTTATTGTTGAGAAGGTCGATGAAAAGCTTAAATTACAAGCCAAAATTTACAGGTCACAGTGTACGCTTGTGAACCGCATCTGGTTGCCGTCACCATCAAAGACAACAAGTTAAAGTGCCACTGAAGTTAAGGTTTTTGGCTCAGAATATGAGAAAAGGATAACGGCCTTTTTACCATCTTTACCAAGAGTGTCTCTCCGTTAGTTTGGTGCTACAGTATTTACACTGAATCATTCAGCATAACGTTTGCCAACCTTTGTTATCTCTGCCATTACAGATAAGTTAATGAAGCTAAGCTCCAGAAGTTAACGTTAGCTTAACTAGAGCCCTTTGGACAACAGCTAACAATGATGTACCATCACCAAAGTACAAAACTAGAACAAAATAGGCTAATGAACTCCCAGCAAACAAGGTGACATGATGAACAACGCAGCTAGGAGCTAACGTTAGGCTAACTTTAGCTAACGTTAGCTAGAGATGTTAAAGATAACTTTATATTTCTTTCCAGCAAAGTGACAATATGTTGCCTCAAACACAATGTTGACTTACCTTAGAACAGATGTAGACATCATTGTTAATCTTATTCACGTTGAGTTGATGTTGTGGTCTAACGTTACCACACAACTTTATCCAAAGGAGACACTTTTCTCGCTTGAGATGTGGTTTAAAGTGTAAAAATACACCTGGTCGCCCAGCCTCTCAGGATACCTTGTGTCAGAGTTGCATGTACCCCATGCACACCGTTTGACCATTTTTAAACTTCAAATCTCAGAAAAAGCTCATAAAACCGAACAAACTGACTTTCTGTAATGCATTTCAATGGACGTCCAGGCAGAGAATGTCCCAGTGTATGGGAATGGCTATACGCACTGTGATTGGCTCATCGCGTTTGAGGGCGGGTCTTAGCCATAGGTCAATTCAGTCTCACTCCGAAGTCGTTGAATACCAACGCTTGGTCAGTGACTTCTGGTGTCAGACACTGCTGCTGGCATGATTCATGGCGGTTTGCCCGGTGTCATTGGAGGGAACGCGGTGGGACAACAACGAAAGTTAAGGCGGTGGAAGTCCGAGTGGGGCGGGTGGGAGGGGTTGGTTCATGGGTCCAACAACACCTGAATTTCAATTTTCCAGATTAAAACAAGCACAGCTACATATATACATATACATAAATAAATGTGCTTCATTGTGAGTCCTTGCTGTGACTGCATCTGCTGCCTCGATGAGTTCAAACCTCAGAAAGAAGATTGCAGTATTTGTGGTATTTATATACAGTCCTCACTTTCCCTCCTGTTTCTCCTTCAACTTTTATTTGTCTTGATGTGATTTGATGACTCATTTGAACCTTTATTGTGTGTAAAATAAACAGAACCAAAGAAGAAGAACAGATACAAGTAGCTGTGACGGAGCAGCGGCTGTTTGGGGAAAATGTGGCTGTAATTTAGAGAAACACAGCAACACTAATAACAACAACACACCGCTGGTGTGACAACTCCCCGTCTGGTTCTCATCATCGCTTTATCTCATGTACGCTGTCTCTGTCTCTGTCTCTGTCTCCCACCTGCTCATGTTCTCCCACTGCAACACTGATGCATCGGTACACACACACACACACACACACACACAACTCTGTCTGGCAGGATTCATCTCCCTCGGAAAAGTTTATGTTTTTGTCCTTTTACTACAGCTGCTGTGTGTGTGTGTGTGTGTGTGTGTGTGTGTGTGTGTGTCCCACTGTCCCATGTGTCTCTGATTCTGTGGCTCAGTGTGCGTCCACACTGGTGTCCATGTTGTGTTTGTGACTGTGTGTTTATTGTGTTTGTCACAAAGTGTTTTACAGAAAACAAAGCACAATAAAAGTGGTGCGTGTCTGTGTGTTTGTGTGTGTGTGTGTGTGTGTGTGTGTGTGTGTGTGCACGTGCTGTTCAGTGTTGGTGGGGGGGATGAGGAAGAGGAGGAGGAGGAGGAGGAGGGAGGAGGAAGAGGAGGGGAGGTAGCGCCTTCTGACTTTTATTGTTATTCCAGTTTTTATTCGTCTCAGATGGCAGCCCGATCCCTCCTTCACCACACACTGCCTCCTTTGTTCTCCCTCTCTGTTTCCCACTCTCACTCTCTCCCTCCGTCTTTCTACCTTTCCCTCTCTCCATCCTCTCTCTGCTTCCTCTCTTTTATTTGTCATGATCTCCCCTGACGTTTTTATTTCTCCCCTCGCTCGTTCCCCTCTGCTTCCTTCTCTTTCTTTTCCTCCTCCTCATCCCCTCTTTTCTCCTCTGCCTCTCTGTCTTGTTGTCTTACATCCTTTCTCTTCTCTCTGTTCTGGTCTGCAGGGTCTTCCTCTCCTTCATCACACTCAGGCACCCTCATCGAACACACAGCAGCATTTCACACGACAGACTCACACTGATTTCTCTGCTGTGTAAGTTTAGTGTCGAGCAGCAAACAGGAAGTGATCACAATTCACTTTTTGATGCGTCGACCAAACATTTATTTTACCAGCCAACATAATGAACTGCCACTTTGTGTCACGTATACGTTTGTTTCAGCACATGCAGTGTGTTAACTGGTAGAACGTTGAATACAAACTTAAAGAAGAGGCCAAATCATCTGAATGAACTGATCTGGGATAAAATGTTCATGTTAATGTTGCCAAACCATCATCGTCATCATCACCATCATCATCACATGGAGTTTTGACCAAAGTAAAGACACTAATGCTTCGTTTGAATTCGTGCTGGACATTTTATTTCTCTGAGTCGAGATCGGGTTTGTTGCATTTAAAGGCCTCGACACACCAAACCCACTTCAGAGAACCAATGGTGACAAAGGCCCCTGGCCAACCATCACGTACGTTCTGCTCCTGCTGAGAGGAAATAAGTCTCCACAGCAGGAGACGGCGGTCGTCTGTATTCATCATTGAAAAAGGGAAACAGGAAGAGCGTCTTGATGCTAGTTAGCCAGTTAGCACATGAACAACACAATCAGAGCATATTTACCGTGCGCCAGTGAACAATAACACAAACCATCAGGAAACGTTTCTGCTGAAGAGAAAAATAATCTGACCTCATGGAACAAGTTGGTTTGGTCTCACTCCCTCTGGACTGTAGCTCCTCCTTTACTCACTGACACTTCTCTTCTTGTGCGCTGAGAATCAGACAATCAGAGGGATTTCATTCACCGATGGGCTCCAACTTCGCTGTCGCTGATTCAACATGCTGAACCGGCTAAAAAAAACTAGCGCTAAAAAGGGTTAACAGCGCAGGACACACCGCATCAAAGATAGCAACAGACGCTCACCGATGGCCGACTGTCAGCTTGGTGTGTCAGTACCTTAAAGACTGACCATCAACAGCAGCTCGACCTGATCCTGACCTGTAGAGGTCAAAGGTCAATGTTTAACACCACACTGATGGTCACCACAGATTTCCCTGTTTACCTCTGAACGGGACAAGATGTGAGATTACGTGTGCAGGCCCACACACACACACAGACACACACACACCTGAAGCAGTAGCACACCAGGAATGTCCAGATTTGTTTTTCTCTCAGTGTTTTACTTTTTATATTATTTGCACATGCCGAAGAAAGGTTTCACACACACAAGCACACACACACACACACACATGCCCCTTTCCTGTCTCCTTGTGTGGTAGAGATCTTCATCTTCACCCCTCTCGACCTTTCACCTTTTCCAAACACTCAGTACCCACTTTAACCTGAGCTGTCAAGTACTATGACCTGAGGATAACTCCGGCCAACACACACACACACACACACACACACACACAGACGATTAAATTTTAACAAAAACACCAGCTCAGCTCCTTACACTCTTAAATGAAACTTGCATCTTTTTTACTTTCCTCACACCAAAATGACATGAGGAAAACAAGGGAAAAAATAAAAGAGGGATGAAAGTAGAAGGACTTGAAAAGGTAGAAAAAAGGAGGCATGTGAGCGCTTATATAAGCGTGCACTTGCATCAAGACGACCCCTCTTATCTAACCTGTGCTCCTCAGAGCAGTGGTCGTGCACGTCCTCAGAGCTTAATGTTGTGTATCTGCAAGCTGCAGTGAAACACAGCAGCAAACTGAGCAACAAAATTACTGATTGAAAGTTTTTTGGGGACTTTTTGTCTTCATTATAGGACAGCTGGAGAGAGACAGGAAGTGGGGTGAGAGAATAGGACGACACGCAGCAAAGGGCCGCAGGCTGGAACCGCCACTGCAAAGGACTCAGCCTGTATGGGCTACACACTCTACCTGTTGAGCTACAGGTCACCCTGATGAAAATTTTTAAAGGGAAACTAACAGAGCGTGTCCACAATTACCACATTTTCTTTCAACAATCCCAAAATAAACCTCCTGTTAATACATTAAGTCAGGGTTATGCAAAATACTAAATTCTCAAGAAGGATGTTCGGGTGTCGTACAGGAAGGATTCAGCCTCATCTGCCGCCTGGTGGATCGAGGATACTTTTTAATCCTCCAGGATAACACACAACGCACAACAGCAAAAACAGCTGCATGTGTAATCTTGTAATGTAGAGATGAGAGAAGGAGAAGGTCAAGAGAGGAAGAATGTGATGGAGAGAAGAGGAGCAGCAGGAGAAAATGTAAAATGAGACGGAGGAGAGGTTTATAAAAGTGAAGCAGAGTTAGGTAGAAAAGGAGAACTTGGCTTCCTTCTTCTCTGTCGAGGAAACAGAGGGAAGAACGAGGGGATAAAGAAGGTGTAGAGGCAAAGAAAATGTGACTGAGCGTTAGAAAAACAGAACGGATGAGGGTGAGAAGAAAGCAGCGAAGGAGGAGAGGCAGTGAAACGGGGATTTCGGTCTCCTTTGTGGAGCTTGTTTTTGTTGGCGCTGGTGTTAATGGGTTAATATGCCTGAGAAGACTGGGACCAGTCTGAACAGCCTCACTGGCACGGACCTCCATGTCGGACACGTTACCTGGAGCTCTCGGGTACGACGCCTGCAGCAGCTCCTGACCTGTTCAGATGTGCCTGAGTATAAGATGACAAGAGAGGAGGAGGAGGAGGAGGAGGAGGAGGAGGAGGAGGAGGAGGAGGAGGAGGGATCACTTTGTGTCTTCTTTGGTGTTGTTTGTTGGTCTTAATGGGCCTGGGAACACTTAAAGCACTTAAACCAGTCTGACCAGTTTGACCTCAGGGTCACTGAGGTTAAAAGCCTTCTGCTGACAGACAGGATGACAGGGAGGGAGAGAGGGAGCAAGGAAGAAGGAAAGGAGGGAGCAGAAAGAAGGAGAGGCAGTAAGGAAGGAAGAGAGGGTGAAAGAAAGGAGGCAAAGATGAGGAGAAGGAAGAAGAGGGAGGATGAGGTGGGGAGGAAAAGACTGAGGAGTAAAGGAGAGAGGGAGCGATGTGACTTCAGCTCATTAACTCCTGTTTGCTTCATATTTAACGTACAGACATTTATTGTTGAACCGTTCCTTTAAGAGATCCTTATTAAACATGTGGAGATCAGAAAATAAATATCTGACAGATTTATTGTCACATTTTGAAACTCTCAGTATTGATCTCACTGCAGACTCTAATGGTCACAGAGAAGAAAAGATGAAGAGAAGGAAAGATTAATAAGTGAAGACTGAAGGAGAAGGGGAGAGAGAAAAAGGAGGGATGGACGCTAGAGGGGAGAGGAGTGTAGGAGAAGAGGAGAGGAGGTCATGGTGTCGGGGCGTCTGACGGAGTGTGGAGAAAGTCTCTGTCTGCTTCTTATCGTTAATCTTCTCCTCTGTCTGTCGGAGGGAGGTGTCCTCCTCTCTGCTTTCATCTCCTCTCATCCATCTCGTCTCCTCCCGCTCTGTCTATCTTCAACTACAGAGGCCTCGACTCACCCTCGTGTGTGTGTGTGTGTGTGTGTGTGTGTGTGTGTGTGTGTGTGTGAGATGAAGGTCAGGGAGGTTTATTTAAATTAATATGTGTAGAAAAACACAATGTTATACAGTCAGAAATAAACGGTTTCAAACACACACACACTTCTCACTTTCATTTATCACACACACTTTTTCCATTAGGACACACACACACACACACACACACACACACACACACACACACACACATACTTGGGGTCCAGTCACCTGTAACAGGCCGAGCTCAGGAACATCACGCCCCATTACACCACCACACCGCCCTGTGTGTGTGTGTGTGTGTGTGTGTGTGTGAGTGTGCATGAGGCCATTAGCTGTAATATATCCTTTCCTCTCCGTCTGTATTTGATCCCTGCTTTTACTCTGCAGCTTGTTTGCTCTCTGTCTCTCTCTCTCTGTTGGTTTTGGGGTATTTGAAGGGAAGCTACAAGTCATCGCCCCTCTCTCTCTCAGGCTGCACAGAATGTCACTGTTCTGTGTGTGTGTGTGTGTGTGTGTGTGTGTGTGTGTGCGCATGTGAGCACTTGGATGAGTTCTGGTTACTGTTGTTAATCCTCTGTCCTCACCTTGCCTCGAGATGTTTAGCGTGTGTGTGTGTGTGTGTGTGTGTGTGTGCATTAAGGGGTCTGGTTAGTTTTGGGTTCGCCGTTTCCTGCCGTGTCCACACCTCCAGAATGCTGACTCTTTAAGTTTGCGTGTGTGTTTTGCTGGCTGCCCCGTTTCCTTATCCATCGTTCAACGTCTTTCTCTAAAGAGAACCAGAGTCAAACTGGACCGTCTGTTCTCAGAGTCAACGACATTCACATTTGAAACAACACAAATGACTTAAAGGGGAACTCCACAGATTTATAATGTGCATCTGTACAGTTACATTGAGGAGACAGAGGACGGATTGAGTCGTCAAAATTGAAGCAGCAGAGGGCAAAATCCTGACTTTTAGTCCCTAATCAGAACAGTAGATCCTACACTTCCCAAAATGCAGCTCCACTGTGTTTCATTAGACCATCCCTGCCTCCTAAATACCTTTTAAACACAAACTAAACAGTTTGTAACATGGCTTTTCTTCAGTTCAAACCAGAGTCAGAGTTCACTTTAATGGCAAGATACAAGAAACCCTTTCCCATTTCTCTCATTTTGTGCCTCCTCGTCTCCTCTGTCCTCGCTTGTGACCTTTAAACCAATATCAGTGCTTCACCTTGAAGGATGTCGTCATTCCTAAAATTTAATAGACATCAGGGATGCACGATATTGGATTTGTTGCCAATATATAACAACTCATTTGACCGATAACTGATATCGATATATCCACCTTTTCCCCACCTAATGTTAGTGATCATCAAGTCTGTTCTGTAGTGGAATTAACATCATATTATACATACAGACTCTTATCATGACGGACATGAAATACTGTTCAGTGTCTGTAATATTCAGTCATTGTGCAAAATAAGAAGAAGCATGTTGGCTGATTCTGAGAGTTCATTTTAAAGCCAATATCGGCCAAAACCGAGGACGAACGATGACCCCGAGGCAACGTATCTTCTTAAGTTTAAAGCCTGTCATCTTGACTCCTCTCTCCATGCATCTCTTCCTTGGCCTCCCTCACTTGACACTAGGGCTGCAAGTAACCATTATTTTCATTGTCGACTAATCTGCCGATTATTTCTTCGATTAGTCGACTAATCATTTTATCGAAAAATGTGTTAAAATGTTGAAAAATGTCGGTCTGTCTCTCCCAAACCCCAAAATGATGTCATCTAATGTCTTGTTTCGTACGTGTGTAAAGCTGCCAATATCTGAACGTAAGAAGCTGCAATAAGAGTATTTTGGGTACTTTTATAGTACTTCTCTATGAAAAATGACTCAAACCAATTAGCCAACTACTAAAATAGTCACTGATTATTTTAATAGTTGATTAGTCATCGATTAGTCGACTAATTGTTACAGCCCTACTTGACACTCCTGTGGACAGGACTAAGATGTGAGGAGAGGATGAGAATGTTCCAACTGGGGAATGAGAAAGGCCTCTTAATGTGCTGCGGTGTATGGCTGCACAACATTGTGATAGTGAGAAAAACATTTTATAAAAAGCAGTTGTAACGATCAAGAAATATAAATATAGAATAATATTAGAATGGAGATTTATATTCTTACTTTTCAGAGGGTCACAAAAACCTTTATTTGACTGTTTTCACAGGAAGTGCAGCACTGTACACGACTATATACAGTACAGGCCAAAAGTTTGGACACACCTTCTCATTCAATGCGTTTTCTTTATTTTCATGACTATTTACATTGTAGATTCTCACTGAAGGCATCAAAACTATGAATGAACACATGTGGAGTTATGTACTTAACAAAAAAAGGTGAAATAACTGAAAACATGTTTTATATTCTAGTTTCTTCAAAATAGCCACCCTTTGCTCTGATTACTGCTTTGCACACTCTTGGCATTCTCTCCATGAGCTTCAAGAGGTAGTCACCTGAAATGGTTTTCCAACAGTCTTGAAGGAGTTCCCAGAGGTGTTTAGCACTTGTTGGCCCCTTTGCCTTCACTCTGCGGTCCAGCTCACCCCAAACCATCTGGATTGGGTTCAGGTCCGGTGACTGTGGAGGCCAGGTCATCTGCCGCAGCACTCCATCACTCTCCTTCTTGGTCAAATAGCCCTTACACAGCCTGGAGGTGTGTTTGGGGTCATTGTCCTGTTGAAAAATAAATGATCGTCCAACTAAACGCAAACCGGATGGGATGGCATGTCGCTGCAGGATGCTGTGGTAGCCATGCTGGTTCAGTGTGCCTTCAATTTTGAATAAATCCCCAACAGTGTCACCAGCAAAACACCCCCACACCATCACACCTCCTCCTCCATGCTTCACAGTGGGAACCAGGCATGTGGAATCCATCCGTTCACCTTTTCTGCGTCTCACAAAGACACGGCGGTTGGAACCAAAGATCTCAAATTTGGACTCATCAGACCAAAGCACAGATTTCCACTGGTCTAATGTCCATTCCTTGTGTTTCTTGGCCCAAACAAATCTCTTCTGCTTGTTGCCTCTCCTTAGCAGTGGTTTCCTAGCAGCTATTTGACCATGAAGGCCTGATTGGCGCAGTCTCCTCTTAACAGTTGTTCTAGAGATGGGTCTGCTGCTAGAACTCTGTGTGGCATTCATCTGGTCTCTGATCTGAGCTGCTGTTAACTTGCCATTTCTGAGGCTGGTGACTCGGATGAACTTATCCTCAGAAGCAGAGGTGACTCTTGGTCTTCCTTTCCTGGGTCGGTCCTCATGTGTGCCAGTTTCGTTGTAGCGCTTGATGGTTTTTGCGACTCCACTTGGGGACACATTTAAAGTTTTTGCAATTTTCCGGACTGACTGACCTTCATTTCTTAAAGTAATGATGGCCACTGGTTTTTCTTTAGTTAGCTGATTGGTTCTTGCCATAATATGAATTTTAACAGTTGTCCAATAGGGCTGTCGGCTGTGTATTAACCTGACTTCTGCACAACACAACTGATGGTCCCAACCCCATTGATAAAGCAAGAAATTCCACTAATTAACCCTGATAAGGCACACCTGTGAAGTGGAAACCATTTCAGGTGACTACCTCTTGAAGCTCATGGAGAGAATGCCAAGAGTGTGCAAAGCAGTAATCAGAGCAAAGGGTGGCTATTTTGAAGAAACTAGAATATAAAACATGTTTTCAGTTATTTCACCTTTTTTTGTTAAGTACATAACTCCACATGTGTTCATTCATAGTTTTGATGACTTCAGTGAGAATCTACAATGTAAATAGTCATGAAAATAAAGAAAATGCATTGAATGAGAAGGTGTGTCCAAACTTTTGGCCTGTACTGTATGTAGTACTGGGGAAGAACTAAACTTTGTGGTACTTAAAATTCAACAGCGATTATACTTACTAAATTCCAGTTTTGGAACATCACCTCACTAAACAAGTTCTCATCTGGTTCACTTCATTTTTCTGGGCAGGACTGAATTATTTAATGGTGTGATATTTTTGTTTAATATTTTTTCAGCAGCTTTTGACATCATTTACTCAATGACAGGCACTGGTGTACTGTTTTCCTCTGACTAATAACAACTGACATTTTTTTAGACCTCTTATTCTACAAAGTTCTTTTTCAGATCAAGAATTTCAGCCAAAGTTTTCAAATGTTAAACAGCTGTACAAAATAAATAAATAAGTAAAATACAAAATGCTAAATTACATTCTAAAATAGAAACAACAGAAAATGATGAAGAAAAAAAATGAAGGAGATGATAAATCTGAGCAACTTATTGATGCTCTGTGTTACTCTGTGTAACGTTTCAGTCAGCATGGCACCCTGGTGACTGAGGGGTTAAAATACTGATCATGTGCTACAACATCTCATGAGCTACACACACATATATCTACATATGTATATATGAATTTTAATGGCTGTAAATGCTGTAGCTGCTGATACTAATTCCTCTATTTCTGGAATTCATTTCACTTTTCAGAGAAATCTGTGAAGGAAACCTTCAGTGAGGGATTACGCTGAGTGACATAAGCCTCTAGACAGGATGTGATGTAAAGAATCTCTGCTTCCATGTTTATGTGGACGTATCTTTGCTCTCTCTCCTCAGGTGTTGGTTCCTCCACAGTTGTGGCATTTTCGGCTTTCCTCAACGGCCGCTACCCCGCCGCTGACCTGACCGGAGACGTCACCGTGTCCTACAGCTCGCCCACAGGTAGACACACACACACACACACGCACGCACACACACACACACACACACACACGCGCACGCACACACACACACACACACACACACACACACACACACACACAAATTTCCTGTTGGTTTCTGTGTGTGCTAGTTAAGTTCCAATCAAAACTTTTAAAATCATTTTGACTGATGGGTTTTCCAGAAACACTGGTGGTGATGAGTTCCTGTTTGACTCAGAGTCAGTCAATCAAACTTTGCTCTGAACTTGTTTGATTGTTGTTCGAACAGTACGATCATTAAAAACCTGGAAAAGTCATTGAATCTGAAATTTTTCCAGGCCTGGAAAAGTTTCAGAAAAATGTATAAACCCAGAAAATTTTGGAGAAGTCGTGGAAATTTCCTTCATTAACACCTGTGTAACAGAGTATATAGACTGTGTATGGACAGATCAGTCACGTCACTGATGTCATGTTGTTTGTGGTTTAACGTCAGACTCCAACCTGAGTTGCAGCTTCCACTGAATCCAGATGTAAATTCACGTGATGTCAGAAAAGTGCAGATTTATTTATGTCTGGCTTCACTTGGTTAAGTACAAGGTAGGCTTGAGAAAGACCGGGAGTCAGGATGGACAAAACATGGACTGTGTAGTTTAACTTTCAACATTTCGAACATGGGAGAGACGATACTAGCTAGCCATGCCAAAGGAGCTAACATTAAGCACCAAGCTGCTGCGCAAAGAAATGAACTTCTGTTACTGGTGTGAGCCCTAACTGTGGGCGCTACATGTGGCTAATTTTCACAAACATTATTTCAACACGTCATGTGAAATCATAAGCCAGCTTTTTCAGGTCACCTCACACGGCACTTCAGCATATCTGATTAATAAGTTGTAAAACTGCAGTGACACTCAACATGATTTACAGTGACAGTGTTCAAAGCTGACAGATATCTAGAATCCAAAACAAGTCTTGAAAAAGGATCTTTCTTTAACAATATTAATATGAAAGTAACATTATGAATGCAGTCTGAAGTGTAACATCAGATCCAGTGTTCTGTAAAGGCGCTGAACACCAGCTGCTAACAGAGCGCTGACTTGACGTAAGGATATCTGGGCTCCTTCCAGACAAGCCCAGTTCATCCCCCTGCTCCCTCCAGGCGTCTGTTTCCAGGCCCTGCAATATTTCTGGAAGATATTACTTTCCCCTGCAAACCAACAAAACCACTCTTTATTTCAAATGTCACAGACGTCCTTTTTTAAAAATACTGATTTCAGCGTTGGTTCAAAAAACAGCTCATGAAAAAAAAAATCTGTGTTTTCATGCTATTGTTTCCTTTGGATTACATTTGCTTTGGCAGGTGTCAGCTGGTGGAACAGTTCCCCTCCCCAGAAGCACATTTAATGTGAAATGTCTGGAAATGTTGGGAAGTCTTTTTTGTTGAGCTTTATTGTGATGCTAAAAATAGCTGAGAATAAGGAGCATTTCAATGGGCCTTGGAAGCCAAGCAGCTGGGGTGGAGCGCAGTGTGTAGGGGGCTGATCTCGTGTTTTGGAAGGGACCTGTTGGACTGGAGGTAGAAATTGGAAGAGGTTTATTAAAAGTTGGAGGAAGAAGAGGCACGCAAGGGTGGAAACAAGAGAGCAGAGGTGAAGTTGGACGAAGGGAAGGAGGTGAATTATGAGTGGGTGGAGAAGAGTAAAGGGAGGAGAGAAAGGAGCAAAGCTATTTTAGGGGTCCAACATTCACCGTGTCGACATGCACACTTATATCTCGCTGTTTTTGAATTTGATACGGATCCTGTAAACAGCATATTTAATTTGGGTATTCAGATTGATGCCTTGTTCTGAACATAGCATATTCTGATTAATACGTGTGGAATATGCCAAAATATTTCAGGTTTTAGGAGCAGTCTTTGGATGTGTATGTGACACATTCCAACACAGTGTCACCCCCAACTTGTCAAACACACATGCTTGGACACCGACGCACCGAGGCCTGGTTCAGACTTCACAACATGCCAATTTTGCAACCAGACCTTGAAGTGTATTTATTAGCATCTACGAGCATTTAGCATTGCTGCGCTGATCAGTGCATCATTTCATGCTGCATTTCTATTGGTTGGTTAGTAAATGTAGGTGGCAACAGCAGTCACACAGTGAGACGGTCATCCTACATCGCAAGACTGTGACAACGGTCATCCTTGAATGCGGCTGGAATAAAATAATTGACTCATCTGACTCAAATCAATCTTCATTTGAATGATCCGATATAGGCTCATAAAATCTGAGATTGATCTTTTAATGTACACTTTTTCCCACTGTTGTGTGAAGCTTTAATCCCGTTAATCTTGCCTGGTAGTAAACGACTCTGCTGCTAAATTATTAGCGACGGTAGTCTTGAGAAGCTCCGATGTTAGTGGTTCTTTTATCTGTAACTGTTAGCTTACTGTTTTTATGATTTGGTGTAATTCATTATCGTGCTGCAGCAGCCTGTCCTCCTGCGGTCTGAGTGGAGAGATCCTGCGGTGGAGACAGAGAAGTGAAGATAACTTGAGCTGACGACAGCTACGTTTATTACTGTGAGTGCAACGGCCATCCTTCAACCTCTCACTGTGCGACGTAGGAGCACTGTTGTAGAGCCACGACCAAAGATATCTCCACGTTTCTTTCACATTGGTCATCTTTCGTCTCGGTCAGCCCAAAATCACACAGTGTGTACGGGGCTTTAGACCTGATGTTTCTGTTTATCTCGGAGGTGTTGGACGTGTTTATTTCTCATGTTGACTGTCGAATGTCGCAGCAAAAGAAAAAATAATTGCTGCTGTGATAACTTCCTTTCTGAGTGTTACAAACTGTTTCTGACTCAGACGGGACTTCCTGGGTCGTATTTCATGTCTCACCTTAAACAAACGCCCCTGTGCTGTTTTAACACAGGCCTGTTGTCGGTGTGAGTCCTCACTAACACACTCTGCAGAGGTTTAACCATCATGTGGCGTCTTATCTGCTCTAAACTGTGGTGGTGAACTGCAAAGTGGTCATCTTAAGAGCATGGTCTTGGATGAGTGTTGGTGTGTGTGTGTGTGTGTGTGTGTGTGTGTGTGTGTGTGTTCCTGCAGTGTTAATCTGCATTAATGCCTCGTCTCCTCTCATCCTCTAAATGCTCTCCTGGTATGGGAGGAATGCATCACTTTGTCTCTATCTCTTTCTCTCTGCTCTCCCACTCTGAGGGTGATGATTACGCCTGAACACCACCCGCCCCTCGTAACACCACCCACCCACCCAGTGGCTACTGCGCCCGTCTTTAAGCCCTACAAAGGCTTTGACATTTAAGAAGGCTGTTGACTCCTTAAGCCCTTCAAAGGAGGCTCGTCTGTGACTGTGGTCGTTACAATCTAGAAAGAATTTCATTAGTGCCCCTGTGTGATTTTCCTAACACCCTGACAATGAGCTTTACACAAACACACTTCAGAGGGATCAAGTGGTCAACTTGGCATTTACAGTAGATTGTGCACTCACACACACAATGGGCATTTTCATCCAAGCTGTGAGAGATAAGTTGCGACTGTGCGGATAATTTCCATAAAACACGGCCAGCCATGATTCATTGGTTGCTAAGCCAGTTCATGTGGAAACCCAGGGAGCTTGTTGGCAGTCTGTATTGTTTTCTCCTGTTTTATTGAGCCTGCCAGAGTGACCAACATCTCCATATGCTGGTGTGTCCAGGAGGCTGCACTCGTTCTGTTTGCTCCTTCCTTGTTAACGACCAGAACTGTAACCCATTTGCAGGGAACTTTGTAGGCTGGCTGAGGTTGTTGCTGCCAATCAGATGGTGTTCTCAGCCCTGTTTGTTTGTTTGTTTGTTTGTTTGTTTGTACTGTATAAGACACATTTAGTTACAGATTTGGTGCAGAGTTAGGCCAATGAACAAGCGAATCTTTTTTAGTGCTAACTTTTTTACAGGATTTAATTTGAGGTTTTTTTATAAAGAGCTGCTGGATGAATAAAATCTGGCACAGATACAGCAGCGCTGAAGAATTAATCAAATTTTAATCACAATTATGATTTTGGCTTCCTGCAAATTAATGAACATGATCGGCTGCGATATTGACATTTAAAATAGGAAACTCTGCTGCATTAGATTAAGCACTTTCTGAACGGCCAGCCTCCACTTTGGGGAGCTGAACGCTACACATGCACCCTGCAGCTGCAGCAGCAGCCTGTGAATAACTTTCCTTAATATTCTGACTGCAGATGGGCTAAACGAAAATCATCCATTCATCAGTCATCATCTGTTGTTTTGAAGTATTTTGCATGTAGGGGTGAACATTTCATATGCAAAGAGTGCATGAGAATTGAGTCTGTGCGACAAAGTAACACAACTAACTTGTTAAACCACCTGAACAAACACCACAATCTGCAGCATGATGAACACTCGAAGGCTGAGAAGAATAACGACCCAAACTTTACCTCACTGAATCCCCGTCCTGGTTCAGCCTCAGCTCACACATCCGTAACAGCGCTACTGTACAGCGCGTCATGGTGCTGTGACTGCTGTTTAAAAACGTATACAGCGACAGAGACGCATTTACAGGAGATGCACTGAATTCAGATACATAAGAACACAGCACAAGATGAAAATGAAGTCAGCACAATTTTGGATGACAAGTTTTGGGACAGTTTTATTTCCAGTTGTTTCTTGGAGATGCACTGAACACAGGTGAAGACGAAACTTATTTTCTCACACTGGTCCTTTAAACGGTCTCACAACCCCATCACCCTGTGGCCTGTACTCATAGAGAGTCCAACAGATGTGGGGGGTTGAAAAATTTGAAAAACAATAAGTTCACAAAAGGAGTCTAAAAAGATCCTGGAGGGATTTTTTTAAAGCTGAGATACTTCTAAGAATCTTAAAAAAAAACAGTTTGGTGTTTCTGTATTTAATTAAACAGAAGAACACCTTCTCATCTGTCTCAGTTATTATTGATAGAATAAAAGCTTCAGTCATGAAACACTCAACTGATTTTTTTTATTTGACCACAGCAGCTAATGGATCCAGAATTTCGCTGGTTTCAGCCGCTCTCATTTCTGCGCCGTTACAGACGATTTTAGAACAGGAAAGACTGATTGAACAGCGGCTGGCAGCAGGCCAGGAGCGGCTACTGTGTGCGTGTGTGCGTGCGTGCGTGCGTGTGTGTGTGTGTGTGTGTGTGTGAGGGCCTCCTTGCTCCATTTGACACGTCCTTTACGTTTAACTGCAGCTTTCACTCAGCAGTGATGCTTTTAGTTCTTTCTCTCTTTTCCTCTTCATGTTGTTCTTTCTCTTTTTTCCTCATTTTCTCCACCAGTTCTGCTTTTCTGTCTTTTCCTTGGCGGTGCAGAGCGGTGAGAGGAGGTCGAGACGGAGTAACGACAGGAGTTAATGTGTGTTTTAGGATTAGGTGATACTGCTGAATATGAACATATTTAGAGAATTTGTAGGCACAGTTGTTACGACCCGGCTCGTACAGGGAGAGGGGATGACACATTGCACCAGATGTTTTAAGAATAAAGTTATTTATTAATAAAGCGGGTTAAGGGTTGTTCTTACAATCAAAAGTGAGGCAACCTACAACAGAAAAGGGGTTTAGTGTTGCTGTAGCCCACAGGAAGTGAGGATTAGAATATATGACCTTCACATAATCCGCTCCAAATTAATCTATATTTTTAAAGTCATTACTAAAAGTGTGTGTCATATAAAAACTAAAGTGATGCTCAAAGTTGTCACAGTGAAATTTAAGGTGTGCTGATGGATTCACGTCATCAACTCATGCATTGAGTAACATTACAAGTTAACGTTCCACCTTAAAAGTTGCCGGCAGTCGGCCCAGTGAATGAAGTTATTTTTTTCTCTTTCATTTTATAGTTGTAGTTTACTGATGTATGAACAGAGGTTACATAAAACCAGAGTGAGCATCCTCTACTGACCAGTCAGACTGCAGGGTTTCTAGCTCCACCTTTTAGTACCAGATCTGTGTGCTAGGTACCCCAACAGAGGGGGGACCAAACATGGGGACGGTTTTTAGGTTCATCAAATTAGAAATATCCGAATATTTCAGTAAAAGCCAGAGTTGTGACGGAGAGACAGACCGAGGCCGAGTTATTACAGGAAGGAGCCGCTGCAGTGAGGAAGTGTGACTTTCATCAGCTTTAATAACATGTGAACTTTCTGACTCAGCACCTCTGAGCCTTTTCATTGGCCTGCAACCTGCCATCTGCTTCTCATTCACCTTCACAGGAAATCCTCTTCGACCAATCAAATCAGAGCATAATCTGCCAGACTTCTATTGCAGCGGCGTAAAGGTTAGAGAAGCAGGAGGCCGACTGTTTAAATCCCAGAGCAGCTGGGAAACCTGGCAGAGAGGAGCACGGATAAAAGATGCTCTCCCTTCCAAAAAAAAAAAAAAAAAGTTTCGCAACCTGAGTTTGATTCTCACAGCTCAGAGTTACTGTTCTGCCCTTTTTGGATGTTCCTGCTTATTTTGGCAGGTCGCTAACAATCCTCCAAAATAGGAGACAAAAGAGGAGATTAATTGATGCCTTATACATGACGGATTTCTCTTAAATCTGCACACACACAAAAATCTTCCTCAGAGATCTAGTATTTCCAAATGCTTTGTCCAAGCGCAGCAGGACTGATACCAGCACATGTGACTGTCAACCTGTCAGCTTGAGCTTTATATATAATGTGATTCCTCTACAGACGGTCCGACAAAAGAAAAGCAGTGAAACATCTCGTGTGGTCAAAAAAAGGTTAAATAATTTACACAGTTCTGAAAAGTAGAATTACCACAAGGCAGAGAAGATGCATGCTAACAGTGGGCTGTAACAGGGATGTCAGTCTCGGTTGATTTGCTTTCGATGGGCCGATACCCGTTAACTGGTCACTAACTGGTTATTTTTTAAGGGACAGAAAGACCTGAGAAAAAGATGGGGATGTATCTGCACTTATGGTTGCTGCCATCTTGCTCTAGTGATGTCATTTGGAGCCAGAGTCTGTGTGTTAGCGATCTCCAGTCATGATCTCCAGTCACTGATCATGAGCACACCGTTTGACGCTCACAGCTGTCCATCATGAAACTTCCTTATTTTCTTTTTCTTTTTTACATCATATCACTAATTAAAACCAAACTCATCAGAAAAACAAACAGTTGAACATCAGCATGATAAGACATACCTAAAATGACATAAACCCTCTTTGGGAAAATTTATTTGACATGTACTAAGTTTATAGTTTGGCTCATGTCCCATCTGCCAACATGGAGGGGCGGGGTTTATGTACTGCAGCCAGACACCTGAGGGCAATCCAGATGCTTTAGCTTCTCTTCAGGGGAGCTGTCACGTCGTCCATAGAGCCCACCCTCTGTTCTTCACTGTTTCCTCGGCTGCTCTGCACTGCACACCACCCGGGTCAGGTGACAGCTATCGTTAACTGGTTTGCAGCACTGCTTATTCAACAGTTACAGCTGGTTACACTGTCTCAGCGGTGGAAGAAGTTGCTGTGGAAACATTGTGCCCACCCTGCGGTCGTACAGACGAGGGATGTCAGCTGTTAACCGTTCATCTGTGACCTGTCTAGAATATTTTTGACTGGTTACACATGTTGGTCTGTGGGTTAATTTTGCTGCCCTTCAGTTAACTCTTCAGTGCACTGTGCACTACCTGGGTCTGGTGGGAGCTCTTTAAAAGTGCCACTCATTTGGTGATTACCGCTGTTAACGCCATCCTGACCAAACAAGGTCGCTGTGGAAAGATTGTGCCCAACCTCAGTCTCCCCTCAGCTCGCCGCAGTGAGTAAACTGCTCAAATTTGAGCCGTAAACTTCCTTTTGCATTTTTGACTATGTTATTATTGTTACCTCTGTTCCCACTGTTAGCAGTGTCAGTGGTGCTTAGTCAACAATGCTTAGAGGCTTCTGCAGCTCAAAATGAAGCCTCCCAATCACGAGGTGAGCTGGGTGGAGATGAGAGGGTGGGCACATGTTTCCACAGCGACACTGTTGGGTCAGGGATGGCAGTAACAGCAGTAATCACCAAATGAGTGGCGCTGCTAGTGAACTCTCGACAGACCCTGATGGTGTGCAGCGCCGTAAACTGAAGAGCAGCCGTAGACTTGCAGACCAACATGTGTCGGCGGTCAAAGATATTCTCAGCAGGTCCATTTACCATTTACCATGTTGATGGGATGACATTTTATCCAACTTTTAGGTGAAAGGTGAAATTATTTACTCTAAATGTCAGCTGTAAATGTCTGTTGCTTACAGGGGCTCCTTTATCTTTGGCCCTCCATGTCTTAGTTTTGCACACACAGTTTTTCGTCGTCTGTTCGCTGTTGACTGAAGGTGTCTTCTTCTCTTCTTTTAAACTCTGATGGTTGTATAAGCCCAGATGTCTCTTTCTCCAGATTTCATCAGACCAGTTTTCATACTAACCCCTCGATGAGCAGATGTTTAATTTTGGATTTGGACATCTTATCATACTCAGGATCGTTCTGGCTCAGTCAGGAGGGCCGCGCTCTCCTCCAGCGGTACTTTCCGAGTGTGTGGGAAGGCGAACGAAGCACACCCAGAGTGTGTTTCAACTTTGTGTAAATCCATATGTAGAGAGAAAAGGAGGAGGTTTTCACAGGGAATCCCCTCCTCTTCCAACAGTAGAGTCCAGTTCTCCCAGTGCTGCTTTGTTACTGGTCTGCACTGAAGAAAACTAGACAAAATATAGTGATAAAAAAGTCTTTCATCTTCTGTTTCTGTCTCTGTGATCTGTCTGAACGTTATGTTTTAACCTTTAACTCTTCTCCTCTTCCTCTCTGCAGAGCTGAATCCCAAAGGTAAGAATTGGTCTGTAGGAATAGACAATAATAGAGTAGAGCGAGTAGAAGCACACACACACACACACACACACACTTTATTAAAAACACAAACGTGCACTGTAGACGTACACATATACACATCTGCAGTATTTTGGGACACAGTTTAATATCCTCTTACACACAGAAACACACACATAATCAAAACTACAGTGTCTGCATTCCAACATACACACACACACACACACACACACACACACACACACACACACACTGCTGTATATACAGGAAGAGACTGCTGCCTACTGTTTATGTTCCTGTAACGTGATACTTGGCAAGACTTTGTACACACACACACACACACACACACATGCAGATGCTTGTACACACATACACACTTCCTCACTGTATGGAATAAGTAAATATCCATTTATATCCTTTTATAATCTCTGCAGTTTACACAGAAACATCATCTGTTTCACATACACACACATGGAGGCGCACACACACACACACACACACACACACACACACACACACACACACATACATACACGCACCTATTTGAGTTGTAGTGTTCCTCGTCGTCAGCCAGTGTTTGTTTTAGTGCGTCTGAGTTTGTGTGCTTTGATACAAAATAGGATGTCCTGTAATCTATAGTGTGCTTAGAGGCCCTGCAGTAGTACACACACATACACACACACACACACACACACACACACACACGTACAGCAGTGTATTTTTTTCCTCCCACTCTTGTCTGCAAATTGTGTTCATATGCAGCTATTCTGCATCAGCCAAACAGATTGTTGGCGACACGTACACCACCAAAATTAAAGGTTTTTAATCTGTGTGTCAGAAAGAAGGAAAAGACTTAAGTTCATTAAAAAAAACACAACAGTTCTCACACTTATTTATAATGGTATGCACATGTATAAACTCACACTGCTACATCAGACACACAATAAGATAACTGTTCTAATGTGAACTGAACTGAAAGGCTTGGAGGAAACGAGACTAAAGTGTTTCATGCAGTTCATTCTCATTGACGTAGATGTTGGGTCAGTCATTAGAGAGTCATTCTGGTCAGAAAAACATGCTTCAAACCCACCAAAGTTTATTTTAAATTCAGTATTTTAAACCAGCAGGTTTTTACAACGTTGCACAACAGCCCGTTGCAAGTAGGTGCCTGTTTTCAACTCGTCTCGTCGAAAATCTTTGGACTGAACTGGGCTTAAAAGTTAACAGTTGCAATAGTGAATGTGCACTTTCAAACACACTGTTGCCTGTGTTTGTTGTTTGTTCATTGTTGGCTCAAACTGTTGTCTTTGGTTCAAGCAGTCACCACATCACAGCACTGAAAATGGCATCTAATTGTTTTTCATTGTTTTGAATCATTGATATTCTATTTGTCTGTAAAAATATTCATTTTGGAAACTTGTGTCAGTGCTACAGAGCTGTTGATGTTTGGTGAAGTCAAGGAAAAGATTTCAATTACATAATAGAAATGTCAGATTACTAAAATGCTGTAAGACAGACACTAGTGTCAAAGGAATTATCCACAGTCCACACCTGGACTCTCAGTGACTCTCTGACTCTCAGTGACTCTCTGACTCTCAGTGAATCTCAGTGACTCTCTCTGACTCTCAGTGACTCTCTGACTCTCAGTGAATCTCTCTGACTCAGTGACTCTCTCTGACTCAGTGACTCTCTCTGACTCTCAGTGACTCTCTGACTCTCAGTGACTCTCTCTGACTCAGTGACCCTCTCTGACTCTCAGTGACTCTCTCTGACTCTCTCTGACTCAGTGACCCTCTCCGACTCTCAGTGACTCTCTCTGACTCTCTCTGACTCAGTGATCCTCTCTGACTCTCAGTGACTCTCTCTGACTCTCTCTGACTCAGTGACCCTCTCCGACTCTCAGTGACTCTCTCTGACTCTCTCTAACTCTCAGTGACTCTCTCTGACTCTCAGTGACTCTCTGACTCTCAGTAACTCTCAGTAACTCTCTGACTCTCAGTGACTCTCTTTGACTCTCAGTGACTCTCTCTGACTCTCAGTGACTCTCTCTGACTCTCTCTAACTCTCAGTGACTCTCTGACTCTCAGTAACTCTCAGTAACTCTCTGACTCTCAGTGAGTCTCAATGACTCTCTCTGACTCTCTGACTCTCAGTGACTCTCTGACTCTTAGTGACTCTCAGTGACTCTCAGTGACTCTCTGACTCTCAGTGAGTCTCAGTGACTCTCTCTGACTCTCAGTGACTCTCAGACTCTCTCTGACTCTCAGTGACTCTCTCTGACTCTCAGTGACTCTCTGACTCTCAGTGACTCTCTCTGACTCTCAGTGACTCTCTGACTCTCAGTGACTCTCAGTGACTCTCTGACTCTCAGTGAGTCTCAGTGACTCTCAGTGACTCTCAGTGACTCTCTGACTCTCAGTGACTCTCTGACTCTCTGACTCTTAGTGACTCTCAGTGACTCTCAGTGAGTCTCAGTGACTCTCTCTGACTCCCAGTGAGTCTCAATGACTCTCTCTGACTCTCTGACTCTCTCTGACTCAGTGACCCTCTCTGACTCTCAGTGACTCTCAGTGACTCTCAGTGAGTCTCAGTGACTCTCTCTGACTCTCAGTGACTCTCTCTGACTCTCAGTGACTCTCTGACTCTCAGTGACTCTCAGTGACTCTTTGACTCTCAGTGAGTCTCAGTGACTCTCAGTGACTCTCAGTGACTCTCTGACTCTCAGTGACTCTCTGACTCTCTGACTCTTAGTGACTCTCAGTAACTCTCTGACTCTCAGTGACTCTCTCTGACTCTCAGTGAGTCTCAATGACTCTCTCTGACTCTCTGACTCTCTCTGACTCAGTGACCCTCTCTGACTCTCAGTGACTCTCAGTGACTCTCAGTGAGTCTCAGTGACTCTCTCTGACTCTCAGTGACTCTCAGACTCTCTCTGACTCTCAGTGACTCTCTCTGACTCTCAGTGACTCTCTGACTCTCTCTGACTCTCAGTGACTCTCAGTGACTCTCTGACTCTCAGTGAGTCTCAGTGACTCTCTCTGACTCTCAGTGACTCTCAGACTCTCTCTGACTCTCAGTGACTCTCTCTGACTCTCAGTGACTCTGACTCTCAGTGACTCTCTCTGACTCTCAGTGACTCTCTGACTCTCTCTGACTCTCAGTGACTCTCAGTGACTCTCTGACTCTCAGTGAGTCTCAGTGACTCTCAGTGACTCTCTGACTCTCTCTGACTCTCAGTGACTCTCTGACTCTCTCTGACTCTTAGTGACTCTCAGTGAGTCTCAGTGACTCTCTCTGACTCCCAGTGACTCTCAGTAACTCTCAGTGACTCTCTGACTCTCAGTGACTCTCAGTGACTCTCTCTGACTCTCTCTGACTCTCAGTGACTCTCAGTGACTCCCAGTGACTCTCAGTAACTCTCAGTGACTCTCTCTGACTCTCTCTGACTCTCAGTGAGTCTCAATGACTCTCAGTGACTCTCAGTGGGGCTGTGTAATGTGAATCACTGATGCACAATCAGTGCATAAGAACATGATTTGTTGAAGACTGGCTGAGCTGTGACTGCGTGTATCTCACAGGAAACGATCAAAAGGCACATAAAGAATGACCATGTGTGTAATGCATGCAATATATCCACACACTCACACACACATCTTTGATACACACATATTTGGACTTTGACATACGTACACACTAAATCACACACACAGGGCTGACATCACTGCAGCTGTGGTAAGAACCTGATCCTGTACAGTGGTCCTCTGCTCAAATAAACTCTGTGGTCTTTTCTCTCCCCCTCTCACATACACACACACACACACACACACACACACAGATTCCAGATAATTGGAATCAGAGTCCTCTGAGGCGGCAGTATAGTGGAGCTACAGCAGCTTTAACAAGTAGCAGCAGCGGCGCTCACTTGTGATTTTAAGTGTGTTTAACAGTTGACAAAGCTTCACTTCCCACAACAGCAGCACAGCAGGCAGCTATCAGAGGTCAGGTCTGAGGTCACACGTCACAGTACGTGATATATCTTAAAAAACGTCTCTGACTGCAGGTTCCAGAAGCCTGCAGCTCGGGACAAGCAGTAAATAAGATGAAGCGTCTGTGGGAGAAACACAGTAACCTCAGTT
Source organism: Epinephelus lanceolatus (assembly GCF_041903045.1). NCBI lineage: Eukaryota > Metazoa > Chordata > Actinopteri > Perciformes > Serranidae > Epinephelus > Epinephelus lanceolatus. The sequence continues at coordinate 1,818,798 of NC_135743.1, forward strand.
TACTGTAACTGAGAGATGATGTTTAGTCAGTTACTCACTCTCTGGCTTCAAACACCAACAGTCTGCTCTTTGTCTTTCCACCGTGTCTTGTCATCCTTCATGTCATCAAACCCGACCAAAACTGTGACATTTGACGCAGGCGGGTGATGCAAAGTTTATTTATTGCCGTGGCAACACTGACAAATTGCGATCCAGCATTTAAACTGGGCTCCTGTGGAGGTGACGTGACTCAGGATGTGACTGCAGCAGATACAGAATACATTTGAGTCAGCTGGAAACAGTAAGCATGTGTCCGTAAAGCCTGTCCGCTGTTCACACTGATCAGAAAACATCAGATGAGTCACAGATGAGAGAAATTAAATTACAGCAGGGACAGTGTTGCTGTCTGATAAGCTCTAAATGTCATGAACTCATGCACGTAGTTCACATTTCCACTGCATGATATGACATAGCTCTACTTAACTGGACTCACTCCTTTTTTGGTTTTCTGTGAGGAGAAGCCGTGGATATACCTGGTCTTTATTTGGTACCAACATATCTGCATATGTTTGCACAGTCTGTCAGCAACAATACATGATTTTGGTAGTGGAAGCATTGCGGTTTCTATTTGAGTAGTTTGGACCAAACACCTTTAAACAGGTGTTGCTTGCCTGCAGGGAGACAGTCCATTTGCAAAAGAGATGAAATGCAATCTCAGAACCCAGCGGCTACATCTGACGAAGACTTTGCTTTTCACTGGCTTTTTTTCTAATTTACCAGTATTTATATACAGATATGTGTTTATAGAGATTGGCCAAAATGATGCTTTGACCATAGACTGTATAAATAATGGATGTAGCTAGGGATGCAGGATAATATCAGTATGTCATTGTTATTGGCTGATATCAGTTTTAGAATGACCTATCAGAATCAGCCAACATGCTTTTTCTTATTTTGCACAATGAATGAATATTACAGGCACTGAACAGTGTTTCATGTCTCCATCTGCTGGTGAGCCGTCACGATAAAGGTATGCATGTACAATATGATGTTAACTTCACTACTTGATGATCACTAAAAGTAGGTAGGGAAAAAATCGGATATATTGATATCAGTATTGGTCATCGGTCAAATAAGTTGGTACATCTCAGCATATCTCAGCAAATTGTGCATCCCTAGATGTTGCTACCATGACGTCACCCGTTGGTTTGAGGACTCCTGTTTTGATGCCTTGAGTTCAGCATGTTTGCCATCGACGAGAGGGTGGATCTGACTCATAGACTGGAGCAACGACAGCCTTGATGGAATGTAATCAGGACAGTTCTATAAACGTTCAGCCCCTGTACAGTTGTCGTGAATGTTGAAATTAGCTAGAGATTTGTTTATTTCTGCTGTAAAGTTGGGAGTCTGTGGGTATTGACTCACTCTTGGAGCCAGCCTCAAGTGGACATTCGAGGAACTGCAGTTTTTGGCTTCATTTTTAAGCCTCTGAAGCTGCTTGGTGTGGACCTGTCTTATGTTGCTGGTGTAACTATCGTCCTCAAACGATAAAGCTGATGGGTCCTGATATCGAGGTTTTAACTGAGCTGATCAGATACTACAAGGTGGAGTTAAAACACTGCAGATCACTGACTGGTCAGAGAGAATCAGGGCATCCTGCACAAACACGCCTTTTTAATGAATTATTTTAACAACATTTCTGTAGGAATGACCCTGCACTAAGGTTTTAGATCTATGGAAGCGGTCGATCACTGTAACATGATCGCGGGACCTTGTTTTTTGTTCCTACAGATCTTTAAGTCTAATTGGTTTTAAATCTGAACATTCTCAGAGTGTGTTTATTCACCTGCTCAGTCACTGAGCTCCGTTTAAAAACAGAAATCTGAAGCCATCGGTCTCAGTTTGATTTTAAGTTTAGTTAAAGTTGGTCTGAGTATTTACTGCCTCCTGCGTCTCCTTGATAAAACGTTCAGCGCTCCCTGAGGGTCAGTTAGAGCGACTATTAGTAACACAATCCAGTGAGGAAAAAACAGAATGTGAATAAAGTTCAAATCAAAGGGGGGTAAAGACTCAGACACATGTGGTGTGTGGGTTCAGATCAGGTTTTGGGTGAACGCAGTGAGAGTTTAAAGTTTACTGATACTGAGCAAACAGCTGAACATAATGCAAATGTCTGTCTCTGAGCAGTCTCACAGATGTGTTGGAAAACATGTTTTTTAAAAGTTTATAAAGTTTTTAAAGCACACACACGCACTGATACACAGATACACTGGTCGTGCAGGTAAATCTCTGTACTGAGGGTGTGACCTGGTGACGACAGTCTGGGAGTGTACAGAGGTGAAGCAAGATGAGACACACACACACACACACACACACACACACACATACACAGTGGTGAATAGTGATGCTGAATTTGACGTGAAAATGTCTGGTCTTTTTAAGCCTTTCATGACCTCCTTTCCGATTCTCTTCCTTCATTTCACCCAGTTTACCTCCGTCTCTGTTTTCTGTGTTGTCTTTCTCCTCCCACAGTCTCAGATTATTAATTATTACGCTGCTTTTATTTTCTCACCCCTTCCCCACCCATCATTAACACCAGAGGAGCAGAGTTTCTCATTTTTAATATCAGAATCCTCACAGCGATCTGATAATTGATAACAACCTGAGAGTGAGCTCAGTTGAATCAGAATCATATAGAAGTCCCAAATTGGCAAAAACTAAAACCAAAGACACAGATAGTTTTAGACCAAACTAAAACTAAAGCCTGATTTTATGTGCGAGAACTAAAATGTTTTTTCACACCTACTTGAATTTTTCAGTGTAATTTTAGTTTTCTATAACAACTCAATCACTGCCATCTCCTGGATGTGACAGGATGCTGATGTTGTTTGTTCGCTGCTTCTCCATTTGAATTTAAGGTGTTCCCCAAGGTTCAGTTCTCGGCCCCCTCTTCATCCTGCTTCATACTGAACTGTGACAAATCAGAAGTTGTCATCATCAGTCACAAATCTCTTATCAGATCCACCCATAACTTCTTCCCCTCCATCGATGGCTTCACTCTGCTCTCCTCCCCTCATGTCCATAACCTCGGTGTCATCTTTGATCAAATCTTCTCTTCTGACCTAAACAGTCCTCTTCCATCTCAGAAACATCGCCCGCCTCCGCCCATCCCTCTGCTTTTCATCTGTAGAGAGTCATTCATTCATGCTTCATCACTTCCAGACTGGACCACTGCAACAGTCTCCTCCACAGTTCATGATACAAAACTCTCAAGAAACTACAATATATCCAGAATTCCAGGGCTACTCAAAGTTCACCTGGTAGATCAGGGTCCCCCTGTGTACAAAGGCTGTGTCCTTGCTGCAACGGCCTCAGGTTTGGATTCCAACCTGCAGCCCTTTGCTGCCCATTATCCCTTCTCTTGCCTTCTTTCCAACGCTGTCTGCTCAAATACAGGCTATAAAAGCCCAAAAAATAATCTTTAAAAAGAAAAATTACATCCAGAATTCTGCCGCTCATCGTCTCACAAACGAATGCACCTGTGACCACATCACCCTGTCCTTCATAACCTCCGCTGGCTCCCTTTCCCCCAGCTTATCCTCTTCAAACTCCTTCAAACACCACAACCTGGCTGCCCCTACATGTCTGAGCTCCTCCACTTGCGCACTCCCTACCTGCACTCTCAGGTTATTGTTATAATTTTATTATTATTATGATAGCGATAGCGAATCAGCTGGATGTTAGAAATTGATCAAAATCAGCTGAACAAACAATTAAGTTTTGTGATCACTAATAATTTTCCAACATGGAGAACTTTGAGCGTTTAGAAAGAGGTTTGCACTTCTGACTTTCACATTGAGGAAACTTCCTACATATTCAGTCTGACATGTGGATTTAACCCTCTGTTTTGTGTTTGTTGGACGTAATTTGTTGCTGAACGTTTCAGTCACCCAGGACGACAGGTCAATGAGGGAGAGGAGAGAAGGAAGTGGGCCACATTTTCCTGTTTTCTCCTGTTTTCTTTGGCTTCCCGTCTTCTCTCTCTGCCTCATGTATTCAGACCAAATTGAATTATTCACATAATCACGTAATAATTGCTTGTCTGGACTGAAAGGTGCACAGTAGTTGCAGGTAATTATTGCTATCTGTAATAACCTGGAACATTCCATAATTAAAGCGTCCCTCCCTCCCACCGCGGCCGTCCTCTCTCATATTATTCCTCTCTCAGTCCGTCTCTCACGCTGCTTTATTTCCACTCATTTTCCTGCTCCACTCAGGTTCTCTCCCTCTCCTGTCGTTTAGTTCACCTCCTCCCCCCTCCACCTCCCTCACTCCATCTCTTCTTAACAACTGTTTTCCTCCATCACCCCTTCCCCTCGCTCTGTTATTCTAGCTAAGTGTAGATTTCTGCCAAACTCAGCACTGCTTAAGCTCAGGACATCATTATAGTTGGCCTTAGCTCTCCTCCTCCCCTCTTTTTTCTCTTCTCAAAATTTCCCCCACTTTTCACAAAACTTCCTTTTCTGCTCTCTCGACAAACACTTGTCCGAACCTGGTGTTGATGTTGAGTCTCTGGGCCTCGTAGCTCTCAGATACTCATGTAATGTGAACATCTGCAGTGTTGACTGTGTTAACAAATGTTAACCTGACGGCTGTTTGGAGAGAAAGCCTGAAAAGCTTTGTGCTGACCTCGTTTGATTCGCTGTAGAGGTGTTTTGCAGAGATGGGCGCCACTGAAAGAGGAAGTGAGCTGTGAATTTAAGGTTGTTTTTCAGGAAGAGAGCTACAGGAGGAGGGAGGATGAAAAATAGTGTAAAATAATGCAGAACTAATCAGTTATTATTGGTAGCAGTAGATAATGTAGCATCAGTAGAGGCTTCTCTGAAGGACAAAATAATATGTATTTAACTCAAACCCAAAATAATGTAAGGTAATGAGGAGACAGAAACTGTTTTTACTTTTTAATATGCAAGCCTCGACAAAAGGAGTCGATTCTCTCTGCAGGCATCTGAAAGATCTAAATTGTGTAGAGCATGATGGGAAATGCAACATAACAAGGAAAAAGTATGATGAAAACAATTCTACAGTTCTGATATGTTTTCTTTCTCTCAGGAGTTCCCAGGGTTCTCCAGTCCAGGTTCAGTCTTCCTCTGGCGTTGGTGTGTGTTCCCTCCTCTCCCGCCAAAACCACCAAGTTTAAGATCACCGTGGACACCAACCAGCCACCTGTCAACCTCAGCGCCATCTTCCCAGGTAAAAGCAGACACACTAACACACACACATTGTACACTCTTACACGTCAAAACACTTACACAATGTTTGGAAAAACTGTTCTCAGTTTCACAAACAGTCAAAGTTCTGCTTTTGGATCACACATTTTTATAAAAACCAACACACTGCATTGGTTGAGGCTTTGGCAGAGGAGACTTCTTCTGTAAACTGATACATGAACACGCACCTGATCCACTGTGCTGCTGCTGCTGGTCAGCATGTTGATGAAGGTGGACCTGCAGGTTTCATGTGGTTGTAGGAGTTATCTGAATAACCTTATTATCTCTGACTACAGTTTATCATTTTTGTGAGTGCAAGACGAGTCATTGTACAAAAACACTGTAAAAGAAGACCATACAATAAAGATGCATTTTCACCCAAAAAGACTAAAAGACATTTAGTCCCAGGGAACTAAAAGGTTCCTTCAGACTATTGTTATCTGCACTGACATGAGAACACAACACGGTGGGACGAGGGTGTTGGTGGTTGCAGTAGTGAACACAGTCTGCAGCCTGCAGTTCACTGTGTCCGTCTGTTTCATCAAAGAAGAAAAAAACATGTTGAAAGAAATGGCACCTCAGGTTTTTTCTCACTGCGACGACATTTAGGCTGCTGCTACAGAGCTTTAGTTGGGTATAATGAATCACATGCAGAGTAAAAAGATGAAACCAAGAATGTCAGTCTCCAGTGAATTGAGCTGAAGAAAATTTCCATTTACATCCAATTTTTTTTACATAAAATCATGATCCTTCTGTGGAAGGATGCAACCTTCCAAGTCAGGTCCTACATGGACTAGGCAAGACTCCCTCCTAGCACTCGGTGAACACACATTGTAACAGGCTAGCGAGTGCTCAGGTGTGCGTCGTTGAAGAGGCCCCGCCTTAAATTATGTGGGTACTTCATGCCTGCAGAGGATACACACACACATCCTTGAAAATTCTCTTAAGGAAGGACTCAGTCAGAATCAGTAGAATTCGAAGCATCCTTGACATTAGGATTCGATGCAATAGCGTCCTTGAAATCCAGCCGTTTAAGGATCCTTCACGGACTTTGAGAAGCTCCAACTAAATTGGTTCCTATGGTGACGTGTGTGAGTGTGAATTTGTGAATAAGTGACTCAGTTCTCTGGATAAATATGATTCTATAAATGCAGCCTGTTTAAAATTTAATTTTAAATAAGATATGAAACCAGAGATGAAACAATATAATATGAAACATGTTGGTTCAGTTGATCTGAGACAGACAGGTCCTACAGATAGTGTCAGCTGAGAGCTGAGGACCAATAAGCATCCACAGGAGGGCGTGACATGACGCCAGATGACGTGAGCAGGAACGGAAAGCTTGGGAATGAGAGAAATGTGTAGCTGTACATGTGTATACATTCATATGAGTCATCAGCTGTTATGTGTCTGTGTGTGTGTGGTTGTGTATTTATACCAGTGTGTTTATGCCTGTTTATTTATTTGTGATGCTGTGTGTGTGCGTGTGTGTGCGCGTGTGTGTTTGAGCCCTGAGAACCTCTGTTGTGTTTCCCAGTTATCTTCGGTACAATCGCCCACAATCAGCAGCTCTGACGTCTAAACACACACTCAGCATCCTCTGTGCTTTTGTGCACGGAGGGATTTGTGTAAGCTGCTGCCTGCTTACATTGTGTGTCTTTGTGAACAGTGTGACTGTATCTTGTTCACCTTTGTTGGCGTCTTGCATCACGATAGGCTGTCCTATCTGTCTCATCACGCTGCTGTCTGTCTTTCTGTCTCTGCAGAGTTTTCAGCTAAATCAGAAGATAAGGATGGGAACAGTTTGGCTTTCCAGTTCCTGTCAGGAGCCAAAGTTACTGTGCAGGCCTCCAAGACCTCCCGTGAGTCTGAAAACACCACGACATACTGAGCACTGGTTCACCTCCATGGAAACTGGTTTACATGTAAATGTGGGAATTCACCGTCCCTGACACAGAGCTGCTTCAGAGCTTCAAATATTTCCCAAATGGTGTCTATATTACTCTCAACGTTTTGTTGCCTCTTTGACACATTTCAATACTTTGTGATGAATCATGAAAACCTATTTTTTTACTTTTGATTTCTCTCTGTGACTCTTAGAGCCTACTAGAATAATCAGTAACCTCCCCCTCCACTTTGCTCTTGACACAGTGCATAATCTGGGCACAAAGTAAGGCACAGGAGGGAGAGGGATTGCACTTACTCCCTTTATTAATCATGTGGTATTTTGGGCATATCATGAATTAAATGATGATAACCTTCAAAAGCTGTGCCTGCACCTAGTGCTCTACTCTTTGCATGGTGGATTCGGTAAATTGGAGCAGCGAGCGATTTCCTACTGAGAGTGAGGCAGTGAGAGCAGTCATGTCACTGCAGCAAATATCAGAACTACAAACTGTAGATGTAAACTTGACAGAGGAAACAGAGCTGAACTTTAAGCTTCTTAAATAATCAGAACATGTGCACCGCGTCTCTTTTTGTGTGGAGTCAGACAGCAGCTCTGCAGCTCTGCTATGTTCATGCATATTTTCCTCAAGAATGATGAATTATTTCACACATCTGAAACCCATCCACACCTCCTTGTGTTTGTAACAAGCAGAGTGTACGAGTGTTGTGAACACGCCTCTGTAGATGCATCATACTATGTGAATAATACGCCTTTTTAAATAGCAGGAACATATAGTACCGCACCATTCTGACTTAGGACCAGGTTTTTGTTGGTCAATGGATCAGTCGCTTTCTGCTGCCTCAGAATAGCTAAATGCCAAAAACGCACCTGACCTGACCAAACCGTATTTTAAGACCAACACGTCCATGATGACAGATGGGCTCAAGTACTACTCATGCTATGTGGGCACTAGCTGTACTGCATCAGTCTGAAACTAGAAATGCACAGCTCTTTGAGCCGCTCTGCAGTGAGTGTAAGATACCCCTGAAATTCTAAGACTGTCTTTCCATACGTCTTGAACCTTCTGCAGAGCCTTAATAACAACCAACATGCTACTTTTGAATATTGTCGTCCATCACGTTTTGATACCTCTTGGTGCCTTTTAATATCAGATAACCTGATGATGATGCCTTTTGATATGCCCTTTAAACTTTTTGAGACCACCGACACATTTCTTTACCTCTTGTTGACACATCTTATTCCTCTCACTTCTTTAGAGCTCGACAAACCTCTTGATACCATTCACCAAGTCTTAAGACCTCGTGATATATTATTGTTATTTAATATCTTTAAATGTTTTATTGTAGCCTTTTAATGCTGATCATGACTTTTACTTTTTTTCTTTACTTCTCAAGTCACATCAGCGGATTTAATTTCCATTCACAGTTATTGTTGTCATGTTACCCCATCCCTGCGTAAGTGTGTCTGTCTGTGTTTGTCAGAGCGTTACCGTATCCAGAGCGACCACTTTGAGGACATGTGGCTGGTGGTGAAGGAACTGGTTCAGAGATTCGACCAGCATTTCTCCAAACTGGGAGTCAAAGACTTCAAGAAAAGCTTCAGTGGACCGCTCCCGCTGCAGGAGTACTTCCTGTCTGTGGACAACCACTTCCAGGTATACATCAACGCTGATGCATCAGCTGACCTTAACAAAGAGATAACAGAGTATTTCCAAGTAAATAAGAAGTCTCCCTGTGTGTGTGTGTGTGTGTGTGTGTGTGTGTGTGTGTGTGTGTGTGTGTGTTAGCTGCGTGTCAGTGCTCAGCAGTACCAGGATCTGCTGTCAGAGCGGGCCGTCCAGTTCAGAGCCATCCAGCGCCGCCTACTGACTCGATTCAAAGACAAAACCCCGGCACCTCTGCAGAACCTGGACACGCTGCTGGACGCCACCTACAGTCAGGTGAGACACACAAACACACACTCACAGAGTTCTGCTGGAGACTTGGGTGCTCACATGGGTGATAAAGGAGAGACGTGGGTGGAGGTGGCTGTGAAAAAACTGCTGTGGACTTTTAAAGTGTCATTGACTACAAGACCCATAATCCTCGGGTGATATGGGCCAATCACTGACTCTTTAAATGCCTCTAAACTACAGGAGGTGTGTTCCTTCAGCTCAGGCTGTGGTTGGCTATCGAGGCCAAAACAACAGCACTGGAAGCTCCTATTGGCTCAAGTGAGGTGTCAATCAAAAGGTCAGGAGCTGGCCTCCATTTTGAGATCCTGGCTGGTCAGTTATTTCCATGCAGGACAGAGACATGATGGATAATATGTGGAGAAATGTGAAGGTTTGAAAGGATGCAGCAGCAGTTGGTGGATATCTGTGGATGGAATCATGTGTTTGGACGAAATATGTGACTGGATTTAGATCATCTGGACTGTTGTCAGTGTGTGAGAAAGGAAATGGGGACTGTGTAAGCTGTGATTCAGTCAGGATAATATGGATCTGTGGATTATGATAATGCTTCACAGGTGAGTTATAACTGTTTGCTGTTTGACAGAAGCAGTTACAGAGCCGGGCAGCATGATTGGCACCATGAGGAGCGTAGCTTTCAAATGATAGGTCCTATGAGTAAACCATTTAAACAGCAACAAATACAGAAGTAGTTTTGCATGTTATAATCATAAAAAATCACCTTAGGAGGGCCCATGGACGGGCCGCTGGATTTCTAACAGTATATAAATATAAAGTTTTTGTGGAAAGGAGCAAGTTGAGGTGGTTCAGCCTCTGATTGTTACGGCTCTGAGAGGAGACTGAAGGGGAGGCGTGCAGGAGGTTAGACATGATAACACCTCAGGGGCCCCCCAGGGGACGCTTGAGGACATCACTGGGGTGGAGAAACTGAAGGTGTAGACAGCCTCACTCAGTCTGCTGACGCTGCGACCTGGATCTGGATCAACAGCAGAAAATATATATTCATATTTTAATTCGTTTGACTGTTGGTGGCAAATTTTACCTCAGAGTAAGTCTCACTCTCCCACTCTCTTATGCTGTCTTTCATTAACTTACAAAAATACACATGTGCGTACACACACACACACACACACACACACACAGAGCGATGACGTGTTGGTGTAGATTTACAGTGTGAGAGTTGTGTTCTACTGATTTATGGACTTCCTCTTTTAAGGTGATTAGCTGTGAGCTCACACCCAGTTGGACACACACACAGACACATGCACACACAGACACACACACACACACACACACACACACACACACACACACACACACACAATGTCACATTAGTTTAAACAGATACAACGTGTTAGAGACACACTTGTACCTGCACGTCGATGTTTAGACGCTCGCTCTCCATCCCTCTTTCTCTTTGTCACAAAGACTATGAGTGTGTGTGTCTTTGTGTGTGCTTATGTATCTGTGTGTGTGTATCTGTGTGTATGTGATGTAGTTGAGGTCAGTGTGAAGCTGATTTTGAAACAAAGCAGCCGTTCAGCTTTTGTCTTAAGTTTGACGTATGGGAAGGTGGAGCTGCGTTTAGTGTCTCAGTGATTGTGTGTGTGTGTGTGTGTGTGTGTGTGTGTATGTGTGTGTGTGCGTGTGTGTGTGTGTGTGTGTGTGTGTGTGAGAGAGGTAAAGTGATGGTTCCTTGCCCCTGCTGTTTACTCTAGAGGCCGACTTGGCGGTCATCGGCTGCACCATCCATTAGCTTCTCGTTAGCGTAGCGTGGCGGTGTGACATCATCTCTTCATTAGCTGTTAAAGCTGTTGGTGCGTCAGTGTTTGGCTCTCTGTGATCAGAGACACTCTCTCTGTTCAGCACGCTACTCTAACAATACTTTACTCTGACGCTCAGTAACTTTCAGTGAGTTCAAGGAGAGGAAATTAATGAGCGTGTTGAAGTTCTTAATGCCATTAAAGCCAAATAAACAGCGTTGACCTCAGGTTGGCTGCAAGCTGTCACATGTTAATATCCTCACTCTGTTTAATGTCTGCCGCCTTAACTGTTTAATCAGCAGCACTTACTGCAATCATACTTAATCTGTGATGTTTTTTTAGGCCTGCTGCACCGTTGTAGTAATAACGTGTTGAGATCCATGTTGAAGGATATGTTTTTTATTTAGCCTTTATTTCAACAGGTTTGTCCCAGTGAGGTCTGTTACAAGGACGACAAGAATAGCAGCAACGCAGAGTTTAGACAAAAAAATAACATTTACACTAAAGCACATAGTGTTGAGTCACATGAAACCATCAGATAAAACTTGGAATGTCCCGATCCGATCTCAAAGACCAGGGCCAATCACATCATTTTTTTAAAACTGCTCGGGACTGGCTATAAAGAGCTTGATTGGATTCTTTGTTTTACGTTAGCTGTCACACGAAAGCTTTCATGTGCAGCAACAAGGAGTGCAGCCTTCGTCAACTCTCCTCTACTCCTCTGAGCTCCTGTGTGTGTAAGAGCAGCGCCTGAGCCCCGCCCACAGCAAAACACCACATGTTATGAACCAAGGATGTACGATAATATCTGCACGTCATGATCCTATCCCATATACATATATCCCTCATGGACGAGCACAAGAGACTGCAGGTGGATACAGTCTGACAGGCAGCCCCTGGTTCAAAGCTCAGTAAAGGGACCTGGACCAGCCTCATTGTATGCAAATAAATTCATCTGTTTATTTAATTATGGATCTCTACAAATACAGTATGCAGTGTTTTAAAATTATGTTTGAAATCACAAATTTTGATGCACCAAAACTGATCTTTTGCCCGTCATAATGTCTGAGTCAAAGCGTACCCGACCTGCACCCCTGATCAACCCCCCCAGGCTCCAGTCCCTCACATGAAGCTGGTTCTCCGTTCTTGAATTGGACGTCTCTTTGACTGGATGGTGAAAACATTCAATCACTGCCAGGTTAGGAAACATGTTAGCATGCTCCTTCCACCACCATCAAACCTCCAAAGGATCCGAACTCCATGTAGGCTGCCACCTCATCCTCGGGCTGCAAAGTGTCGTGGCTGGAGTCCTCCACGTCGGTGACCAATGTGACCACGGGGTCAAAGGTTACACTGGTGTCACTGACTTTCAAAATAAAAGGAACTGTCAGAATATTAAACAGACTGCACATCTCTTTCATTTGTTTTATTCTGAAAGATAAAGAATAGATTTTTGTTCTCACCCTAACCCCCATGGAGATCATTTTTACCCATACTGTGAATTTATATGTATACATATTTTTACCTGGTACATAGCTTTTTGTTGGTTACCTGTCAGGTACTCGGCCTGGTTAGTTAGAGTAGCTGGATGCTCTGCAGCAGCTACGCCGTCCGTGTGAATGCTGCATGCGTGTGAGCAGCAGAAGTTCTGCTCATGCAGCCAGTGTGGCCTGATGCCTGAATTCCACTGAATGTGTGTCCGTTGCGGAACGGCTGCGCTGGTTATCCGCTGTGTGCTCTGCCATCCGTCAACACCCACCGGCTGCGTTTGCTGTGCGGAGCGGTGCAGCTCCGCCGGACAGCGGGAGTCATGAGGACCCACGGGATCTCGCGAATTCACGCATAATCACACGATATAACAAGATGTAGTTTCTATAAACAGAACCACAAAACCAGAGGAGTAGTAGGAAGACATCTGGGTGCACCTCCCTGATTAACATCTCCTCGTCCATGGTGTCAACGGGGTGAAATGACGTCTGAAAACCTCTGACCTGTTGACTTCAGGCCTGCCTCCACCCATTATGACGTTTTCAAGGTGTAGTGCAGGGAAATATGATCCGCCGTGAACACTGTGTATTTTATTTTGAAAATTAACCGGATGTTTTATTTTGTTTCTGTGCACGACCTGGGGCTTACCTCATATAAGTCTGTCAGAGGGCAGTGGAGATGAGGAGGCCTGAGAGTGGCTGCAGCAGGTGAATGCACAGAGTAACATATGAGACTCTGATGGACAAAGAATGATAACGCTCATGTCTGATGTGTTTAAGCAAAACTCACTGTTTTATCATTAGTAAACATCACTGTAAAACTTTGAGTAACCTCTTCAAACTTTGTGTTTCTCGACTCGTGATGTGCAGTTTGAATTACGTGTCAAAATGTTGCTCTGTCTTCACTGTGACATCCAGCTCTGATATCACGACTCTGCCTCGTTGAGCTAATGCTTCCTGCTGTCACTCCTGTCCATCACCCCTTCTCTCTCTCCGTCTCCCTCTCCCTCCGTCTTCCTCTCTTCCCGCCATCCCGCGGCTCGTATGCGGGAAGTTTCTGACACACTATACACTCTGTAATGTATACACACCCGCCATAATGGAGGCTATCGACGGCTGGTCGGAAGAGTGATGAATGCGTCAAATTAATAATTCATGTCAGTATTAGGAGTCATGCAGCTGAGGCCGGGGCCAGCTCAGCAGTTCACTGTCTGTAACAGGACCGGTTTCATGAGGACACTTCACAGACTCTGTTTTAATAAAAGGCTGATGGGAGGGAGATAAAAATCAAATGTGCTTTTAATTTGATGATTTACTGAGACTTTTTTTCTAGTTTCATCTGTCACTTTCAGTCAGTTTCTACTTTTCTTGGAAGGATTTCTTTCTTTCCAACCTTTTTGTTTTTCATCATATTTGATCTCATTTTAAGTGCATTTTCTTTCAGTTCAAACCTTTCTGATCTCTATTTGTTTGTTTCTTACTTATTTGTTCACTTTCTTCTGACACAGAGGTGGTAAATAAACCGTCTACCAGTTATTTATTTCCAAATAAGTGAACCTTTTAGCTTCCCATTTTTATTAGCTGTTCATTTAACACCTTGCTCAGAGGCACTCCAGCGGTCTTGATGAAGGAAGGAAGGATGTTGGTCCCTCACTTGTCCCACTACAATCTTTTTTTCTGCTCAGTTTCAGGCCCTTAAACTGAGTTTCTGGTCAGAAACCTTCACCAGGTGAAACCTCCGAGTCTTCACAAAGTAAAGTTTTTTGTGGGTGTTTACCTCGTGAAGCGGCGGCTCGGTGCCAGCAATCACACTGTTGTTAGAATGAGAAAGGAATGTGTGGCCAATCAGGAATGCTGGTGAACCAGGCACCTCTTTCATTTCGGCCCAGAGGAATGTCTGCTGGGTAAATTTTCTGCATTAATCTTAGGTGATGGGGGGGATTTCCCCCTCGTTAGCGGTGTGTGTCTCCACATGCAGCGGCCGGCCATGGCCGACGAGCCGTCAGAGATAAGAGGAATGAGCTCCCTGTGAGAATACTCTGCGGTCGGCTGTGCATTTATGCAGCGGAGGATAATATTTCCATTGTTCATGCTGCCTTTATGAGCCTATATTTTATTCATGAATTCCTGAGAGCTAGCGAGCCACGGCTGAGTTTTTCTGTGTGTGTACATGTAAGCTCAGGAAACTTTTTCATCTGCCGACCTCAGTGGCTGGATTCCAAAATACACCCGATGTTTGAACCGTTGGACCAGCTCGATGTGATTGATGAGTTTCAGAACAGAGTGAGACTCGTGAATGATTGTTTGTTACGTGTCAGAGCAGCTGGTGGAGAAGACAAACCAGCTACGGACTGAATTCTCCAGTTTGTTTGGTCATTGCTGATAAACTGCAGCTCTGCTCTGTCAGTATTTCTGTCTCCTGTCCTGGTCGAGGTGTGTTTCTCCTCCACCTCCCTCCCCCATCACTCCTTAAAAAGCCATCAGTCATCGCAGCCCCTGTGTTTTACACTCTCCCCTCTAACTGGTGTTTGATTAATCTGTGGCAGCCAGAGGTTGACCTGGCGCTGGTGCTCCTTGGCTAACTAACTCACCAACCTCTCAAACTGGAGGGGAAACCCACGACTGTCAATCAAAGAAATAAAAAGCCCTAAAAAGAGTTTGTGGAAATGGATGACGAGGGGCCAAAGGGGGCACAACAAAGGGAGGGAGACTTTTCCCTTCCCATAAATATTTTCTCCAGCGCTGTTTCCTCTGGATGTGAAATGTCCGTCGTTTGTTAGTATTAGCATTAACGCTGGGCTAGCGAGAGCTGACATCTGGGAGGTGGCAGCGGGGAGCTCAGGAGCCGGGCCGGGCTGGGCCAAGCTGAGCCTCCCTGTAATTATGAGTTCAAACGCTGGAAGAGGGCGGTGCGCTGACTGACGGGGTGACTGACAGGCCGTCCAGGGGCCTCGCGGGGCCCCTAATGGAGGCTTCTGGTGGACAGCAGCTTGATTTATCTGGCCCCAAATGGAGCTCTAAACATGGCTAAACACAGATCCCACTGTGGAGCGCAGGACCACCGCCATTAACAGCCAGGCCTCTGACTCCTCGTGTCTGTGTGTGTGTGTATCTAAGAGTGCATGAGGAAGTGTGTGTTTCAACTATGTATATATATGTATGTGTGCTCGTGTTTCATTCGGCCATTTGTGTGTTTTCACATTCATGACTGTGTTTATTAATGTGTGTAATCATATTTCAGATGGCATGTGCGTGTGTGTGTGCAGGCATGTAGACTGTGTGTTCATGTACTGCACAGTGTGTTTGTGTAGAGTGTGAGCGCGTTTCAGCAGATTATGGCTGCATGTTTTTTTTCCCGTGTTTGCATGTGCACTAGAGGTTTTTATGGGTACAAACATTTGGACCAAATCCAAAACAGACTCATGGACGACCGACTCAAACCTGACATGCAAAAATACATTTTCAGCAAAACAGATCAGGGCTCTCATTTATAAAGCAGAAAATGGCGTGCACCAAAAAATATTCTGATTTATAAAACCGTGCGTACGCCTGACAGTGTGCCATCTGAAGATGAAAGTTTGATCTGTGAACACAATTCATTTATTTATTTATTTATTTATTTATCTAAGTTTGTTACGGCGATCTTGGCCTGCATTATGATGAGGACTCAAAATGAGGATATGGAGTTTGATAATCGTGTGAGAGCTGTGCTGACTTTATTTCCAGACTTTACTAAGTCACAAAATCCATATGTGCAGCTGGTGAAGATGAACGTAAGTCGACTGGAGACGTAAAAGTGTGTGGCAGCACTGCAGTGTCTCCAGTGCACTCTGTGTGTGCACAGTCGTATTTACTGCAGCGATTTTACACACAAAACTGTCTGAGAACTTAAATCATGCATATTCATAATACGTATTTACAGTATTGGAAGATATTATTGGAAACTGTTGATGCTCTGTTTTCTAATTATTGAAAGCTATTTAATGTGTCAGCTGCATCCCTCTCGTCTGCACTCTGCGAGGAGTGTGATGGTGAGACGGCGCTGATGAAATAATGAGCAGAATCTGAGGTGAGATGTGAGTGAGCTCATAATTTTTACAACTGAAAGGTGTTAAGTTGCTAATAATGCTGCTGGATTGGATGATTCTGGTGAAGCAGATCTATAAGTAACGTGTGATATGAGACGACATGAAATGTGTGAGAGACATTATTATATGTTTAATGACTCCTCTCTCATTTAATCTCTACACTCTGGCTTCATATCTGTTTCCCCTGTCTACAAAATGTTCACACGCATGAGTCAGAGTTTCCGTACAGGTGCACACTTTCTCCCGTCAAGTTTGTTTTTTATAGATCTGCACTTTTGCGTGGTAAGTGGCGTACGCCTCTTTCAGGCCTTGTTTTGTATGTACGCAGTGTTTATAAATGAGACCTCTGATCTGAGATCAGAATAGACCCGAATAATAACCTGACCTGACCCCAACATGCAGTAAGAGAAACTAATAGACTCAAATAGATCCAGAACTTTGACACTGGCAGCAGAATGTTTCTCCACTGATTAATGAGACTTGGATTACACTGCAGGAGCTGTGTGAGTTTGTAATCTGATGGTTTGATGTAGTTTTAATGTTGTTAAAGGTGGTTAAAAAGTTAAGATATTTTTATTTCATTTTGGTTTTGGAACAGACACTCGAGTCATTTTGGCATTTTTATCAAAATATTTAAACTCTAAAGTGCACTGATCCAGGATCTGAGACGTGTGTGACCCTGCGTCAATGACCAGTCTATTTGTGTAGCAGTGGACTGGTGATGCATTACCAAGTATGTGTTCATGTAGATAGAGTGTGTGTGTCTGTGAGTGTGTGTGTGGTGTGAATGGCAGGCTCTTAGGTGCCCTGTGTGTGTTTGTGTATCAGATTAAAGGACCGACGGGAGCCGAGAAACTTCCTCCCTCTCTCTCTCTCAATCACGTTCTGACTTCCCTCAGGAGATGTTTCAGCCCAGGTACACACACATTTACACCCATCAGTGCTTTCTCTCTCTCTCTGTCTCACACACACACACAAACACACACACACATACAGACTGAGACCCCTCTGGAGGCTGAATGGAGCACAGAGGGTTGACGGTGGTCTGGTTTGTTTTCCCTCAGACACTTTGTTTATGTGACTGTCTGTCTTATCACTGAATGGCTGTCTTTCATTCAGCTGACGGACACTCAGTGTTCTGTGTGTGTGTGTGTGTGTGTGTGTGTGTGTGTGTGTTTGTGTGATGGGGGTGGATTTAGTCTTTTTCCCCCCTGTGTGAGACCCTCGGAGCCTCAGGAGGTGTTTGCTGGAGTTCTTCAGGTGACGACAGTCTCAAGTACATGTTTCTTTAAGAAGTCTACAAGTCAGATTTTTTACATGTAAATCAGTGTTTCTCTGTTTTATTTTTTTTTACCTCTATGAGGTCAGAAGAACAATCTCCCAATATGATAATTTTATTTTTTTTTTGACCTGATTCACATTTTGCACCTCTGTGGCGGCGATGGCCACGGCTGGAGACATTATGTTTATAGCTTGTACGGACACACCCCGTTCTCGTGAACATGATATCTGGAGAACGCCTTGAGGGAATCATCAAGCATGACACAAATGTCCACTTCAACTCATCAATGAAGTGATTAGAATTTAGTCGTTCAAAGGTCAAAGGTCACTGTGACCTCACAAAACATGAATCCATATGCTAATTATGACAAAAATTCTTATAAAAGTCCAACAGAATAAAATGATGAAGTCATTAGATTATATATCCAAAAAGGTCAAAGGTCAGCTCACTGTGACATCACAAACCGTTCTCATTCCAAAGTTGGCAAATACTGACACCTGACACCAAAAGCAACCTTTGGTGAGCGGTGTCAGTTCGTAAAGTGGCTCGACCGAAACTTTTGCAGTGTTATGATACGCCGCTGGTCAGCAGGACAGCACCTGTCATGGCAGCATGATACGCAGATGGACAGTGTCATTTCATATTGCAGCCACACTGCACCTGTCACAGAGGTATGATATGCCGTTGGACGGCGTCAAGTTGAAACACTGCAGATAACAACATAATATAAGGAGCTATGAAGGAGCTACGAATGTAGAGCCACACCATGATGATCTTTTCCAAACCCAACCACATGCTTTTGTTGACGTCCTGGTGCTGGATGTGGCGTCCTAGAACATCAACAGCAGATGCAGGAGGACACCTACTGTGTCACATGTAGATGTAAAAGGTCACTGACAAAGTGGCGATATGGGATGACTTGAGATTAGAACATGTTGGACATCATACTGTTCTGCAAAAACACTTTTTGGCGGTTATTCATCATCATATCTCAGGATGGGATACAGCTGCTCTCGATAGATTTAGGCACCGTACAATACGTTCAGTGACAGTAAAGCTTCTCTATTGTAGGAACAGAAGGGGAGACATTTGGTCAGATACTGAATTGGTGACTCTAATCTTGAAACTGTGCTGATTGTATAGATCTTCTGTGTGTGAAGCGTCCATGTTTTCACTGACATGGATGGAGACTGTTAGAGACATTGGACTTGTCTGGCATACAAAGCAGTTATTCTTTGAATCTCTTTCTCTGCTACACGACTTTCTGTGATGAGCAGACAGAAATCAGCCGGCGTTTAAAGCCTTATTTCATTATTTGGGATTTAAACGGTTCGTCCATTCAATTCCAGGTAGCATGAGGTCATTAAAAAGTCTGTTTAAAGTTAAACGGTTTCAGATTTAGTTGTGTTAAACTTTGTAATATCAGTGTTCTGTGATAGAGTTTTGGTCGTCAGCCCAAAGCGAATCAGCCCCACCCTGAACAGCAGACGGGTTCGAGCCGAGTCTGGCTCTGATTTCTCTCGGCTCCCTCGGGCTCGATCAGGTCATGTTTCATTGTATTTATCTTCCCCAGATTTTAATCAGGTTCGGGCTCATTAAATGCCGCAGCGGTTGCGGGTGAGACAACACACAATCAATCGGTTCCAGTAGGATCAGGCCAGATTTTTGGACCCGACATAAGCCGTAGTATGAAAGTCGTGTAAAAACAATCACAGAGGGAGGAAGAGAGGAGCGAGGATGGAGCATGTGAACTGTTCTTTATCAGACAGACATAGATGACCTGCCAGAGGATTTCCTCATAGATGTGGTGCAGCCGGAGGAGACTTTATTATTAACATATGGATGTGGTCGGAGTGGGAGGGGATGCAGGCCATCGAGGAGGGGATCAGAGGGGGAGATTCAGAGGAAGATAGGAGAGATAGACAGATGAAAGTGAAACAAAGACAAGACTGACATAGAAATACAAATAATGAGAGTTTTGGATTTACCAATAAAAAGACACGTGGAGACAGAAAGATGAGGAGATGAAGTGAACTGAAATATGGAAGAGTAGGATAAGAACACGAAGAGATTAAAAGATGGAAAAAGACAGAAATACAAAAACAGAATACAAGTGCAAAAAAAGAGGGACAAAATATGGGAAATGGGGCCGAAACACAACACATATCTGTTTTTATCATAGTTTATTTTTCAGGACAGAAGAGTTTGTTACGAAAAAAGAGATGGAACACAGAGATCTGTCCGTCTGTCTGCATGACAAAAACATCACTGTAATTTAAAGATATTCATGCAACAAAACATACGATTGTGAAGTGAGAAGAGATTCAGAGATGGAAAAATTGACACTAAAAAAGACACTAATGAAATGTAGGTGAAGCATCAGAGATATGAAACTATGAAACGTAAGATCTGACTCAGGCAGATGGAGGAGAGAGGGCCGTAAATGATCTCCTCCTCCTTCCTGTCCTCTGATCCCACAGCTGAACGAATCAAAGAACAAATCTGACTTTTATTGTCTGTTTTATTTCCCATTGATCTGCTTTCATCTGTCTGCTGTCTGCCCCGCAAATGACAGAGTGATCCGAGCTCCTCATCACACCACAGAGGACGGACCAAAGAGACGAGAGACAAAGGACAGAGAAAGTTTACTGAGGGCGAGGAAAGAGAGTGTTAGCGGGAGGAAAAGAATACTGCAGATGAAATATGAATTAATTATTAAAAGGAAAACTGGAAAAAAAAATTGATGTCATAAAGAAGCAGAAATAAAAGTTTAAACAATGAGCCACACACACACATAAAAAAAAGATGAATCAGTGAAAGAAATGAAGCCCAGGAGGAAACAATCAGATGACACAGCACTGAGACAAAGAACAAATTTAAAACAGGATGACGATAAAGAGGAGCTGAACTGAGAATTAATGAAACTGAGTCAACGCTGAGCGAACTGTTAACCCTCCGAGACCCACATGGACCCATTTTTGCATCCCAGTCTCACTCTGAAGTCGTTGAAAGCCGGCGCTTGGTCAGTGTCTTCCAGCATCAGGCACCAATGAAAAAAGCCGTCCTTTCACCTCAGTATGATTCGCTGCTGGTTGCTTAAATTTAGAGGGTGTAGGGGCTTAGAGTAGGGATAGACTGATATGGATTTTTTAGGGCCGATGCCGATACCGATTTTTTTCCATCACCCTTAGCCGATGACCGATTATGGACTGCCGATTTTCTTGAGCCGATATTTGGGGCCGATACTGCTTTTGCTCCCTCAATTTACATAAAAAAAAATTACACAATGATTACAAATATTACAGGTCTCAAGTTTAAAATAAGAAAGATTTATTGAACAGTAAAAAATACTAAAACAAGATGGAAAATTGAGGTAGAACAGGTAGAATATTATTATTATTATTATTATACATTCAAATAAAAAAAAGAGTTCAGTGCTCTTAAATCTTCCAGTAATGTCTTTATAAAATAAACAAATATTTAAGCTGAAGCATAAATAAAACAACAACTACTGTACACAGTAGGATTCAACAGCTTTGTTCAACTTAACCACATACTTTCAAATGAAAAGAAGTGGAAAAATAAATAAATCCGCAAACCCACGCGCGTATCGGCCGATGCCAATACAAGTAAAAAACTCAAATATCGGCCCGATATATCGGCCGGCCGATGTATCGGTCTATCCTTAGCTTAGAGCATTATGGCGGACGTTTATGTTGAACATTTACACGATCACTTATATCTCAAAAGATGTCGTAGCAAGTTTCAGGTTGATACCATTTGCTACACAGATTTGTTGCTAAATTTAAGTATTTTTGACCACTGAATAGTTGATCAAAAAGATAAAAATCCATGCTGTGATTTTGCATCAAAAACTTCTGACATTTGGAGATTTCTATAACAACTATATTTTCCAGTGGCTGGATGTTGAGCACTTTTATTCTGGAAATTGCTGAGGATTCCCTTATTGTCAATATGCCTGTGAAAGCCATCAAGATATAATAGGCGGAAATATAACATTTATACTACACACAAGAAATGGCATGGTTTTTGCCCAAAACTGTATGAGACTGGCATAAAGTGGGCATGTCTGTAAAGGGAAGACTTGTGTGTATACCACAGAACATATTTTCATTCTGATGTCTTGAGGTGAGAGGTCAAGGGACCTCTGTGAAAATGGCCATGGTTAGCCTAACTTTGGAGCATTATTTAGCCCCTCTCTGAGAAGCTAGCATGACATGGTTGGTAAATCTCAGCCTCTGAGAGACAGGAATGTCGACCAGGATCGCTGGAAGCCCGGCAGGCCTCAGAGGGTTAAATGTAAAGAGCAAAGGAAATGATAGACTGCAGGAAAACATTAAAAGAACAATGATACTATATGAATTTAAAGTAAATGAAAAATTCATAAGAATCCCTCCAGCACTGTGAGGAGACGGTCATCAGTCCCTCAGCGGTCCTGCTGTGCTCCACTTATCAGTTTTCCTGCCAAAATATTCAAACGTGAGTTCTGACCAGTGAATATATAAAGACAGAGTTTCCCACCATGCTTACCACATCATTTCTCTTTGTGTCCTGTTGCTGGGCACCAAGCAGAGATTTAATAAATCATCCATGTTGGAAAGCTGTCACGCTGAGAGGAGATTAGAGGAGCAGAGATTATAGACTGAGGCTTTTTCCCTGCAGCTTTAATTAAACAGTCTGATAGTTCAGTGCCAACAGTTTGGGCCTGATATGACACCCCTGACCTGTGAAACCTGTGGCTGCACTATTCTCCTCCTCCTCCTCCTCCTCCTCCTCCTCATTATCATCATCATCATCATCATCATCATCACAGATGAGACCTGGTTGGGTCTGCTGGGTGTCAAAGGTCAGCTCTGACCTTGTGTGGTGGTTTCCAAACTCCCCGCCTGGTTTCTCTGGCACAGACGTTTTGACTGTAACATACAAAACCGCAGCAGGGTGCTGTTTGCATTCTGCTCTGCACGTGGGAAGCTTTTGTTTGGCCGAAGAGTAAATCAAATCAACTTTGCAGCTCAGAGGACGAGATGTGTGGAGTTCCGTGCTGTCGGCCGTGTCGACCACAGACTGTAAACTTGTGTGCTCTCGATGACGTTATGAGTCAAAAGACCACAGTGAAGTGGTGACTGACGGCGTCCATTTGCTGAGCTCTGGTCTGGTGACTGGAGTGAAAAGATACAGGGCCGATTATGAAAATTAAACTAATGGTGATAATGAAAATATAAGTTAAAATGAAATATGGTAGGTCATAAAGAACACAAGAAAATAAAGACAAAAACAAAATGGCATCATAAACTGCAGTGCCTGTGATTTGGGTGCAGCTGTTGGATCTCTCCCCTGTTTTATCTCATGTCTCAACTGTCTGTAAAGCTCTGTCACACATGCACTGCAACCCTCAACTCATCTCGACCTCACCAAAAGAAGTGTGTAAGAACACAAATGTCCAAATAAGTACAACGTCCTTGTGATGTCCGATTGAGCCCATGTGTGAATAGAGCAGGTCACTGTCTGAAGAATTCACTGCGAGCCTGTTGACGACATTTTGACTGTGCAACTGGCTCGGAACTGGATGAGAACCTGAGGGTGAAAAAGAAGGGTCACCTACATGTAGGCGCCAACGAAAATGCCTAACTGGCAAGATGACGATATTTGGGAACTTCTGTCAGGAAGGGAAGATCCAAAATTATCAGACAAAATAAAGAAACAGCAAGACTCTTGTCACACTTGTGTGAGTGTGTGTGAATGGTTGAGTAAGTGGTGGCACCATATATGGCAGCCTCAGTGGATGGGTGAATGTGACATGTAGTGTAAAAGCGCTTTGATTGTTTGGAAGACCTGTAACCTGTGACAGCCTGATATGCTACGATAACTTGGACATTTACATATATGGAGTTTTTTGTTGAGCTGCGAGCATCACGTAGGTTTACATTACCAAGGGTTTAATCACTTGATGACACTGACTCCTATATGTGTGTGCTCGGAGAGAGAGGAGAGGGAGGAGAGGGAGAGATGCTGTGCTGCTGCCAGAGGAGCCGCTGAATGAGTTCCCTCTGAGCGCTAAGAGACGTAAAACATTCAGGATGCCACAGTTTATTCAGCACTACTGAAACTGCTCCTCTTTTACAGGAAAGGAAAGGAAAAAGCCAGTGTGAAGTAAAACAACAGATGAATTAAAGAGGACTGCATAAAGAAAGGGATAGGGTGCTTAAATTCAAAGCAGGAGTAACTTTGCAAATACTCACGTTAATATGAGGTGAAACTGAATTTCCTGAAAGAAACCGCAACACAAATGAAGTTAAAAAAATGAAGGACTAAAGGATAAGGTGGAGCTGACGTTAAGATATTATTGAGTCAAGTTCAAACCATTAAATCAAACCGTGTCACTGTTATCAGGCTGATTGTGTTGTGTTTGATGTCTGATCCTGGGTCAGCTCAGACCAATCACTCTTTGTTTAAACCAGCAGGACTCTGTCTGCAGCTCTGTAGAGGATACACCCCAAATAATACGATTACACACCAGCATACAGTCTACACACACACACACACACACACACACACACACACACGCTGAGCCCACATGCATCTGATTTTTGATGGATAAATTCCTGTTCGTTAAGGAAATGCCATTTCAACAATGATCCCAGTGTGTGCGTGTCATTCCATTATTTAATTAGCTGTAAATATAGCTGTGTGCAGCGCGTCATGTGGTCTGCATGTATGGAAACCATATGCACAATGGGACAAGTTGGCAGTGTGTGTGACTGTAATACAGTGGAACAATATATACAGATCTGCAGTCAGGGCTGGAGCTAATGGATTTTGGGCACTGGCTGGAAAACGTTTGTGTGTTTACGTCTCTGTTGTAAAGGAGCAGATACAGTCAGATGTCGAGCTGCACACGCATGAGAAGGTTTGGTCATGTGACCATGGTTCCTGCATGTGCAGATTTTTTTTTGTTTTTAAAATATATAATATTAAAATAAATATTATTATGAAGCATTTTCATCAGAAGTTAGAGTTATAAGGAAAACCTGCTGTGAAGATTCTCAGTCAGTCATAAGATGTGTAAAGAGCAGGGACGGTTCATCGTTAATCAGTGAACAGTGGAGAATATTTTTGAACATGTTGGTCTGTAAGTTAGTTTTGCTGTTCCTAAGTTTAGTGGTATTACTGGCAGCTGATGAGGTATTCATGCTACACTGGTTAGCCAACGTTAGCCGCTGCTGCTCTGTACTGTGCACCACCTGGGTCAGTTAAATGTTAAAATTTCACCTCCTCTAAATGGATAACACTTCAGAATGTGGCACTAAAGCTCACTGAGAAATGGAGCTCCAGAGTAAAAGTAAAGTGCCTCTTGGAATTCCAGCATTGTGCTTTTTTTCTCTCTTAAAGGCCATTATCTACTCACCCATATGCCGACGGAGGCCCTGGTGAAGTTTTAGAGTCCTCACATCCTTTGCGGAGATCGGCGGGGGCAGCGGCTAGCACACCTAATGGCAGACGGCCATTCCACAAAGTCCACAAAGTATCTCCATACTGCTCATCCGTAGTGATCCAAGTGTGCTGCAGCCCGACATAAAAAGTTGTTTGGAAAACGTCATATGAACTCTGTTTTTAGCCTCATTGTAGCCTGTAGCTCTGACTGCCTCTCTGTGCTCCACGCTCACGTGTGTGCGCTCATGGTGATCGGTGATGCACGGTCTCTGAAGAGCAGCAGTCTCGTCAGTACTGATGTCCAGATTCTCAAGTGCAGGCATCGCCAACTCCCAGTCTGAGCAGCAAAGACTTTCCTCATCCATTGGCATTGTTTTGCATTTGAAACAACTACACCACCAGGTTTCCAGTGCTCGACTCCGGTATTCTGCGGCTGGCTGAGGCTCATGAGCTGCGGCGGCTGCTTCGTCCAGTAGCCTGAGTTCTGTCCGTATACTCGGGCTCAAACAAATACGGCTCAACAAAGAAATGCTGTTCCTCCTCAGTTTCAAAGTCTTCAGACATGTTGGGCTGTCCTTTGCTAAAAGACCGTAGTGCAAATTATCTTTTAGCTCTGTGGTTACTGTTGTCTCCCCCTGCGGTGCACGTGTCACGTGATGTAAACACGGGTGAGCAAAGCTCATGCTTTCGCTGGTCTCGCGCAAGCATGCACACGTGAGCGCGGAGCACAGAGAAGCAGTCAGAGCTACAGGCTACAGTGAGGCTAAAAACAGAGTTCGAAACAACTTTTTATGTCGGGGCTGCAGCACACTTGGATCACTACAGGTGAGCAGTATGGAGATACTTTGTGGATTCAATTTTGTGTTCTTGGACGTTAGTCTGGGGCGCCGTCTGCCATTAGGTGTGCTAGCCGCTCCCCCCGCCGATCTCTGCAAGGGATGTGAGGACTCTAAAACTTCACCAGGGCCTCCATCGGCATATGGGTGAGTAGATAATGGCTGAATTTTCATTTTTGGGTGCACTATCCCTTTAAAACTGAAAATGAAAAGACATGAACAGGTTAGTTATGGGTTAGTAACAGATGCCATGATATTGAAACTGACTCCCCCATTAACGAGTCGAAGGCAACTGGACCTGATGGACTGGATATTTTTCCGAAAGGCTTCCTAAGTTCCTCTCAGCCTTTCTGTAAAAAATCTTCATCATGCAGCTGCCTGAGAGGTGAAATGTCTTCAATATATCCACAGCAA
Organism: Epinephelus lanceolatus; assembly: GCF_041903045.1. Classification (NCBI taxonomy): domain Eukaryota; kingdom Metazoa; phylum Chordata; class Actinopteri; order Perciformes; family Serranidae; genus Epinephelus; species Epinephelus lanceolatus. The sequence goes on from NC_135743.1 coordinate 1,845,229, forward strand.
GTCCTCCTACTCTCCTAAAATGTTTCCGTCACCTTTCTTCCTATTTCCATTACTAGGGTTGAGTCTTGAGATCATTTTATTGAGGCTCAGTCATTTCAGATTTGATATGATACACGTAAAGGCCAAAACACAACGGCTGCAAACGCCATGCGTCCAAAAATACGCCCCTATTATTATACATACTGGCTCCTGTAGAAGCTGTTATGCTCCTATGGCAGTTTGACTCTTCGCCTCACCATGGATGTATACAGAAAACTCTGATGCTCTGTCTCATGCGTGGCAAAGAATGGATGAGGAGAGAAAAATTGGGGCCTAATTCACTGTTGCAGCTTAAGTTAGCTGAATTGACTCCCCCTGACCTAAAGATACGTCTGGTGATTTTCTTTATTTTTCATATTTTCAACAAATCAAAAGACCAAACCAATGACAATTGGGCTCAACAGCACAAAGGAATAAGACACATCAGGCTTTAGCCAATGCATTTGTCATTTTGTCCGCTGAAAGTGAAGCTCAGCGTCCACTTTCAACAAGGAAATCATTCCTGCATCATGAGATGTTTCCTGCATTGCTCTTGCAAATACAAAAAGAGACGAGATGGTTTGATATCAGATTTTCAGCGTCAGAGCTGAATAAAACCAGCTTTTTATTCTCAACCAGGAACCAGATCCAAAATTGAACCGTCTATCGTAACCCAACCCTACAGTTTGGCTGACAGGGATGTAATTTAAAGACAAGATTAGGTTTGTAAGATTCAGCCTGTCACGCTGATTTGTCTCTTTTCTCTGGTCAGCAAATAAAAAGTCGGGCGGTTTGACCGACAACACGAGATCAGAACCAATCATTAATGTTTTTTATTTTGTTTATATACATACGTTAATTATGTGTGTGTGTGTGTGTGCGCGCGCGCATGTGTGTGTGTGTGAGAGCAAGCCAGCATGACTGATCACCTCCACCAGTTCACTTTCTCCAAAGTCAACACTGCACGTTGTGTGTGTGCGTTTGTTGCTTCCGCCTCACAAACAATGGCTGATTTATAAGATTACACATATTTACCCTGTAATCACGGTGTGTGTGTGTGTGTGTGTGTGTGTCTGAGAGAGAGTGTGGCGGCCTTGCGACGCCAAGTCGAGGGTATTTATCTTGTTGCAGTGAATTCCCAGAGTTCTCCTCATTTTTTTCCTCCTTCACTCACTTCTCTCTCTCTTCCTCTCCTCCGTCCTTCAAAGGAGACCATTGAGAGAAAAGCAAACAGGCATGGGGGGGGCAACACACACACACACACACACTCACTGCTGCCAAGGGTGTGTTTGTGGGTACAACTTATTTAGTGTGGTTTTTGGAGTGTGTGTGTGTGTGTGTGTGTGTGTGTGTATATGTGTTTATCAAAGTGTGTGTTGTGTGTGCATGCATGTGTATGTTTAAGTAAGTGTGTGTGGAATTCACATTACAAAGCCGGCAGTGTGTTTGATCGGATTAGCGATCTAAGCGAAGGCGGCTTGAGTACCGAGCTCTGTTATCAGTGCGTTAGCATCACAACAGCGTTAGCATTGACCTCATTTACTTTACATTAGTGTCGTTAGCTTTTGATTAGCTTTGGGCTGCTACAGTTGGAAGTGAATGGAATTTTGAGTGAGTCTGCCAAAGCTCCTTAGCTCCAAATTAGTGTCGTTTTCACTGGAACCACAACCAAAACCATCACCTCAGACCTGGCTCTGTGTGTGTGTGTGTGTGTGTGTGTGTGTGTGTGTGTGTGTGTGTGGGTGTGTGTGTGTGTGGGTGTGTGTGTGTGTGTGTGTGTGTGTGTGTGTGTGTGTGTTTTGGCTTCTCAGGTCTCTCTGGTCTGGACTGCATCAAGTGTATGGTTCACTGTTGGACCGTAGGGACGCTCAGTGTATACAGGTTGTGTGTGGGTGTACAGAAAATGTGTAAATGTGTGTGTATGTAGACTCTGTTTCATAAAGGAAACAGTTTTCTTTATTTTTCAGCAGCTTCTCTTAATTCAGGATAAAAGTCATAGAAAGTCAGGGAGTCTTTGCAACAGCAATGTATTATGGGAAATCTAAGAGTGACCAGTAGAATCAGCTGCATTTCCACCAAACCCTTTCAGTCCAGCACCTGTGGAACCAGCAGTAAGCCTTCAGACATGGTACCTAGACCCTCGGTCTGTTCAGACAGTGCTCTTAAATGTGGGCGGGGTTGTTGTCACTCACTGCTCCGTCCAGCACTCGCTGTATTTCCTCATCAGCGGTGACACAGATGGAAGTCTGCACCTGGTTTATCGTCCACAGAACGAGGCTGCACGCCCACATTTTCACAACAAAATAGAACAGGCTGCAGTGAGAGTCTCTCTCCATGGGATATTTAAAAATAGCAGCTTTGTGCATTTAGTCCTTCTCAGGCAAGCTCAGGGGTTTAGTGTTGCTGTAGCCCACAGGAAGTGAGGATTAGAATATATGACCTTCACATAATCCGCTCCAAATTAATCTATATTTTTAAAGTCATTACTAAAAGTGTGTGTCATATAAAAACTAAAGTGATGGTCAAAGTTGTCACAGTGAAATTTAAGGTGTGCTGATGGATTCACGTCATCAACTCATGCATTGAGTAACATTACAAGTTAACGTTCCACCTTAAAAGTTGCCGGCAGTCGGCCCAGTGAATGAAGTTATTTTTTTCTCTTTCATTTTATAGTTGTAGTTTACTGATGTATGAACAGAGGTTACATAAAACCAGAGTGAGCGTCCTCTACTGACCAATCAGACTGCAGGGTTTCTAGCTCCACCTTTTAGTACCAGATCTGTGTGCTAGGTACCCCAACAGAGGGGGGACCAAACATGGGGACGCTAAGGAACGCTTCTGTTGGGACCATCCACAACTTTCACTGTGGAGACAGAAAACATAAATGCTTTAATGTGCACCCAGCTGAACTGAACTGAACCCGACTGCTCGGTGGAAACGAGGCTATAGTGTTTCATGCAGATCATTTTCTTTGACGTAAATGTTGGGTCAGTCATTAGAGTCATTCTGGTCAGGCAGACATGGTTCAAACCCACCAAAGTTTATTTTAGATTCTAGTAGATATTAAAGTTTCCAATGATACCAAATGTGTCAGCTTGGATCTTCATAAAATGTGTATGGGATTATATAAAATTATTTAAAACAAGAACATTTTACACCAAAACAGAGCTCAGTAAAACTTCTGATTTTTATTTCATTTGTCAGACGTACCAACTCAAATGTTCTGTGCGAGTTAGGGCTGTCAGTTTGACAAAAGATAACACAGGAAAACAGACTTATAGAGCAAAAGGAGAGAAGCTAAGCCTTTGTGGAGGAAAAGAAAAAGAGGGAGAAACAGGTGGAAAGAGAGAAAGACTCGTCTGAGTGTACAGCTGAGACTCTGCAGCTGCACAGCCAGGCGAGTGTGTCTGTGTGTGGAGCTAATTTGTAGTCAGGATCTCTCCGTGTTTTGTCTGCCAAGATTAGACTGCCTTGTTTTGGTCTCTGACCGCAAGCAGACAATGCACGATTTACACACACACACACACACACACACCAACACACACAGCATCAGGAAGCAGCAGCCCAACTTTGTCACTGTCCTATCCGGTCATATTTTATCCTGTAAAGCAGTGACAGTAATGAAAATCAAGTTTGGTATTTCGCCGTGTCATGTTAACCAGCTTTAGGAAATTACATTTAATTTAACTTAATTTTTGGTTGTGTAACTGACTGTCTGTTCCACAGAGATTTTTAGTGAACTTGAGTTCATAGATCACTGCCATAACAAGAAACCACAACGACCAGGTAGAGACTTCCTGTTGCATGTCTGCTGGAGGCACAAGACTGAGGTCAGAAGCTGCAGGCTCAGGGTTATGTAATAAATGTTTGGAGCCGTTTTCTCCACGTGAAATTGAATTTTATGTTCTAACGAAAGAGACACAGGACTGTGGGAGAAACTCGGAGTGCATTTGTTTAACTGTGTCTGCACCATAGAGACGAGCTGGGAGGACACTGTGGATATACTTGAGATTAATAAGTCGGGATGCTGTCGGTGAAATATGGCGTCATGTAAAGGATCTGTAGGCGACAGTCTGAGCATTAATACAGCAGCAAACCTCTGTTTGTTGTGTGAAGATATCATGAAGTCACGCTCCTTTTGTGTGTTTAATCTGAGCCTCTCTGTGGTTCATAAGTCGTGCCAGCTGGGTGTGCATGTTCGTGCATATATGTCCCGATGGGTGTGTATCAGTGTTAATTTCATTTACGAAAAATATGACAAAAATTGTTCGTCAATGACGTTTTCTCCACCACGAAAATGAGATGATGACGAGCAAAAACTAGATTTTGATAATAAAAACTAAGACGAAATCAGTGTTTCATTTTTCGTTCATGAGACAAGACGTGATGAAAATGTTGGTGGTCGACTGTCGGACATTGAAAGCCGAGAACGGCCGTGCCTGTAATTATCTTCAGATAAACTCCAGTAAATAGTCTGCACCAGGATGTTTGGGTTGGTGCGAGTTGTGAGCTGTAATTCAGCAGTAAATAATCAGCCGTGTGTGTCTGACTGTGGATGGTGGAGCTGCTGAATGGATATGTGGAGTCTGTTAGTTGCAGCGGTGGCTGTTAGCAGCTAGCTCCGCTCGCAGCCTTCACAGCTTCACCCTGCAGGACTCCACTCAGTCCGGACTGGAGAAGGTTTGTGGGTTGATGGTGTTTGACAGGCAGGTAGGAGGCTCAGTTATCTGTGAGTGTAGCTGTGCTGTAAGTAAACAGGCTGAACTCAGATGAAAGTTTAGTTTGAATCACCGACTCTGTGAGAGGACACCAGTTTAAACCTCCAGACTAACATGTTGCACATGAAGAAACAAGTTATGTTTCTGCTTCTTAACAGTCACATGGATAAGTCAGAGTTTACAATGAACCTGGGGACAAATCCTAGTTTGCTCACATTAGTTATTTGTTGAGAGCATAAATAGAGAGATGTTAATTACGAGTCATCCATTTCTTATTTTAAAATTCTGCTGCATTATTTATGATAGTTCCATCACAGCCATGTTGTTGATATCAGTGGCACCCAGATACGACATCAAACACTCTAATGCCGTGGTTTTTAAACTTTAATGTTGCCTGAATCATGTCTCTCATGTGATCTGACGTTATTTTGTCTGAGTGAATCACACGTGGACTCGTGCAGAGCCTGAGAACTTCTCCACAGAAATATGTAACAGATGTTGTCTGATCATTAGAGGAGCACAAGGCAGGTTAATACATTATTTTAATAGGACAGGAATACAACTATTTGATACACAAAATCCTTGTTTTGCTCACTTCCTCTCCGACAACTGGTTTTTCAAACAGTTCAGCATTTTTACTCATTTGAGAAGATTACACAGACTCACAGCAGCCAATCAGCAGCCAGCAGACGGACTGTAGCTTCATAATGAGCAGAAACAATAATTTTTAGTCCTTAATGTCTCGTGGGTCAAGTTTCAGCTGATTTTACAGGAAGTCTTCAGTCCTGACATGACTTATTGTTGTCATCATTTCCTCGTGCAGCAGCAAACGCCAACACTGATGACAAACTGAGGCCACACCTCTAAAAAGTCTGTTAATCTTTAAAGTGTTGCTTCATTTGTTCTGTTCAGAGTCTCTGATCAGGAAACCGCACAGATGTTTTGCTCTGTAGTGACGGTCAGTTCTGGAGACCTGCTGCGCTGTGAACATGCAGCCGGCTGCAGACGCAGTGAAAGTGACGGTGAGTTTGGAGATGAACTGTCATTTAGCTTTCAGTCCAGATCAGGAGAAGCTCCCCGCTGCTCTCACTGTGCGTCACATCAAATTTAAAGTCAGAGGTAAAGACCATGAGAGACAGAGAGTCTGAATGAATGTGATCTCCTGCTGGACACACAGCTGGACTCACATCTGGCTCTGCATGAGTGTGTGTGTGTGTGTGATACTTTCTTGTGTATGTGTGTTTGTGTGTGTGATACTTTTCTTACACATATGTTCATCTTTACAAATGTGCACGTGCATCAACATGTGCACGCGACATGTGTGTATTCATGCAAACAACCTGCCGTGTGTGTGTTTGTGCACCATAAGCGTGTGCACGTGTGCAGCCTGGGAGGTTAGTGTGAACTGTTAATGACAGGCCACGGTGTGTGTGTGTGTGTGTGTGTGTGTGTGTGTGTGTGTGTGTGTAATGAGTAGAGAGAAAGGTTCTGTGTGATTATAGGCCTCCTCTTAGGACCAGAGAGACTAAATATGGCTTCAGACTAAACACTGTCCCCACACACACACACACACACACACACACACATATGTGCACGCGCTCACGCTCACACACCACACCACAGACCACATACACATTGGCAACATACAGCACATATGAAGAGAAAAGTCTGAAAATAACTTGAAGATATTTTTATGATCAGACGGGACAGGAGTTATCTTCTGTGTGTGTGTGTGTGTGTGTGTGTGTGTGTGTGTGTGTGTAAATACACACAATCCTGAAGTCCTTCAGTGAGGTGTGTTTTCAGGTGTCTCTATGTACTTCTAACATGAATTATTACACTATGATATGAAGTGTTTGACTCCACACTGCTGCGTCTGTTTGAAGAGAGATGAAGGTTCATACTTGAACTCATTTCCTCATTAAACAACAGTTAGTTTCGACCAAGCAATCTGATTGGACAAGAGGTGTCTCTGTCTGCTGATACAGTATAACAGCACTGGGACTTTTAGCTCTGCATGTATCACTCCACTTTACAGGTGCTCCAAGCTTTTAATTACGTTAAGAGTTAATTTGCTGTCATTAAGGCTCGTTGTAACAAACTTCACACTGCAAAGAGGAACATGTTTCCACCAGTGACAATTGAGTTAAATAATGAACGGTCAGAAAAGGACGAAGGGACAGAAAAAAGCCTCAATGCTTCACTGCAAATCTCCAGGTGTGCTCTATGACATCAGAAGACGACACAACGTGCTGATTAAGCTGTTGACTCATCAATATTCCACAAAAGCGACTGTCAGCAGACTGATGTCACTGCTCGCTAAATAAACAGAAACACACAGATGTAGCTACATGATGCACAGCTGGTGGTCTGTGGTGACCTGAAGACCTATTTTACACAAAGAAGCGAGCAAGTGCATAGGGATGTTTCTGAGTAGCTTGTCAACAGTATAGTCGCGGTCCAGTTGCCAAACTATTTGTGTTGGTGGAGCCAACAAGATTCAATACTTTATTGAACATGTCGACATGTCAGTAGGAATTTGTTTCAGTGGAGCTTCACGCACTGACAAAGAAACACTCACTCAATATGTTACACAATAAAATGAATACATAAAAATAAGATAAAATCCAGACCATAAAAGGGAATAAATACTAAAATAATACTACGGCACCTGTAGAGGGATTAGCAGCATCAAATACAGTATAAAGTGCACAATACAAATGATTAAAAAGATAAAAATATAGGCATTGCACATGAAACAGTTCAGACTGTGTTGCTTAAAATAATTCCAAGGTGTTGAGAAGTTGGACGGCCTGTGGGTATGTACTGAAGTACTGATGTACTGAATCATGAAACAAACAAACAAATCAGAATCTGTTGTTGCTTTTCGTTGTTGATAAATGGAGCTTGTAGAACTGTTGTATAAAAGCAACATCACACTCGAGGTCGTGCTGTTGGACTGAACATCAGCACAGCTGTGTCGATCTTCTTCTATGACCGAATCACAGCCATACTGATACACACTACAACAGCTCTCCCTCTCGTGTTATATTGCGTAATTATAGCTGAAAGTTTCAGATGATTTGAATCATGCAAACATTTGTGTTTTGCAGATAACAGTGTTTTTATTTTCCTACAATACACTTTACTTTTGCTTTCTAATGTCAGCAGAGAGGAAAGCAAAAATGTTGCATGCTGTCACTCACAGGTTGGTAACTGTGGCAACAGAAATACTTTGTGTCATCCACGGATTTACTGGAGTTCAATGAGCTGTTGCAGTTGTGCACAGTTTACCTCTCTGTTTGAACTGTAATACAGAAGGAATCAAGCTACATTAGAAATATTATAACATGAACAGTTGGTCCCCCATGAGCAGAGCTTTGGACTTGAGATTTGAAATTCGGACATGAGTCAAACTGTGAGACCTGAGTTGACTTGAGATGTGAAAGAAAAAAAGTAAACTGGAGCTGAATTGATGAGTTGATAAATTAATTTTTAGATTGTAAGAAAAATAACCATGCTCCAGTTTTGATAATTAATTGTTTAACCAGTTGTCAAGCAAAAGTAAAATTTCCAGATTCTATTTCCAAATTGTGAAGATTCTTTGTTCTGACGTTCCTGTTTGACCTCGCGCTGTATTCCATTCAGTAAACAACATCGGTTCAATCTGGCAGCACAGCAGCCGTCTTTGTGGCTTCGTCTCTGATCATTGGATTTTCAAACAGCTCAGAATTTCAAAGCATTTAAGAAGATTTCAAAGACAAACAGCAGCCAACAGCAAGCAGGAAGAGGGCTGCAGCTTCCTCAGAGTGACCAGAGAGCGTGTTTGTTCTTTATGTCTCAGACCGCCAGCATCTGTTGGTTTTACAACAAGCTGTCAGTCTGTGCTGGTTATGAACGACAATGGTGTCAGTCACCAACACAACCGCCGGGATAAATGTCTGTACTGTAGGTTGGTTAGTGACCGTCGGGTGTGCACTACTCTTCACGATGCATTGTGGGATACTTTGAGTCCACTTTATACAGTATTATAATTCCCATTATACATTCGGACAGCTCTACAAATGAATGCGTTCTTTATTATTTTCTCATGCAAGCAGTTATTTCTCCGCCCGCATGTGCTTATAAGACACCATGAATTCAGAGCGAGCCAGGATCAGAGTCCAGCAAATATAAAATCTGACAGCATGAAAAGGAAAGACAATGAAAGAAGCAGCAAAACTGGAAAAAGAAATTAAAATAAATACAAATTAAACAAACTTTCTTGCCTTCTCCTCCAGGCTTTAGCAACAAAATTGGCAAACTTTAACACATCAAGATTTAGTTTAGAGTTTAGACGAGCCATGTCATAGAACATTAATCATCATAGTTTGTTAAATATAAAATAATATCACTATATAATGTACTATGTAGTGAGTAGTGAGTGATTTCGGACACAGCCCTTGAATATATTTTGTAAGAACTTAAGTCATGTTCATGGTCAGTACTCACACACAAGACGATTTGCATCTTGACTTGTGAAGACTAGAAACTTGATTTGCTCCAAAGCAGCTCTGCTCCTTCGTGTCAGCGTCACATACAGACGTGCTGCAAAGCTCTGCACACTCTCATATGTTTTAATATATTTGCTGAAATCAGCCTGCAGTTGATTGTGGTGCAGCAGAGAGCGGAGTGTGCAGCCAGCTTCACCTCAAGTAGCTGAGAGTCCATATGTGAGAAAACGTGTGTGTGGCGGGCGTGTCAGTGTGTTTTCTTGCACCATTGAACTCTTCAACAGGCCAACAGAGTTCATATATATTTTGGCTTTTGAGGAAGGTTTAAAGCAAACACACACACACACACACACACACACTTACACACTTGCAGCTGTTCTGGTGAAACGGGCCCTAGGGTTAAGTCACATCACATGCTATTAATACACGCTTGCTAACAGTGTGCGTCGTGTGTGTGTGCACACAGAGTCTCTTTGGGAGGTTGTCTGAGTGTGTTTGTGTCAGGGCTGGTCAGGTGTGTGTGTGTGTGTGTGTGCATGCATTGATTTAAGCGCCTTGCTTTAGGGTGTGTGTGTGTGTGTGTGTGTGGTGTCAGTGTATCTGTTTGAACTCTGACCCTGACCACACGTCCAAACAGCTGTATCAGCCCTCTTTATGAGCTGTGTGTTTTTCTGCGTGTGTGTGTGTGCGTGTGGAGACCTACAGTATATCCTCCTCCTCCTCCTCCTCCTCCTTTTCGAAGTTTCCTTTCACCTGGCCTGACCTCCACATGCAGACGATGTGATGTCACGTCCAGATGTTACCAGCTGTTCCACTGCAGTTTGATAATAGACAATATTTCAGTGATATAAAACATGGAGAGTCTCTCACTAACGACTGGTTCCACTTTGACTGTCATCATGTCAGAGTTTTCAGCTGTGTGTTCCAGACAAAGAGATGTTGATAAATCCTCTGGGGAAACTTTCAGGAATGTGACAGAATGTATTTTTCAACATTAACTCATCTGTTGCATCAGATTTGTTTTTGGACACATTTTAGTGTCAGAGGCGTACTGTACATGAGATAAGTGTGATGTATTTTTTGTGAGTCTCTGTTGAAGCTTTACAACATTCTCTTCATGCTATCAAGCTGCACTGACAGCCAGCAGAGAAAGGACCCAAAAGCCTGACACACACACATTAAGTCTGGTACCTGTGTGGCCGCCCAAAAATCTTGGCAAAGGTATTCAAGAGTGAGGCAAGATCTACAGAGGAAAGGTCTAAAAACACTTTCAGTAAACTGAGGAAATGAACGCTGAGATGCTCCATAGTAATAATGAAGACAAACCGACACAGACAGAGGGAAGCGCACAGACTGAATACACAAACGAGGCAGGGTAATGAGGGGCAGGTGAAACTAATCAGGGTGGAGTAGGGAGGTGTATGTCAAGAGACAAAAGCCCATTTTTCACTGACTGTACAAGGTGGGAATATTGCACTGTTATTCCGCCTCGCTGTTCTGTGTAAAAGGTTAAAAGGTACGACCGTGGAGTGGGGGGACAGAGTTGTCTCGCTTCTGAGCTTGAAACAGAGAAAGTAACAGCACTGTAATGATGTCTGTATGGACTGGACAGCAGGCAGGACAGGACTGTGGGTGGCACAGGTGTGGTGCTTGACCTGTTTCACACTGCCTCTTTTATACTGCCTGTTCACCGTTCAACGCTCACCGGTCTTAATGAAAAGGTGCAAACACATAATTGAAGACGGAGTGGTCTGGCCTTTAAGTTGCCATTGGAGGTAGTAAAAGTGCCGAAACGATGTCTGTATAAACATAGAAAATAAAAGATTTAAACAGCAGCTGCTAATAGCTCGCAGCTAACTAAACAAAGAACAGCGACTGATTGGGAAAACAATGAGGTGGATGATGAATGGGCCAGAATGTAACACCTGTGCGTTCACCCTCTGCACTAAAATTTGTTTTGGATGATGAGTCACACACATGACAACTTCTGCATGGTGTGAATGTGCTCAAAATGTATGTACCACCTTGTTTGAACATAAAGTTCAGAGTGAACTGTGGTGGCAAAAATCAATATCAAAAAATGCACAAACTTATCACTTTAAAGGAAAATAAATAAATAAATAAATATATAAATAAAGGAAAAAAACAGATCAGTTGACGGACTCAGAGGTTCATTTGATTATTTCACTGGTTGTCCCCTCTGTCTGTCTCATTTTGAGTTCTTCAGTGTAATTTTATCTCTTCCCCCGCTGACTGTGTCCTGATTGTTCGTGTCCTGATTGTTCGTGTATTTCTCTTGTGTTGTCGATGCAGTCACATTTTAAGGTCAGTTGTGAAGAGAGACTCAGTGACAAATGTTTGTCTTACGACACAGTTGAGACTAACTGCCAGGTGTGGACTGAGATCCGCCTCGAGCGTTATGTGTAGACACAACCTGGACATTTCTGGACACGAGATACTCCGTGTGATTGAGGCCAAATGCTCCAGTCCAGCCTCCACCCAGAACCCCCTCTCTCCTCCGTCCAGCTGGACCGACCAAACCCCCTCATTATTTCAGTCCTGGGTGGGCCTGGACTCAACCAGCAGCTGTGTGTATGTGTGTGTGTAGATGTGTGTTTGAGGTCAGCTCTGAACCTGTCGAGGTCAGCTCCCACAGCCCGGGGCTACTGGTGGCCTGGGACTCTGGCTGGGTGTTAATCCCAGGTTGGGTGTCACTGCGGTGGGTCATGCTCTGTAATTTAGTCCCCTGCTCCGTCTGGGGCCTCTCGGCCCTCAGGACCACCCAGCACACTGCAGCAACCACCTACCTCAGTGTGTGTGTATGAGTGTGTGTGAGTGAGTGTGAGAGAAATGGAGAGGGTGTGTGGATTTAGGGTTTTGTAAAGTGTTCTTTTGTCCATGCTTTTGAGTGTGTGTGTGTGTGCTAATGCATGTAGGCAGGAGAGGCTAAAGACTGTGTGTGTGTGTGTGTGTGTGTGTGTGTGTGTGTGTGTTTGAGGTTTTAGCCCCCTTTTACACAGAGATGGTTCTATACGAAGTCCCTTCTTCACTCCGCCTTTGCATTTTCACACAGACTCAAACGACAGCGGCATCATGTCGCTCCAGTGTGATTGTAGACAGCTGCTGACATCACAGAATCAAAAGAGCCATGTCAATCATGACATGTAACAACGTCAGCCTCTAGTATTCTAGTCTAGCATAGCATATCATGAAGGTGATGGAGAGATTGGTCCTGGTGTACCTCAGGCCACAGGTACAATCATCAGCTGACCCCCTGCAGCAGCCCAGTCTGTTAAAGGCCAAATTGGAGAACATGCAGGTGGAGGCTCCTCTGGCCTCATGGACTGGGGACTACCTGATGGGCAGACCGCAGTTTGTTAGGCTGCAGAACTGTGTGTCTGAACGTCTGACCTCTAACATCGGGGCCCCCCAGGGAATGGTGCTCTCCCCTTTCCTCTTCACCATGTTCACATCTGACTTGCAAAAACTATGCAACAAGATGCTGCAAATGTTTTACCAGACTGTTGTAGCTAGCACTCTTTTCTTTGCCGTGATGTGCTGGGGGGCGGGTGTTAAGAAAAAGGATGCCAACAGGCTCAACAAGCTGGTTAAGAAGGCCCAGTCCGTCGTTGACCTGAAGCTGAGCACTCTTGAGGAGGTGGTGGAGGACAGAATCCAGGCCAGATTCAATAGGATCATATACAACACCACTCATCCTCTCCATAAAACACTGGACACACTCGAGCATATTCAGCACCAGATACAGACTCCCCCGCTGTTCAAAAGAGCGCTACAAAAATCATTCATACCCACAACAATACAACTGTACAACTCCTCCCTCCGATCAAACTCATATGCACTTTGAACCATTCTTCCTATTTATTGTACTGTTTTTTATACACCTTTTTATACCTTTTATTCACACCTTTTGATCTTATGTACTTTTAGGATTTTTCTTGTGTCAGTATGTGTGCTGTGTTCTTGTGATCTGTGTCTTTTTTTGTCATTATTGCCCCTGCTGCTTTTGCATTTTAAATTTCCCCCCTGGGGATTAAATAAAGTCTGTCTATCTACCTCCGCCTCCGGCTCAGAGGTGAGACAGCTCTGTCCCCCCATTCCCCAATTTTTATACAGAATTGTGAGGAAGGAAGTTTGTGTGTATTTGTATGTAATTGACTGTGTGTGCGGCATGTATGTATTTTGAGGCCTTATTTGCGCGTTGGGGAACATCTGTCCAGGCGTGCAGGACCCTAACCAGTATGTTTTTGATGAACAGACTGCTCAGCTGTTTAAAAATTTTAAGATAATGACAAATAAACCTTTTCAATCCACTAAAATTATATACAGGTTTCTTAAATGTGGGCAAACCGACTAAAAATAGAGGACAGACTCCCATCAGCAATAGAGCAGCAGAAGATGAGCATGCCTTCATGTTTTCTCACTGTGTCATATTGAACATCAGGACTGTATTTGATAACTGACTTAAACAATCCAAACTGTCACCAGTTCATTCTCTCCTGATTGATTAATCCATTGATTATTTCTGCAGGTTTCTGTGGTCCTGGTCTGTGTCTGTGTTTGTTTCGAAGCGGTGTGTGTGAATGGTCATATCTTTGTGTGTGTGTTGGGTACTGGCGCTCAGAGGTTTGATCCAGTGGTGCGTTTGTGTTTTCATCTGCCCATATTTCAGACTCTGACATCTAAAAAAGAGACATATTCATCATGGATGGAGGGAGGCGAGTCTGGAGGGCGGGTCTCACACACACGACCTATCTGTGGAGAATAAAGCTCTTTGTTCGTGACCGTGTGAACACGCGTGTCAAAGAAAAGCAGAAGGCCTCCCTCTCGCAGCCTCGCCGTCCCAGAGAAAACACTAGAGTTAAGCCGGCTCTTTGACAGAGCGGGACAGCCTCATAAATCACGCCGCCGTGTTTTAGCAGCCGTCCGTTGGGCTGAACGACGGCCTGTTAAAGCATCTCTGACAGCCCTGATTGGGGAGGCGGTTAAAAAAGGAGGCTTTGACTTTATTTTTCTTCCCAAAGAAACCCCACACACCTTCTCACTTCTTGTATTTTTATATTTAAGGCATTTAGCTCACACTCACACTCATCTGGATCTCCTTGAAGTGTGTGTGAAACGGTAGAATACGCATCAACCTCTGGATCCCAACATCCATCATCCCTCCTCAAACAACCTCTGGAATCTGATATCTTCTCTCAGCAGAGATTATCAGTGAATTTAATGAGGTGTTTTTGGTCTGTACACACGTCTCCCTCAACACGGCTCATTCTCCTTCGGCCTGTGATTTCAAAACGTAGCATTAAGGAAACCTGCAGCTTCACCTCAGTAGTTTCCTGTAATGTGTTCCTCTGTAGTATTAATATCTTTAGAGAGAGGAGCGTCACTGGATTATAAACAATATACAACAACACACCGAGGCTGCGACTGTGAGTTCACCGTCATCATGTAAATTCTGCAAGGGACAGACAGCAAGCTGCTGATGGACAGGCGTCAATTTTGTCTGGCTCATCTCCATGGAAGCGTTTGAGCAGCAATTACAGTCTTTTACCTGGTGATCGCTGCTGTCATATTCTGTCTGCTCATCTGTCCCTGCAGATAAGGGACAGGGAGGTTTTGAGAGAGAACAAAATACATTTCTGTTTAACATACAGACTGCAGACAGACATGTTTGTGAATAAGGACCGAGCTATGACTAAATAAATCGAGTAGGCCTGATCTTCTTTTATTGTTTTTTGGCCACTTTTCTGGCCTTTATATTTGACATTACACTGCACCACCTACAGGGCAGGCTGCAATAACACAATGCATTCTGATTCCCCTCTATAATCTCTATCTCTACATATGTCTGTATCATGATGTTGAATATTATTTCTGGCCCACATGATTCAAGTAGAGTTTCAACAAGCCTTTTTTTCTCGTTGGCCATTGAAAAAAAAACCTACAACATCAAGTCCCTATTGCAGCGAATTGTAGGCAATCAAAACAGTAAAGTATGCTTTAGTTTGCACCCCAAGCAGACTCTCTAGAAGTCTGCAGAAAATCCACTTTAGGCCCCTTGTGGACTGGATGTATCTTGGATTCAGAGCCCTCAGCACTCTCAGACTACCCGGGAACATGCTCACAATGTCTGTGTGGGGAAGTTCAGGGATCAGCCTGAGGCTGCTGTTCATGTTTGGAGCCTAAATCTAGAGAAACATTCTGGTGCATTTTCTGCTGTTGTTGTTGGACACCTGTGCACAGAGGAAACTTTAGAAACAAGTTACTGTTCTTTTCTTTATTTTCAGATGTGACATCTAAAAACATACATTTCTTTAGATTTCTGAAAGATCTAAAAAGTATAAAAACTGTGTCTTTGACAAACCTTTAAGTGTCAGCATTCGGAGAGTCGTCCTCTGGAGGGGTGATAATTATATTTAGGCAAGGCAGCTTTATTTGTATCACACATGTCATACAGCAGGGCAAATCGAAGTGCTTTACAGAGCAATAAAATATAAAACATATTAAAGGATACAGATTTACAATAAAAGAGTAAAGAGGAAAAAAGATATAAAGGGTTAATGACTAAATGATTTACAATTTTAAATGAATCACCATCAGAAATAGCAAAAGTGCAGACAAGAGGTGCAAAGGTTAAAATGATTGAAAATGGAGTTTAAAAACAAGTTTGTGGTCGTTACAGGGTGGAGCAGGCAGTGTGACAAACGAATGTCTCTTCTTTACCTAAAATGAACCAGAGATGGAAAACAAAGTGTTGAACTGCTCAGTAAAACCGTTTTGTAATTAATTATTTTTTACTTTGACTGAAGCAGGACGGAGTGGAGTGTAGCTATGAAGAGGAGGTCGTGGTTATCATGTCGGTGCGTTCCAGAGCTCTCTGCAGCAGATGATAAACCATCAGAGGTTGGATCAGGTTGAGTTGCCAGATCCTATCGTCTGATCCTCCACTTCTCCTCTCCCTCAACACTCTTTTTTTTAGCTCTTTTACTGTCTCCAACTTCTCCTCTTTTTATTTCTCTACCTGCCTCTCTCAGTCCGTCTCTCCCTCCTCTCCCGTCCCCTCTCCTCCCGTCTTATCAGTGAGAGTGTAGACAGACAGTGTTATCAGTATTGTGTGTGTGTGCGCTTGTTTTGACCACGGACAATAGTGGTTACTGTCTGTCTGTCTGCCTATCTGTCCATCACACACTGGGAGCACAGATGCTCATCACTCCATCATTCGTTCGTCAGATCGCTCTGTCTCCACCGTCTGCTGCTTGTTTACATCCCAAAGTACCATCCACCTCTCTGTCTCTGTCCCTGTCTCTGTCTCCGTCTCCGTCTGTCTCCGTCTCTGTCTCTGTCCCTGTCACTGTCTCTGCGATCAGGGAATGGAAGAACAGAGTAGTCTCGCCTTTAACTCACCATCAGAGGTAGTAACAGCGCCGTACCGGTAACAGTAGTGGTGGGTCCAACAGCAGTGACATCACAGGGTTTCTGAGACACAAACCTGCAGAAAGAGAAGTGTTTTTGGTGAAGAACTAAACACTTGAAATGTTTGGCCTCTGTGTGTGTGTGTGTGTGTGTGTGTGTGTGTGTGTGTGTGTGTTGGTGATGTCAGATAGTGTAAGCTGGTGTCTGACAATTTGTAGTGTTTAGGTGAACTCCCTGAAACCCTTCATACGCCCCTGCAGTGTATGTGTGTGTGTGTGTGTGTGTGTGTGTGTCTGCAGGTGTTTGGCAGCAGGATGTGCAACAGCTGAAAGGAACTTAAACAAGACGCATATTTAGATATTTGGACCTCAACACTCGAGTGTCTTTGCACGCATGTGTGTGTGTGTGTGTGCGCTTTTCTAAGAGAAACACTGAATCTGTTACAGTGGCTCCATTATTGAGGAAATGTGTGCGTGTGTGTGTGTGTGCTTTTGGAAAGGATGTTAATGAAAGTGTGTGTGTGTGTGTGTGTGTGTGTGTGTGTATGATCATGAGTGTTTGCGGGTGTGTTATTGAGTAATAGTGTGTAAGACTTCCAGAGTGTGTGTGTATTGTGCCTGTCCATGTAACTGTATCCATGGGTGTGTGTGTATGTGTGTGTGTGTATACGCATGTGTGTGTGTGTGTGTGTGTGTGTGTGTGTGTGTGTGTATACGCACGTGTGTGTGTGTGTGTGTGTGTGTGTGTGTCTATTAGTCATCCTACACCAGGAAATGGGCTCTGTGATTCCAGCCGTCGTTAAACTGAGATCCTAATTGGCTCTTTAATTAAGACATGGAAACACGGGGCCTGAACACACACACACACACACACACACACACACACACACATCCATGTATAACACATTCATTTGACCCCAACATGAACCTTTCCTCTGTTTTCTTTACTTATTTCTCTCCTTCTCTCTGTTCCTGTGAACTCCTCTCACTCTGTGTCCTTCTCTCTGTTCGTCCGAGTCAAGCTGGGCGGTCTGACCAGAAATTTGTGTCGAGGTATTTTTTAAGATTCTGGCTGTTTCACCATATATCCCAATATTTCTTTATGTTTCATTTTTTTTGCATGACTGAGTTTTTATAGAGGTGTATAGTGTTTTATTCTGCAGTCAGGACAACATTAAATTCCTGTTAAACATTTTAATGTCATCATAAACACTGAAGGCTGTGATTCCTGTTGGGTTGCTTTGGCCCCACGGAATCATCATCAGTCATGAAGCAATCAGAGTGTTTTTAAGTTAAAAAAAATTAAAAAATTATTCTGCAAACTGCATCTTTATATTTATCTCTCTGATTGTCTTTCTCTTCTTCTTCCACTCGTCCCCTCATCCTCCAGAGAACGAGGGATGTGTCCTGCCACGTTGCTTTCTGCCAAACAGACTGCTGTCATTTTCCACTGACACAGATAGTACACCCCTCTGTGTGTGTGTGTGTGTGTGTGTGTGTGTGTGTGTCTGTGTGTGTGTGTGTGTGTGTGTGTGTGTTCATATGGCTGTGTTTGTGTGTGTGGCTTGGAGTTCATCCATGCTGCTTGCTGTGGCTAACTGAGCAGGAAACATCTAATCTGTCGGCTCTGTGGAGCACACACACACACACACACACACACACACACACTGAGCTTTGTTTCCCGCATGTGTCATTTTATCCGAGGATAAAACTCTGGCACCGAATCATTTTGCAGCCGTGTTGACTTTTACTACTTCACTACTTTACTTTGACTTGACAGGAGCTCATTAATGGTTTTGGCTGCACACTTACAGTATGTCTCTCACTGAGTCCTCTCTGATATCTAACCTGCTCTCACCACTGATCCAACATGTTCTGCACAAGTGCTTTGCTGTTTGCTGCCATCAAAATTCAACGTAGCTGTGACACAATTAGAAACATGAACATCAAAATCATCTCGACCACAGCCCAAACAGTGTTCGGATACACTGCAGCGTTCCAAATTTATGGCAGCCCCTTTTACACCGCCTGTACAAGGCAGGAATATCATGTCGTTATTTCACCTCGCTGTGCTGTATATAAGGCACAATCTTGGAAGATCTTGGACAGAGTGGTCTCGCCTTAAAGTCACCACGGTGCATAGTAACAGCACCAAAATTATGTCTGTATAAATGGGGCAGCCGACAGGACGGGACTATGGGCAGGATGGGTGTGATGTTTTGACAAAGTGTTAGGCGTGCAACCCAGCGTGGGAGATTTAAAAAGTACTGTAGCTGCTAGCAATTAGCAGCTAACTCACAGGAAAAGAACAGCAGCTGAAAGTGTCCACAAACAGTGAAAACAGTGAGGTCCAGGAGCTCCTTACCCTCCAAGCAGAGGACGAGATCAGCCGCCATATGACAGGGACACTAAATGATTGTTATTGACATGTGATGTCATTATTGTTTACAAAGCACTGCCAACATGTACAGTACAGGCCAAAAGTTTGGACACACCTTCTTATTCAATGCGTTTTCTTTATTTTCATGACTATTTACATTGTAGATTCTCACTGAAGGCATCAAAACTATGAATGAACACATGTGGAGTTATGTACTTAACAAAAAAAGGTGAAATAACTGAAAACATGTTTTATATTCTAGTTTCTTCAAAATAGCCACCCTTTGCTCTGATTACTGCTTTGCACACTCTTGGCATTCTCTCCATGAGCTTCAAGAGGTAGTCACCTGAAATGGTTTCCACTTCACAGGTGTGCCTTATCAGGGTTAATTAGTGGAATTTCTTGCTTTATCAATGGGGTTGGGACCATCAGTTGTGTTGTGCAGAAGTCAGGTTAATACACAGCCGACAGCCCTATTGGACAACTGTTAAAATTCATATTATGGCAAGAACCAATCAGCTAACTAAAGAAAAACCAGTGGCCATCATTACTTTAAGAAATGAAGGTCAGTCAGTCTGGAAAATTGCAAAAACTTTAAATGTGTCCCCAAGTGGAGTCGCAAAAACCATCAAGCGCTACAACCAAACTGGCACACATGAGGACCGACCCAGGAAAGGAAGACCAAGAGTCACCTCTGCTTCTGAGGATAAGTTCATCCGAGTCACCAGCCTCAGAAATGGCAAGTTAACAGCAGCTCAGATCAGAGACCAGATGAATGCCACACAGAGTTCTAGCAGCAGACCCGTCTCTAGAACAACTGTTAAGAGGAGACTGCGCCAATCAGGCCTTCATGGTCAAATAGCTGCTAGGAAACCACTGCTAAGGAGAGGCAACAAGCAGAAGAGATTTGTTTGGGCCAAGAAACACAAGGAATGGACATTAGACCAGTGGAAATCTGTGCTTTGGTCTGATGAGTCCAAATTTGAGATCTTTGGTTCCAACCGCCGTGTCTTTGTGAGACGCAGAAAAGGTGAACGGATGGATTCCACATGCCTGGTTCCCACTGTGAAGCATGGAGGAGGAGGTGTGATGGTGTGGGGGTGTTTTGCTGGTGACACTGTTGGGGATTTATTCAAAATTGAAGGCACACTGAACCAGCATGGCTACCACAGCATCCTGCAGCGACATGCCATCCCATCCGGTTTGCGTTTAGTTGGACGATCATTTATTTTTCAACAGGACAATGACCCCAAACACACCTCCAGGCTGTGTAAGGGCTATTTGACCAAGAAGGAGAGTGATGGAGTGCTGCGGCAGATGACCTGGCCTCCACAGTCACCGGACCTGAACCCAATCCAGATGGTTTGGGGTGAGCTGGACCGCAGAGTGAAGGCAAAGGGGCCAACAAGTGCTAAACACCTCTGGGAACTCCTTCAAGACTGTTGGAAAACCATTTCAGGTGACTACCTCTTGAAGCTCATGGAGAGAATGCCAAGAGTGTGCAAAGCAGTAATCAGAGCAAAGGGTGGCTATTTTGAAGAAACTAGAATATAAAACATGTTTTCAGTTATTTCACCTTTTTTTGTTAAGTACATAACTCCACATGTGTTCATTCATAGTTTTGATGCCTTCAGTGAGAATCTACAATGTAAATAGTCATGAAAATAAAGAAAACGCATTGAATGAGAAGGTGTGTCCAAACTTTTGGCCTGTACTGTATGTTGTGTGTCACATTAGAGGCTGATACTGTTGTGTTACATGTCATGCCTCTTTTGATTTCATGATGTCATCATGCTGTCTAAAATCACACACTGGAGCCACATGATGCCGCTGTCGTTTTGTTCTGTGTAAAAATGCAAAGAGGGCATAAAGAGGGGACTTTGTAGCGGCTCTATAGCGCCATCTCTGCGTAAAAAGAGCTACTGACACAACAAGTGTGACCTTGAGCAAAGTCCTTTTTTTTTAGTGGTGAGAACATCTGTGTTCTCCTGCACAGCTGAACGAGCCATAGAGGCCTTTTATTCAAACAGGTTTTGTGGGCAAAGATTTATAAATCTGACATTTGGTATGAAATGTGCTGACCTCCATGAATCATGTTCAGCAGTACTCCAGCGTTAACAGCAGGTGGAAATTGTGAAAGCGACAGTTTCACTGAATACTCCCAAACATGGTGGAAAAATCACAGAGGATGGAGGTTAAAAAACAGGCACTGATTATTGAGAGTCAGGCCGCAGGATGGTGATGCTTTTTATAATGTTGGTGAGGGTGCGTAAGATTTACAGCAGGGCTAATTCATGGTGTCTAGCAGTGAGGACTGCAGATTACAACCAGCTGAAACTTCTCCTGGTTAGAATTCCTTCAGTGTTCATTGATCAGGAGCTGAATTATCCACAGAGGTCTCTTCCTCTCAGAAACAAACAGTCAAGGGAGTTAAAACCAGTAAAAACCTCTCTCTATCTAGAGCCAGTGTTTGGTTTGTCCGCTCTGGGCTACTGTAGAAACATGGCGGTGCAGCATGGCAATCTCTGTAAGCAGGGACCTGCTCCCTATGTGGATAGAAATGGATCTTATTTTCAGGTGACTTTACACAAAAGATAAAAGGCTGATTGTATTAAATTATTACATTTAAAATTCATTTAAACTATGTTAAATGTCTTGTTTGCTACATGTTCTTTACTGCACCTGGATTCATGAGTAACAACATTTCATTGACTGGATGCTGCTGTATATACAGAATGACAACAATAAATTAAACTGAATTTATATTTCTGCCAATATATCCTCCTAAATTCTCCTCACTGGCTGGTTTGAGTAAAACATGCAAACGTTTGAAGCTTATCAGACCTTCAAACTGCAGCAGTATGTTATATGATCACAAAGGATTTTACAACTGTGGAAAGTTATTCCAGCAGCAATCATTTTATCCTCTGTCTAGACAGTCAGGAGGTTAACAGCAGAACAATGACTTTTATGTTACAAGTAATCTTGGAGGAAGACTTTTTTTAACTGAGCCCTCTGCGTCGTGCTGTGCCAACACAGAGCTCACACTGAGATAATGAGGAGGCTGCGTTTCTTCATCAGTACAAAACACAGGACTTTGACTTCAGATATGAGCCCTGCATCTTGTGTGTGGTGAAGTATAGACCACTAAATCAACTTCAGCTTCAAGATTGTTTTTTGTCATTTCCACAAACAGATCTGGAAACAAAATGCCGTTTCCATAGCCCAAGGTGTGAACACAAACACACACAGTACAGGATATTACATGGTACGGACAAACACACAGGACAAAAAGATAAAAGAAAAGTACCGTTACAGAAGAAGAGAGCAGGATGAAACAGTGTGGGTTTTTGTCAGTCAATACGGTGAGACAGTTTGTGTGGATATTTGACAATATGGATATAGATATAAATGATGGTGTACAACTGAATTATAAGACCTACAGGAGAATCAGTACATAGGGATGGGCATTTTAAGGAACTTCCATATTCGAGTGCTCTCAAAAAAAAACATCTAACACAAGAATAGCTCTGTAAATTGGCCGTCAGCAGTAAAATCAGGCACCTCTCTGTTGCTGCCGCTAACGTTACATCTCTTAGATGCAGCACTGAAGGACCATCTCCTGAGCAGCTCACCCCACAGTCCGTAGCACAAGCAGCAGCAGCAGCAGCAGCAGCACCAAAAGAGCTTGACTCTGTTCTTAAACCTGTTAATAAGCTTTGGCTAACGTTAGCCGTCTGATGCTAACAGTGAGCTGTTTGGTCATGGACTTTCCACGTCCACATATGACGTCCAAGGTACCCTGGGTGTGTTGGTTGTTGACGTTCTGGGACGCCGTGTCAACTTCAGCCTGTTACATGCATTGTCTGTTTTCAAAATACACTTCTGTTTTCACAGGAAATGTACAGTTTGAATACAGTCTCTTTCAAAATAAAAGCACTACGTCAGTACAACACTGCGAATTAACTTGTTTTTCCCTTCTACAACACAGGTATGTGGTTGGGTTTAGGGGAAAAAACAGGTTGGGCTTTACAATCTCATGCCTCCTGGGTGAAAGTCGATGGTTGTGTGACCCACCGGCCCTCCTACCCGCCATACTTGGACTTCTGCCGCCTTAACTTGTGTTGTCCCACTGCGTTTCACCCTGACGCCCCTGGCTACCGTCAAACATAACGATGACCGGCTGCACATCATGCCGACATGAAAGAATGGCTTTTGTCGTTGATGTCTGACGCTGAAAGTCACGGACCAAGTGCCCGATTACATCGACTTTGGAGCGAGCCCAGGTTAACCAGGTGCTTTGAGCTTCCTAAAGATAACCTTTAAAATGCTAACCATGCTTTAGCAGCCAGGAGCAGATTCAGCAGGGAAAATATTGGCAGTAAACATTTGCAGATGTCTTAACACAGGTTTTCGTTATTATATTAACAACAAATGTAATCCAGGTGGCATTATGTTTCTTCAAAACACATTTCTGTTTTAGCTTTGTGGTAAATAGTTATTATTTTTAGGAATTAGTCTGTGTCAGAGTCCTCAGTCTGGAAAATATTGACTCAGTTCAGCCTGGAAGTCAGAAACTGCTCCGATCAGCGCGTCAGGAGTGGAACACACTGAGATCCTGGGTGGCACTGGTGCTATCACCACAGTCTTGTTATTAACGGTTTCATTTATTGCAACTCTGATGCTCTTTGATGAAATGTTTTTGCAGTGATTTGAGCCATGTGAGAAACAAATGTGAACACACAGCAACAAACTTTCTTCAGCCCGTTCTACGTCCTGATTGGTTCTGTTGTAGTTACCAAACCTCAGGCAGTCTGTCAGCTAAAATTACTTCATTTAAACCACAACCACATCGTTAGCACATGTGTGCGCTCAATCATGCATTTCCATAGATAAGGGTGACCGTGATTTTTGTTTGTGTTTCTCAGTACAGTTCTTGTGGGTTTGGTGCATGTGTTTGTGTGTGTGCGCACATCTCAGTGCATCTGTGTGTGAGTATACAAACATGACTGTTGGTCTGTGTGTGGTTTGTAACTCCAGGAATAATGTCTGTTGGTCTCTGTGTTTGGGATGGATGGATGGATGGATGGATGGAATATAAAACTGTTAAAGGACCGTACAAGTCTAAAACAACAGTGTGACAAAGTTGTGTTCGCTGAGGCTCTGTGACGTGACTCTGTGTCTGTGGGATGTTAACCAGGTTTACGTGTGCAAAACACAGTGAAATGTCCCTTTATGTGTGTTGAATAAAGTCCTGACTTTATTGTGGACACGTCAGGAGGTCGCGACCTCTTCAGCTTCTGCTGCAGGTTGTTTAAGGTCACCATCAGTTCAGCTGCTGGTGAACCAATGTTAGCACACGAGGTAGCAACCCATGAGCAAACTCAGGTTCACCAAATGTGCATGTATTTCTACCACCAGTCCGTGTGTGTGTGTGTGTGTCCAGGCTAAATGTGTCTTTGTGTTCTCTCAGCTGGCATCAATCAGAGTGTGTGTGGAGCTGAGCTGCTGCCAACAATGGAGCCCTTCACTGGACCTGGAGCCTTTTATCAATACACACACACACTTTCAGAGACCCTGAGGGGAGGGTGGTTGGGGTCGTGTGTGTGTGTGTGTCTTGAGGGCAATGAAGCTCATATGGGTGTGTGTGTGTGTGTATTGCATAGTAGAAATTGTGTATGATGATATCAAGAATTCATGTAGTTCTGGATTTTCTGTAGCCGCTTCATATTTCTGCCTTTGTGAGGACCAGTCCAGGGTTTCCCACATGTTCATTCATTTGTGGCGTCCCGCCACGATTAAAACATTTGCCGCCACATTTAGATGTATATTTTTGGACTTGGATTGTTGATTAGTTGTGCCATGGGAATATATATACTGCTGGGTTATTATTTGCTCCACAGATGGAGGGCACAGATGGAGCAGCCAAACAGAACATGCAGTGACAGTGAATCTTAACCATTCGTTGCAGTGGGTCTGAAGTTTAGTTTCACTCATGAACAGCTGCTCCTCTCATCCATTGATCTGATCTGATCAGCTCTGACCAGATCAACAGATCAATTATCCACCCCGCGACTCAAAACTCTACAAACTGCTCCTAAAAGAAATAACAAGAATTCCTCCTGCGTTGCTTTTACGTGTGTGAAAAAGCGTCCAGATTTAGAGAGGAAACACAGACTGATTCAAAGAAACAGAGGCAGGCTGAAAGTTAGCACAACCACCATATGACTTGTAAACTGTGGCGAGGAGAATTAACCTTAAATTAGGGGTATGGTGGAGTTAGATATGTGCTGTGGTGGTCAAGGTTAGATTCAGGGGCAAGGGAAAGTGTTAAAGACAAAGTTCACCGCAAAATCAAAACTGCACATTTTTCCTCGTACCTGTGGTGCTCTTCATCAGTCCAGATAGGTTTGGTGTGAGTGTTGGAGATATCAGCCACAGAGATGTCTGCCCTCTCTCCAATATAATGGAACAAGAAGGCACTCGGCCTGTGGTGCTCAAAGCACCAAAAAAGTACATTTGAAAAACTCAGCAGAATGTGTCTTTCCAGAAATCATGACCCGGTTCCTCAAGATAATCCACAGAGTTTATTGTCAACAGTTTCATGTAGGAACTATTTTCTTTCTCCAAACTACACCTGCCACTGTATCACTGTGCAGAAGGTCCACAATACTGGAGAGAAGGAAGCTCACACCAAAACTATCCAGACTGATAAACAGCTCAGCAGGTCAGAGGAAAGATATGTAGTTTTGATTCTGGGGTGAACTGTCCCTTTAACTCTACGAGTGTCCCACAGTTACAGAAGCAGAGTCTTTATTTGTAAGGATTATGGGTTCAGTGATTAATGTGTGACAGGGTACCCACAGATGACCTCAGCCGTGTCTGAGAGCAGGGGACTTACTGAGGTTACCACGGAAACAAAAGGAAGTGAACTGGGGTGTCAGCTGCGACTGTTTGTGTGAGGCTCTAAGAGGAGGCACTCGTTCTCATATACCTGTATGTTTGTAGTTTAGTGTTATACAAATCAAAAAGGCTTACTTTGGCAATTGCTGCTTAACCCCGACACACACACACACACACACACACACACATCACTTAAGAGTCCTCCATCTCTGTTTTCGCAGTATCAGATGGCGAGCACTGAATCCATTTGTCAAACAAACTGCTGGCGTACGTTGGCGCTCAGGCCTGCTCATCACTCATTTATCTGAACACACACTCATCCATTAGTCCCAGATCTGCTTTCACCTCTTCTTTTTCTCTCCGTCCGCTCATCTCTCTTCCTCCTCCTCCTTCATCTCCCGTTTCCCTCCTCCTCTTCGTCCGGCGTGTCCTTTCTTGTTCTCCTCGTCACCATCCGTCTCCCTCTGTCATCACTCGTTCGCACCGCTCCTCTCATCTCCACTCCTCTGTTGTTGTAATGATGGAGGGATGGAGGGACTGACCCCTGGCTGGAGGTCAGAGTTCACCTGGTCCCACCTCACTGGCTCTGTGTTAAACCCCTGTGAGCTGTGAACTTCAGTAAAACCCAGAAGAACTTAAGCTCCACTTGTGCTGCTTTTTCCCTCCTTTTCATTTCAAAGCGTGTATTCAGTTTCTGTTTGCTCTCCTCCGTCTTTCTCAACTCTGCAATTTTTGGAAAAACACACGGTGAGAGCGTGAAAATGCTGCAGTTTGTAAGTGGAAGCCGACCAATGTAAGGGAAGTCCTCAGAGCTCACGGTGTGGAGTGAGCCGTTTATTTGAACTCTCCGGTGTTTGGTCCTTTTGGTTCAGTTTGTTTTCTCTGTTTAAAAGAAGCAAATCTCTAATTTAACTGAACAGCCTGAGAATAAGACTCAGCAGCTCCTGAGGAGAGACACTGTGCAGTTTGAGCCGACCTGTTTAATCCTAAAACTACTGGAAACAACCCTAAAACTAAAGGGATTATGGGTAGAAGGACATTTTATTGTTAAAATGTGTAAAAGATAATTTGAAGAAAGTCTTCATTAAAAATATTCAGAGCCTGTTGTCTTGAAAGGTTGTTATGAAAAATGTCTACAGAAACTTCTCATTCCTCTCATGCAGCGTAATTCACGCACCTCCCTGACACTGAGCTGTGTACTGAGTTTGTTGCAGACATTTAGTTTCCCCTCTAGAAGTATATTTACTGATTTATTATCAGAGCTAGGATTTTTCAGAGCACACTGAGCACACGGCTCAGCAGCTGAGAGATGAATTGTGCTGCAGCTTTGTACGGATGTTCCCATACGTTTGACACATGACGTCACTCTGAGTATCAGGTGGAATCAGTTGTAACTGTGATGAATCGAGACAAATGCAGCTGTAAACAATGATTCCCATTTATCACAACTCGTGTCTTATTTTGTAGTTTTGCCTGAATATGTAAATATAATTTATACATATTTAAAACTGTACTCACACAAACCAAAAAACACAAACAGGCTGTTAATAATAATCCACACTGTATGTTGTGAAGATCCATCTGAGTTTAACGCTGAGCAGCTGACTGTAGCTCTGCACAGTTTTCATGTATTGACATGTTGTTACGGACGTCTCAGGTGTGTTGTCTTTGGATTTACCTCCACATTAAGGTGTTTAGATCAGTGACTCTCAATGTGTGGTCTGAGAGAAGTTTTCAGATTCATTAAATTATCATAGCACCAAAAAAACCAACAATAAAAAAACTTTTATTTATTTCTTTTACAGTTTTATGGTTCTAAACTAACAAAACTGTAAGTATTTTCTTATGCTGGTGCCAAATCTGGCGTGGGACCGGATGCCATGTGGCTGTACGACCATTTTGCAATTCACAATAAAGATAAAATTATTCACACTGGGATTCTTTGTTGTACTTTGAATGTAAATAAGGTGTCAGGGTGCATTGAAAATCATCAGATAGAGCTTGTTTAGAATAAAAAAGTGCCAGAGGACGATCCTCCAGACCCCCCAACAAAGATCCATGTTAATCCCTGAATGTCTTTGAATCCTAGAAACATCCTTGAACCATATATGGATTACTGAAGGGGCCAACCAGGGGCCCAAAGTAACAGGGGCCGCCCTGGGCTTCACCTGCAAAATGTCACTCACATGAACACGTACTGACCAGGAAGAGACACAGAAAGACTTCAGAGAGATGCAAAGCAACTGAAGAAAGACACAAACTGTGTAAGGAGTCGTGAGGTTTTAGTGTTGAAGTTCTGTCTCTGGTGACTGGACGTGTTTTAAGAACATCATCTTTTGATGAAGTTTTTCAGGGGGAATTCAGACGAATGTAACTGAGAGTAAATCAGACACCTGACAGAGCGCACTGTGACAGTAATGGAGGAGCTGCAGACTTGATGCTCATCAAAGTGTTTACACAGGTTGTGCAGTCGACACTGAGTCCTCTGGGATAAATGGGTGTGTTGTAAAGACTCAGACTCTGAGAACCAGAAGATGATTCATGATTTGTATCACAGGAACCTATTTTGTTTGTAATACGTTTAGTGAATAACGCTTTGTTCTTATGAAATGAGGGAACATGTGCAGCGTTCCTTTGAGTCTTTAATCAGTGAAATGTCCTCAAGGGAAAGTTCCTCAGAATTCTCACACTTTATTTTTAAGGGATGAAGATGGTCGACGTCACACATTGAGCTGCATCTTCAGGTTCTTCTAATCCTTGATTCTTCCTGCTGAGAACACCTGTTTCATCTTATTGAAACTCTCAGAAAAAGATGTACAGGAGCAGAGAACAGCTGTCGTCTTTCCTCTGCAGAACAGGGACTTCCCCAGGTGTTAAAAACACCATGAGTTGGCATCTTTACTTCCCTGATATGATGTAATTCTCCTCTCATGAACAAGTTTCAGCACTTATTCTGCTCCTGGAGTGGAGATTGTTTGTTCACTTTTGTTACCAAGGTCAGGATCAACTTTTAGGAGAAGTTCTCAGAATGATGGGAACGTCAGAGTATCTACAGTTCTGTGAACACTGAGCAAAATTGTTGAGAATGTTCATGTGATATTGTCGAGTGGAGACTGTCTTTAGTCTGAGTGGTTTTGAACAGGATTCATGTCAGTGCTCCAGGGTATCCACTCGGGGCGTCACAATTTTGATCCTAAATCAAAAGTTGATCGTAATGAGCTTTCAGTTTTGATACTCAGAGTCAAAAGATGGCATCAATTTTTTTCAGGAACAACAGGGCCCTCCAACTGTGTTGTGACATTATGTAGTTACAGATTCCCCAGGTTAGATCAATATTTTAGTTTGAATCAAGTTTGATTTTACATTTTCGCTATCAATTTCTCTTTAAAGTATGACCCTGAGTCAAAAAAAGTTTGGACACTTTGTAAATTGTTAATAAAAACAGAATGAAGTGATTTGTAAATCCTTTTTGTCGAAATATTACTTCTTTTCAAAAATATACTTATTACTAAATTAAACTGGTGATTTTCTAAGAAGAAAAGTCACAGATTCAGACCAGAGTCAGGCAGCATGGTATAACAATGGACAAAGTGTGCACAGACAATGTTGAGGTGACATGAATATACATTTTAGCAGGACCGAAGTAACATAACGCGGCACTAACAAGATTATGGGTGATATCGTTACATTTACAGTGTCACATAATGCTCGTGTTAACCACAGACCTTATTTCAGGCATCTAACCAAAAATCCATTCAAAAGACCCACTGAGTTTGAGACGAGGGAACAGGGAGTGATAAAGTGCAAACTCGATTTCTGGGTCTGAGGACTCATTCCCTGTATAGCTTTCACTTTGCACTTTACTTTCCTGAGGGGTCAAAGGTCACAGGCATCCAGTGTTGGTTTTCAGCCTTGTCCCTTACAGGCAGAAATTTCTGGAGATTCTCTGAATCTTTTAATGATATTTTGGGATGTAGATGTGATATCCATAAACTCTTTGCAGTTGCATTGAGAAGCGTTGTTCTTAAACTGTTGTTCTGTTTGCTGACACAGGTTTTTACAAAGTGATTGTGAATGACAAAGCCTTACGAGGCTCCTTTCATACCTAATAATGATACTTCACTTTGTTACCTGTTGACCTGTGGAATGTTCCAGGTGTTTTTTGTGCGTCTCACAACTTTCCCAGTCTTCTGTCGCCTGTCTCAACTTTATATGGAACATGTTGCAGCATCTAATTCAGGATGAGTGTGTATTTACAAAAACTTTACATTTTATCAGTTTTAACATTGAATATCTTTGTACTTTATTTATGTTAAATGT
Organism: Epinephelus lanceolatus; assembly: GCF_041903045.1. Classification (NCBI taxonomy): domain Eukaryota; kingdom Metazoa; phylum Chordata; class Actinopteri; order Perciformes; family Serranidae; genus Epinephelus; species Epinephelus lanceolatus. The sequence continues at coordinate 1,875,491 of NC_135743.1, forward strand.
AGGTCCCTAAAAGGTTCACAGATCACAGCATTTGATTTTTATATGTGTTTTACACTGCGTCTGAGAGTTCTGTGTTTTTTCAACTTATACCCTCCAGGTCACGTTGTTATCACCTGACTGTGGTGGTGACTTGTGTGGTTATTAGAACAGACACTCACTGACTCCTCCCTCTTCCAGGTGATAGCACTGGCGGAGGCTGCGGAGGAGAACCGGGCACTGCTGGAGGAGGCGTTTGTCCGTCTGCGGAGTGCCACACACCTGCTGGTGCTGCTGCTGTCGCTGTGGCAGGGCCTGACCCCCGACCAGACGGCCATCCTGGAGGCCACACTGTTGCCGCTGCTGCAGGACACACCACAGCTGGTGCACACACACACACACACACACACACACACACACACATGGGGCCATTAAGACGTCAGTGTCTGTCCATCCATCTGCAGCCGGCTCAGTAAACACAGCCACCGCTTAAACACACACACTCTGAAAACTTTTAAAATACATTAAGTACTTCTGGTCCCTGAGGAATACACACACACACACACACACACACACACACACACACACACACACACACTCACTTTCTGCCACTCAGCACTCACCTGTCAGCACAGAGTGTGTTCTGTGGTACCTGTTTATGAGTTAGGCATTAAAGCTGTGTGTGTGTGTGTGTGTGTGTGTGTGTGTGTGTGCGCGTGTGCGTGTGCGTGCGCGCGCCTGTCTGTGTTTGAACAGACAGTAATACACACACACAAGAGGGTGAAGGTCACAATAGGCCTCAGTGTGAACAGATGACATGTTGCTCTTTAATCAGCCTCTGAGTCACACTGTGAGCTTTGTGTGTGTGTGTGTGTGTGTGTATTTGTAGCTTTGTGTGTGTGTTTGTGTTGTGTGTGTGTATTTGCTGCAGGGACTCAGCACTGACGTGTTGACAGAGTTCCTCCATTTGCTGCAATCAGACCACGAAAGATTTCTCACCCCATAGAGACTCTGAGTGTGTGTGTGTGTGTGTGTGTGTGTGTCGGAGTGAGTTTTTCCATAGCTCTGATCAATCCCCTGAATCTCTCATTACCACTAAGTCTATTTCCAGCCCCGCACACACACTTACACACAAACATCTGCGTCTTCATAAACAACAGCACATAAAATATATTTTTTACAGTACACACACACACACACACACACACACACACACAGATCATAGACAGGAATAGGTTCAGAGGGTCAGTTGATGAGCCTCGGGGGACAGTGTACATCAGTGTGTGTGTCTGTGTTATTTTAAATGGGATTAATGGCATTAGGTGAATTATCAGTAATCAGGGTCACGTCCACAACATTAAAACAAACAGGTGCTCTGATGAGCTATTTTCAGAAACACTGTCCGACACACAGCCATGACTACACACTGAGAGAGGCTGACACACGTTTATCAGCCTGTCAGCACTTTTTATTCTTTTACTTTGTTCATTAAAGGGTCTCTGGTTTATTATAACGTGGAGCTTTGAGAGTTTTGACCATAAATCATGCTAATGTTGGCCTCAGATTGTTCTCTGACATGTGTCCCATGTTCACGTTTAATCAGGCTCACAGGTTAAAATCAGGAAGAACAAATGTACATGCAGTCATAATTCCATGTTTTCACTCCCCTGTCTCTACGTCCCATTTTTCACACACTCTTAACTCTTCTGCATGAAACGCAGAAACACTGAGACACGTAACAGGACACCACATGAACTCAGACCGACATGTCATCTGTCACATTAGCCCAGATTATGTGATTATCCAGCTGAGCAACAAAGAACTTTAGAAATTTCAGAAATGTGCAGCGGTCCATCAGAAAACAAGGTCAGGTTTTCTTTCATCCAGAAACATGATTTAGACGAGAGGAGTTCCTCTGACAGCAGCTGGATACACCCCCGACTCCTTATCTGGAGGAGAAACACAGAAATGTGTAGAAGGAGGAGGTCAGAGCGCAGAGAGAGGAGAAGACATTCTTCCTGTCTGTGCTAAAAGAGGTGGACTGAGGGAAGAGGAGGAGGAGGAGGAGGAGGAGTGGTAGAGGAAATGCATCTGTGTGGCATCGAACTAAACGTCTCATTTAGGTGCAGCCAACCAGAACACCTCTTCCTCCTCCTGCTCTTCGTCTTGCATTCCTTCTCCCTACCTCCTCCCTCCTGGTCCTCCTCTTCTTCCTCTCACCTCTCACCCCTTGCACCTCTCTTCCTCTTTCTTGCCTCCTCCTGCTTTCTCCTCCTCCACCCCACCACCCTCCTCTTTCTCTGCTTCTCTTACTGCTCTTCACTTCTCTATTTAATTTTCTCTCTAACCGCTCCTCTTCATCAGCCTTCTTATCTGTTTCTGCTCCACCCTCCTCTTACTCCTCCCCTCTCTTCCTCACCTCTGCTCCTGCACTTCTTTCCTGTCTTCTCCTCCTCTCTTGCCTTATCTTGTTTTACATTTGTCTCGTCGTCTCCCTTCTCTCTGAGCTGTCCATCCTCCTCTCTGTCTCACCCTCATTAACCATATTTAAATCTCTCCCTTTTGCGGTATACTTTCACCTCCCTGTATCTCTTCTTCTCCCCCTTGTTCTCCTCCTTTCCCTCCTCCTCTTCCTCCTCTTTTTGTGAACCTCCCTCCCTTGTTCCTTGTCCCTCTGTCTGTCCCTCTTTGTCTCTTTTTCCATCTGTCACTCAGCTCTTGAACAGAGTTGCTGATGCTGTCTGTCTGCCTGCTATTCTTGCGTGACCCCCCCGTTCTCCCGCCCTCTGTTTACTTTACCAGAATCCATCATGCAGCCGTACAGCCCGCCTCGCACCGACTTCCTGTACCGAAACCAAAAATGTCTGTACAGTACCTGAAAATGTTTCTTTGGGCCTGTGCCACTGCAGAACTCACTACAGTGCTGTAAAGAGCATTTTTAGAAAGTGTTCTTTACAGTCAGACGGTTCTCTGAGCTTTACGGTGATGTAAAGAACCATTGAAGAGAGAGTGAAACGTCTGTAGTCGGCAGAACTGAAGGATTTTTTTCGGAGCCACACAGGGTCAGTATTGTGTTTCACCAGGTGTTGTTTTTATATGAAACACATCAGATGGATTTTTAACTCAGTTTGGCTCCATATGACCCAACTTTACAAGAACTTCCTCCAGACTCAGCCCAGTGTTCCAAATAATGTCCTCATTGGACAGTTGTGTCCCTGTAAGGCTGCGTTCAGACTGACTGTGGCTCTGCATGAAAAACATGAAGCCCTCATCATTCATTTAGATGGAGTCAGTCTGGCAGGGCAGCGGGGTGCCCACACAGAGGGCTTCGACCAAAAACAGCAGGGTCAGTACCACATCCGGCGAGACTCTGCATTGGACAATCAGATGCATGCAAGCTCACATATCATGGTGATTACACTGTATTTCTGTGGTTGACCTGCAATTGTTGTGACAGAAAATAAAATAGTCACCATCACGGTAACGTTCCAGAGTTGTAAAATGCTGTCTGAGTCTTACAAAACATTCTGTTGTGTTTCTGGCGTCTGTTGTGTCTTATGATGCAACAACACAGGGTTGATATCAGTCTGAATGCCTGCTGAGTGTTTTAGAAGCCGAGCCTCACGGCCAAAATACACAGGGCACCGACGGGACACATCACGTAGGCGGAGCGAAGCCAGGTATTTACCTTCTATACAGACTCTGCAGTGTGTGGTTGCTGCCAGCTTCACTGTGTGTGTACAGAGTTTTACCAAGTGATAGTGCAGTTGGTTGTGCAGGGTTTGGAAGCAGAGACTATTTTAACTAGTACAGAATTAATTAACTGGATTATTTTAACAACAAGATGCATCGATTGATTTATTTTAATGTGAAACGTAGAGCCGAGCTCAGAGAAAGAAAAATAGACCAGCCATGTACAATTAATGTTGAGCAGTGCGGTGTCTGCGCAGGCAAATGCAACTTCCGTGGTCAGTGTAGCAGCTGCAGTTGCTCTGCTGTGGTTATACGGCATGACCACAGTCTTTTCATAGCCTTCACTATACCATAGTTACCATGCACAAATATTGTGAAACAGCCTGGTCTCACCTCCAGGGCGTCAAAATACACTGCTTGGGCAACAGGCACATGACTCTGACCCTGGAGACTCGTGTTTGAAGCAAACAAACGACAATGTCGGTGCAGCGTTTGTGTCACTCAAAGACAGTTGTTCTTTGGCGACCCACCACTGCCTTTCCAGCCATGTTTGTGCTGCCAAAGCCGGGTATTTTCTAATAATATCCACAATCCTTTCCTAACCATAACCAAGTAGTTTTGCTGCCCAAACCTGACCGCTGACCCTTCGTGCATCTCCAAAAGCAAACGTCTGCCAACAATGTCATTATAATAACGACGGGGCTTCTGCCAAAATGGCAAAATATGACGAGCAGGGATGAGGTCTTGTTTGGAATTTGCAGAAAGCAAGATTTAACAAAAAAAAACAAAAACATTGGCATCAAACATAATCAGGGGTTTTGTAGGGATATCCAGTATTAATGTCTCTGTATGGGAGGAGGGTTGATTCAACAGATGCATTCCACCCTTATTCCCTCTGTCCTCCTTCCCATCCATCTTTGTCTCAATGTGCCTTCATCCCCTCTCTTCTGGGTCATTTTGGCACTAAACCATACGGAGAATAAAACACTACACTGCATATTAATAATGTAATGAAAGAATTGTCACCCCAAGGACATCCTGAATCAGCTGTTTCAGACCAGTGACACTTAATTTCATAAAGTCACTGCTGGCTTCATTTTGGTCAAATTTAACAACACAGACCTCTGAGAAAATTAATAATTATTGCACAAGCTGAACTAGATGTTTAAAGTATTAGTGATGTGGAACAATGGGGTTATTAAACCTGTTCATATTTTGAATTAAACTCACCACAGTGCACTTTACATCTCCTCCCATGCTGCTGCCGTTCGTTCACATCACTGGTTTCTTTAGAGCGTATTAAGACTTGTGATTGTCTGTAAGTAAGCATTTACAGTAATTGGTGGTGTTTAAAGTTGATTATACCCAGAAGTTGGACAGTGAAAGAAAGTGTAACCGTTGAATGCTGAGCGGTGCCAAATCCAGCTTTTCAGATCGTTTTTCAGAAAAAGGAATCCGCTGATTTGGTCAAAGGGAAGTGATTGTGTGAAGGATTTTGTCTCCCTGGAGACTGACTGTACAACATTGTTCTCACAGAATCATAACTCTGGCTTCTCAAATGACTTTCCCAGTCAGGATGAGGATGTCAGGACTGAGGGATTGCTGTCTGAACCTTTACCCGTCTCTTTGGGAGTCCTCCAAGGTTGTGTGCTGGGCCCGGGAACATTTTATCCACGGCCATCCAGTAATGTTGCAATCACACCTGGGATTTCCCTCATGTCCAGCCCAATATTCCTGATGCGGTTTGTAGACCGTTAAAGGACCAGAAACTCACCAGACTTAACAAGAGAAAGAAACATTTTAGGTGTGTATGTCTTTCTGACAACAGTGAAACAGTGAAGGTACTCAGGTCGATCAGTTACAGACAGTAACAGCATGAAGTACAATTATGTGTTAAGAGTTTAACTGAGAACTGATCCAGAACTTCCCATTAGAGATCACCAGAACAGTAGAGCTTTAAGTTCAGTGTGTCATACCAAGTGTGCTGTGTGTCTCAGTAATGATATGCCATTGTCTTCATTACTTACTCTCAGCACCTGATGAATGAAATGAACTTGAAACTTCGCTCTTTGAACACATGGTAAAACTTGACAAAACAAGCCTTTTACTCCTAAAACAAACTTTGCTCAGTATTAAATTAAATGTGCAGTTAGTGGGAACTTTGTCTTAATTTATCGCTCTGGCCTCGGCCCAAACCCGCTCTGCTCCACCTTTCGTTGCTTCCTTTCTTCTCGTTCGGGAGGATGAATGTCTGCAGTTCAGGTCTGAAGACATTTAATTTTCCTCCGCAGCATGTGGAACGTATGTGTCAGCGTGTCCACGTGCATGAGCGCGCCAAGTTTCCACAGAAACCTGCAGTTATGTTGTTCCAACTATTTGATAACCTGGTGAGGTATTGTGGGAAGAATAGGTCATCCTCCTCCCATCTCTCCTCCTCCTCATCCTCCTCCTCCTCCTCCTCCTTCTCATTTTCTCTCCTTCCAGTACCCCCACCACCACCACTGCCATCTCTTTTCTTATATCCGCTCCTCCGTCGTCTCTCCACTCGTTTTTTTTTTCTGTCTGCCCTACTCTTTATCATCATCTCATCTCCTCGACCTTCTACAGCCCTCCTTCTTTCTCTTTCTCTTTCTCCGTCTGTCTCTGTGTCTCTCTGGGTCTCTGTCTTTCTCTCTGTGTCTCTTTCTCTGTCTCCGTCTGTGTCTCTCTGTCATCATCATTACAGGGTTGATTACCTGTCATTATGGCTCATTAGGGGCCTATCAGCATGGCGGCAGGCAGGGGGAGGAGGGGGGAGGGGGAGGCGAAGAGGGGAGAGTGGGAGGCTGCCTGTCAACACACACTCACACACACACACACACACACACACACACACACACACACACTCGGACTCACCCATCCAAAGTCATTCACTGAGGCTGGTTATGGGTTCAGGGCTTTGCACAGTGTTGGAATTCCACCACAGGTTACTGAGTACATGCTGCAGAATGTAATTTGTAATGTATTTCAATAGATTACTTAAATAAAGTATTCTAAAAACTTTGGATTACTTTTGGAACCAACCCGTCCTCACTGCGACCTCGTCACATGTCCACGTTTGGTCATGGACTTTCCACGTCCACATATGACGTCCAAGGTACCCTGGGTGTGTTGGTTGTTGACGTTCTGGGACGCCGTGTCAACTTCAGCCTGTTACATGCATTGTCTGTTTTCAAACTACACTTCTGTTTTCACAGGAAATGTACAGTTTGCATACAGTCTCTTTCAGAATAAAAGCATTATGTTGGTACAACAGCGCAAATTACCGCTTTTTCAAAATGCAGGGTTTTTTTCTTCCTTCAACAACAAACACACGTGATTACCTTTAGGAAGAAAGAACAGAGTTTGGCGTTACAATCAAGGGAAGTGAACACCAGCCCCCTGGTGGAAAGTTGGTGGTTGTTTGACCCGTCCACCCTATTTGGACTTTTGCTGCCTTTACATTTGTTTTTGTCCCGTCTCATTCCCCCCTGACGCCGCCAACTGAAATGATGGCTTCTTTTTCATCAGTGTCTGATGCCGGAAGTCACTGACCAAGCGCCCGATTTTGACGACTTTGGATTGAGACCGAGTTGTTGGAATATTTTAAAATCATCTTGCTAAGCTGTCTGGATCTGATATTTTCATGCTGAAAATACACATCAGTGTCCTGGCTACCATTGTCATATGTCAGCTGCACTGCACACACTTTCTAAAAATTGGTTAATGAGAAACGCCTCATATGCATTTCACTCTCTCCTTACAAACTTGCATCGATCTCTGTCCACACTGAATCTTTTAAATATGCACTTTCAGGGTTTCCCACATACCAATTTATGTGTTGCAGCCCGCCACAAAAGATCTGCGGCTGCAAATAGATTTTTTATATTTTTGGAGCTGGACAGTACATCAGGAGCGCTGTTGGAATTTATATGCCGTTCAGTTATTTAAAGCATCACATTGCATGGACGGAGCCTCAGGACATCAGCCGCATTGAAAGTCAAGCTTAACCATTTATTCTGCTGGGTCTAACAGTTTGCATTCACTCGCAGCAGCTGCTCCTCTCCTCCAATAACTTGATCTGCTCTGAACGGATCGATAGATCAATTATTGACCCCGCCAGTCACAAACTGCTGCTCCCTCCAGCCAGCTGACACCTTATGTAGGATTTTGCAGTTAAAGAAGATCAGCCATGAGCTTTCAAAGAGAGCGACAGGAGTAAATAAAAACAGGACGGCAAGCTGGAACGTTCCAGCAGAAAACAGTTCAGTCAAACTGACGCTTGCTCACATTATATTCATTCAGGACACGGTGTTAAAACAAAACAAAAATTGATGAAGTAATCCCTTCAAGTAATCTATTTTTAAAGACAGTGACTGAATTCAGAATACCACCAATTTAAACTGTAATATTTTGTATTTAAATACGTAACGCTGTTAAATATATTCTGTTACTCTCTGACCCAGCGGTGGTTTGAAGTACAAACGACAGAAGGGAAGAGAGAGTGACAGAAGACAAGTTTCTCTGCTCCTCAACTGCCATTTATTACAGCTGTGTGTGTGTGTGTGTGTGTGTGTGTGTGTGATTGAATTGGGCGTGTTTTATTATTTCGTTGCTCTTTCCTAAATGTCAAGAACATCGTTAAAGCATCAAGATTGAAGGTCAATAATTGTTCAGTAAATCTCTTCTGCCTCCTCTTCATCGCCATCATAGCCTCCTTCTCTTTGTCCTCTTTGCTCTTCACTTCCTTCAGCCTATGTCTTCCCCTTTTCCTTGTGCTGTTCTTGTCTTTTCTTCCTCTTGTCCTCCCCTCCTCCCTTCTTCATACTCTTCTTGCCCCATCTGACCTTTTTCATCGATCCCTCCTCTCCTCTGCCCCTTGTCCAGCTCCCTTTTTCTCTTTTAGTTTCTTCTCTTTGTCTCCTCCTCTCTTTCAAAATTTTTGTATTTTCATGACATACAACTTTGTATTAATGATTTTTATAAGGAAAGAAATCCAGAAAAAAACTCTGTGATGTGACACAACTCTCTGCTGTTTTGTATTTTATTGACATGACTGTCACTGCCAAGTTCCTCTACATTTTACATTCTACATATAAACCATCTCCTGTATCCTCACTCCTCCTCCTCCTGTCTCCTCAGGGCTGGGAGGAGAGCTGCGACGCCGCCGTCTCCCACCTCCTGCGGAGCTGCCTGTCGCGGAGCCCCAAGGACCAGGCCACGTCTCTGGCCCAGGCAGGAGGCCCCATGCTGGGCCTGCCCAGCGACACCGCCCGCCTCAAGAAGCACATCACCCTGATGTGTGACCGCATCGGCAAGGGAGGCCGTCTCACGCTGGCCTCTGAGGCCAACGTCCAAGTCCCTGTCCAGATCCAGAACCTGGCTGCTCCCGGTGAGTCAGAGAGGGGGAGGAGAGGGGGAGAGGGAGGTGAGGGAAGGGGAGGGAGGCGTGATTTGAAAGGTAGCACTGCATCCAACGACCTACTCAGCCCAGCTGCCACATGAAAATGTTGGCGTTGTGCATTTCTGCAAACAACAGATATGTTCCATTTAATGTTTCCAAAGTGACGTAGTGTAAGAGCTGACTTTGTCATCAGGAGGTGGAGGGGATGGTTGATGGTGCGACACCCAGGAGAGGCACCTGCCGAGCTGCAGAGCACTGTGCAACACCAACAACAAATCAGTTGTCTCTTAGCGAGTCATCACTGTGTTTCAAGCGGCTTTTTAGCCACCAAATGTGGGCATTTCCTGCTGAGACGGCGCCACCAAAACTCAGGGCCGAATTCACAAAGAATGAACTGCGGCCGCTGATAGCACCTTGAATTGCACTTCACTTGCACCCGCAGTTTGTTCCGTCTTAACGTCCTATTCACAAAGGATATTGCGCTAATGATATACCAGCGCAAACACGGCCACAAAGTTTGGCAGCTGAGTGCAGTTTGCCCCTGATTTGCCCCTGATTGCAGTAAGCCACATGGCAAAGTATAAATGCTGGCCTTGCGCCAAGAACACCGTGGCAGAACAATGGCAGACTTTGTTTGGCAAAGTACTGAATACTGTATCCCCTCATGTAGTGATGTCTGCTGGTGAGTCAGTCTAACATTGTCGGATGGGTTGAGGCTGTGGATTTGACCCAGTTTGACCACTTTATCACTATTCCCTCTCAGTTGTAGCTGTTTTTTCGTTATCTTTTGAATTTAATACGAATTATGGAACCGTTTTTGTTCACGTTTGTTTCCCCCGTTTCGTAAAATAAATTATTGAAAGTTGCTTTTGAAGTGCGTGACAGAAGTGCGTTTTGAGAACGACCGCAGACTGTCACCTGTTCAACGCATCAATATCTTCGGATGCCATTAAAGTAATAATGATTATAATAATAATGTCAAACATTATTTACAGACTGATTTAACAGACGATCACTGCTGCCACAATCACTGGAAAGTCTGGGCGAGAAGCTTCCACAGAGGAGCGCCCAGTTTGCACCAGCTTTCTAAAGACGTTATTTACTTCACTCAAACTGCGTGTGGCTATTAGCGCTGGTGTTAGTGAATTAGACGTTGTTTATCAATGAGGCTCATTTGCATAGAAAGGAGCAATTTTATGCATATGCATAATACCTCATTTAAATACGTGCAGATAACACCGGAGCACCGAGACGCAATCTGCTTGGCAGCGCAGTTAGTGGAGCATTTCACCCTCTGCGCGTGCTTTGTGAATTAGACGGTATCTGTTTGCTCCATTTTTACTGGTTTAGCGGCCACAAAAGCCACGCAATCCTTTTGTGAATTCGGCCCTCAGTGTTTTAGCAAGACCTCAGAGACATTTGCAGCCGTGACTGTGGCACTAAAACCTAGTAATTTAATCTGAAGCATGATCTTTTCTGAACCATAACCAGGTGTTTTTTGTGCCTGTCCACTTGTTGACAGCGTTGTTGAAACGTATCCGCAGCATAACAAACAAATAATAGCAAACAACCACATGCTGTTGGTTTGAAGAAACATATGATGCCAACATTTATTTTGGTGACTGGGTTGTCCTACTAACAGTCAGCAGTGTTTTCTTAACTGATTACTTTTAGTTGCGTGAACTGAATCCTTCATCACAGCAGCAGATCAGAAACTCATACGCTCATATGAGGGTTTATTTTCATAATGATGTGTTTCAGAGGATCCTGGCAAACAACTTATTTTGTTGTTTAAGCATGAGGATGTTTTGGTTCCTGATAACGTGATAGATGCTGCTGTTGCTATCATACTACAGAGTTAATGAAACTCAATCACAGCAGCGTGGAGCTCAAAACTCAGAGATCCACCTTGAAATAGACGATGTGCCTTACAAGCAGAATTCAAAATCTGATTACGATTACAAAGAATTTGCAGTGTTAAAACAAACACAACTTCTCCTCACAGTTAAATCCCTTAACTTTAAACTATATATTTCTACTTTTTTAAATAGTGTATTTGATCACACATTTTATTGTTTTACAGTTGAAACAACAGCTGAAGTAAAAAGCTGAGTTGGAGCACGATGAATCTTTCTGGGTATTTATGAGAACGTTTGTGTCCCCTGGTGAAGATTTTCAGCCTCAGCGGACAAAAACATGAAGTCTATTCATTGTTACCTTTACAGCCAACACACACACACACACACACACACACACACACAGTATAGAGTATTTAACTGCATCATACACACACCCACAGCCAGGCACAAAAAAACACTGCAACAAGTTTAACACTTACAACACACACACAGATCGTACACATGAAATACACAGTGCAGACACACTCATAAAAACACACTGTCACATCCAGTTGCGTTTGCCAGGTACACACACTCATAAAATCGCACGTGTACACACACTCACACAAACACAACTACGCAAACACACACACACACACACACATATTACGGATCATTTAATCTTGGCTGAAGTTTATAGAGGTCTCTCTGACAAGATCATCAATTACTCTCCTCTTCCTCCTCCTTCCTTCGTTCACTTCCTTCCTCCGTCTCTCCTGGTTTCATTTATAAAACTATGAAAGAAAAATCAGTAATTTTTCTCTACATATGTTGAACATGGGCAAAATAAATTATAGAAACAACCTGAAAAGGACAACGTCCCTCCTGTCCTGCAGCGTAGAGTTGCACGTTTGAATTATCTCTGGAGTATATTCCAAACACGCAGATTCATTCAGCAAAAGTAAATTTATTCTTTCTGTGTTTTGAGGCTAAACTCCATATTTGAGACATTAAAAATCCATTCCTTTTTTCAATCAATCATTTATTTATTGATTTGTATGTCACATGAAATCCTCCACAGTTCCAGTGAAGTGTGATCCTGTCGGCTCCTTTAACTTGCGTGTTGAAGTTTATTTCTTATGTTCTTGCTTTTTCTTACATTGTGGGCTGTAAAACATAAACACTTAACATTTTTAAAACTCGTCACTGACTCCACTGGTTAAACAACAATGAACATGAAAACAAACAGGCAGATATGTACTGAGTGGGATGTGTTATGGCTATATACCTCACTCAGCTCGCTGTCTTTAAAGTGTTGCAGGTGACACCAACAGGAGCAAACACGTGTTTTAAATGTGCAGCACAGAGACATCGCTCTGCAGGCGGCTCGTGGTTCTTCATTTTTTCATTAGCATCAAGGTGTCGCCCAGTGGGTGAGCTGTACACCAGATAGCTTCCATGTTTTTACTGATGAGCACTGACGTCACACACACGTCGTCTTTCCATCCTCCACTTTCACAGCATCGTTAGTGATGATGTCATTTTGATATGAGATGTATCAGAAGATGTTTACAAGAAGTGTTTATCCACAGACATCAAGTTTAGGAGCTTAATATAAAGCGATTTTCTAAAATCAGTCAAAATCACAAATACTTTATTGATCCCTGAGGGGAAACTGTGATTTGTTAGTCGCTCCGACTCACTGAACAGAGGATTATAGAAGTAAGATTAAGAGTATGAAAAAGAAGTGCGTAACTATAAAGTAATAAAATAAAATAGAAATGAAAGTGTGCATTATGCTACGAAGTTAACACTGATACTTAAGATATTAAGAATAAAAATATCTTCACTACACTGAGTCTGTAATTGTGTAAAAATATGTGCATTGTTCTACATTAAACTGTAGAAACTAGTGTTACGTTCAGAAATATAAAATATATATTATGATGTAATGGTTACTACTATATATACATTTATAGAATAAACACAAGAATAAGAATAAACATTAGAAATATGTACAGTTATGTGCATTATATGTTAAATAAATATAGACATTCAAAAGGTGTTCGTGAGAATAAATTAATATACTAAAGAATACTGCAGCAGTTGAATTAATGCACCAATTATCACTCAGTATTGCAGAGTTAAGGCAGTGCTGCAGAGACTAACTGTACCTTTAACATCACTGTTACGCAGTAGAAATATAATAGACTATAATATTTAATTATGCTTTACAAATACAGATAGGTGAATTAAGAAATTTTCTAACTTCTTTTAAAGCTCCAGAGCAGCATGAGGAGGGATATCTCAGCAGAAATGGAAAATAATATAAAATGTATGTTTTCTTTAGTTTGGAATCACCTGAAAATTTGTTACCACAGAATGAGCCGTGTATATCTGCACACGGAGCAGCTCCTCGTCTACTGACATCACCATGTTCACCTTAATGTTTCTACAGTAGCCCAAAAAGGACAAACCTAACACTGACTCCAGATAGAGACATTCAGCTGTTGTGTTGGCTGCCACAGTTAGCTGCTGCTGTGCAATGAATACCATCAGAGAAACACTGATTTGTGACATGAAACGTCTTCATGCAGTGTTTTTCCTGGTGTAAATCAGCTGGTGTGTTTGTTTCTGAGAGGAGGAGACCTCTGAGGATGATTCAGCTCCTGGTAAACACCTCCTGAACCTCCTGCAGCCCTCACCACAAGACTAAAGCCCCTCAATCTAACACACTGGACCTTTAACATTAAGCAATAGTTCCAGTTTACTGTTCATCCAACATGCAGCTCATGGTCTTTTCTGATGTGACACTGTCACTGATCAGTCGAGGCGGACGTCAATGTGAAAGCCACACTGAGAGTTGCTGACAGCAGATAACTCAACAATGTTTAAAGAAATAAGCCAAACTAAGAGTTGTGTCATGGCTGTGGGCAGGAGGACATGTCTCCTTTCTTATCTCCACCTACAGAGCTCTGTTTCTCCTAATGACAAAAATACACACCAATGGGCAAATCAAATACTGCTGCTGTAAAACTGTCTCTGAGAATTAGTGGTGTGTGTGTGTGTGTGTGTGTGTGTGTGTGTGTGTGTGTCACAGAGAGAGGAGGTCTATAAAACTTTAAAGGCCTGTTTAAAAGTCATTATAGTAATTACAGTCATTTAGCTCAGAGTTCAGTGGAACAGAACTGAATCAATTAATTAAGTGTGTGTGTGTGTGTGTGTGTGTGTGTGTGTGTGTAAAAGAGAGTGAGTGTGTTTGTGTTTATGTTTCCTTGACATGTGGTCTCCCCTCTCCTTTGGTCTGCTGCCAAAATTCACACACTCACACACACACACACACACACACCACATACAGTACACACACAAACACACAGAGCGCTGCAGTAAACACTCGTTTGTGAGCCGTCTCAGATGTTGCTTTTTCACCCACCCGTAAACATACACACTTGTTTACATTTCCAACAACACCGGGGGCAACCGTTTCCCTCTGAGACCACAGACACACACAAACACTGACACATGCACACACACACACACACACTGGGATACCACACAACAAGCCTCACTTCATTGGTACGGAGTGTGTGTGTCAGTGTGTTAATGTGTCTGTGTGAGAGTTTTCTGGATATAGAAACCTTAAAACACACACACACACACACACACACACACACACACACACACACTCTGAGCGTTACATTATCGCTCTCGTTGTCGACAGCGACGCCTCTCTGAGATCAGATTTTATTTCATCCAGCAGATGAGAAAAAGAAATCAGTCCTTTATGTTTTTTCTTTTATGAACGACTCAACTTTAAATGTGTTTATGTTACGTAACATTAATTTAATCAGCTGAATCTCACTGAGAATAAAACTCATCAGACCAGAGTCAAATTACAGGACGGGATGGAGAATATAATATTTAACCTCCTCACTTGAAATAAAAGTTTTTGTTCAGGACAATATTTTCGCCTCCAGCTGATGACATGAGCTCTGTTAAAGACAGTGAGACGACTTCATCATCATCAGGCTGGTTTATTAGTTTGTTTCCTTTTTTTTCTTTTCCTTGTTTTTTAAATTAATTAATTTTAATTTTTTAAATTTTAATTGTATATACTTTTATTAATCCGCTAAGGGGAAATTCAATTTTTCACTCCGTTGTCATTAACAGCAGCACAAACAGGACCTATACATGCACTAAGTGGAGAGATGTCAGAGTGAGAGTTAGTTTATTATTATTATTTTTCAAATGACAGTATTATTCATCAGTATATTGTTATTTGTTATTTAGTATTATACATTTTTTACCTTCTTGAATTTTATCATTATTTATTAATATATTATTAATTAGTATTATTGTTGTTTGTGTTTTTTAATTTATTCATATTTATTATTATATTATTATTTTAGTTAGTATTATAATTTTTTCCCTTTTTTGTTTTATTATTATTTATTAGTATATTATTATTTAGTATTACGGTTGTTTGTTGTTTTTTCTTTTTTTAAATTTATTAATATTCATAATTATATTATTTGTTAGTATAATTTTTTACTTTTTTAATTTTTCTATTTGCATTTATTAGTATTATTTTTTTTATTTTTTTTTTATTTTTTTAGTATTTCTTTTTTTTTTTTAGTATTATTTTTTCCCTTAGATAGACAAACTGACACTGAAACGTTTCCACAGTCACCACTGGTGGACATGACATCATCTGTGTGTGACTGCTTATCTACAGGCAGGAGAAAGGAACACACAAACACAGCAGCTGGAGCCTGAAATTAAAAACTGATTGTATCACCGTGTGTTTACATGTAAACTGCAACACTGTTCTGTTCCTGCGGATCAATAATACATGATGATATTAATATATTACAGCTGATATAATCAGTGTTTTATTGAATCAATTAATTAAGTGTGTGTGACCCTCCGTCTCGACCTGATGACATCATTCACACCAACTGGCTTCAAAAGCTGCACTCTGCACACACACACACACACACACACACACACACACACACTCACACTCTTTATCTCTTTACTTCATGTTTCTGTCTGAGCTCTGCTTTATGTCTCCTCTGGTTTCATCTGCAGTTCATCTTGTGTAACTTGTGTTTTGTGTTAGTCTTCACCTTTGTTTCTCTTTTTGTTGTTGTTCTCCTTCTCGTCTTCCATTTTAGGCCTGTGTTCAGTGCAACAGTCAGGTTCAGTGCGCTCTCCTCTCCTCTCCTCTCCTCTCCTCTCCTCTCCTCTCCTCTCCTCTCCTCTCCTGTGGAAGTGGGAAAGCAATTCGGTTTTCGTCTCCACTCACACCGGGCGGCTGGTGAACTTGAATCTGACAGACTTGGATGGAGACGGTGTGATTTTAGGCCAGTTAGCTTACTCATTGTTAAACTTAATGTTGGGTTATTGCCTAAATTACACTGACTATATTGACATGTTTTAGTAGTGGTTTAATTTCACAACCGTGTCAAAGAATTTTGAGTTTTAGGGTGTATTATCGTTAGGTGTCTGTCCATGAGGGCAGGTTAGGGCGATATGATGCTGCTCTGCAGGGCGCTCGATCAGTGTGCAGCTGCCACAAGAGAAATTGGAGATGGAGGAGCAGGGCCTCGACTTAAATGCAGTTGTCGGACAAACAGCTCAGTTTTAATTGAGAATTGATGCCAGGGGCCACATTTAAAAACTAAAATCTAAAATTAATAAAAGAAATAGAAAAAACATGTCTTGCAAAAAGGGATTTTTTCGGCAGGAGGTACCTGAGCGCCACCTGGGCTCTGTCTGTGCACGTGCCTGGTCTGCATCCAAGTGTCATGATAGTATATCATCCCAGGGGCGCCCAGTGGCTCACCTGGTGGAGCGGGAGCCCCACGTGCAGAGGCTGCGTCCCTGCTGCAGTGGCCGTGGGTTCAATTCTGACCTGAGGTTGTTTGCTACATGTCGCCCCCCCTCTCCCCCCTTCACACACAACCTTAAAAAAAATCTTTAAAAAAATGAATTATTTCTGTGCTCAGGTCTGTTCTGACACATTGAATCCTGCTGTAATCTCTGATTCTTATATCTCTGTTCCTTCTCTTCTTTTCTGCTCATGTTCACAGTCCAGTCGAAAGCCAGCAGACACACAGACTACACACACATCCTCCCATCCACACACCCCTGCAGTGCATGTGTGTGTGTGTTTTGCAGTTATTTTCACAGTGTTCCACTGGTAGCTGTGGTTTGGGGCCTGCGTCTATTTTCGACCTAAAGAGAGGGGAGAAGATGGGCCGTGTGCACACATGTATTTATGTGTGTGTGTGTGTGTGTGTGTGTGTGTGTGTGTGTGTGTTCAGAGGACACGGAGAGAAGGAAAATACATGTAGTATGTGTAAGTGTAGGTCATGTCTTGTGTGTAATCCTGACCAGCTGTCTTTGTTCTGTCTCTGTGGTGTTTCCAAATTGAAGAGTTCTCCTCCAGGATGCTAAATATAAAACAGCACTGAGCTATTTTGGAAAAAGAATCAATCACTACCTGAAATTCATCGTTCAATAAATCTGAAATGTCACAAGAGGGTTGTTGTTTTTTAGCTCAGGACGGTTTCTTAACGTTAAAGGAATTCATTTTAGTCACTTTACTGATACGATAAAGATCTTTTTTTTTTTTTTTTACAAAGCTCGACATTAAACTTATTCAGTGTGTGTGTGTGTGTGTGTGTGTGTGTGCGCTGTACTGAAAAGTGGTCACAGATTCAGTTGGTGAAAGCTCAACAGAAGAGATCAGGTGTCTGATTTATATGCACACCAGTTTTTAAAGGAATCACACTTCCTAGTTTTTGATGTGTGTTTTCAAAAGCGTGTGTGTGTGTGTGTGTGTGTGTGTGTTGGTCCAAAGATGTGTATGTGGAGGGGGGATTGAAATAGCGTAAAGCCCACAGCCAAATTGCTGGTAACCACAGCAGCACAGTGTCACCCCCATCTTCAAACCGCAGCCCAGAATAAAGCAGGAATGTGCTGGTGCCTCCACACTGCAGACCAAGACAGCGCTGTCTATTGGAAGCAGCTTCGCCCCTCAACCGAGCTGTCCAGAACCGTTCCAAACCCGGCCCAAAGCGCCCCCAAACTGTCACAGACCGACGCAGACGCTCCCACACTGTCTTAAACTGTCACAAGATGGCTTCGAGTTTCTTCAGGCTGTCCTCAAATTGTCATGGACTGACCCAAACCGTCCGCATCTGTATACAAATGGGCCCACAAATGTCCAAAATGTCCCAGACTGTTACACTCCATCCCCAGCTGGATCTAAACTACTGCAAAACTGCAGCAAGCTGTTCAAACAATCTGTGAAGTGCCCAAACTGTCCATAACTACCTCAAAATGTTGTTATTTCAGACTCTCCTGAAACTGAAACAAACTCCATCTAAACTGAGTCCACACGTCTGCAGACGGCCTCTCATCCTCCCAAACTGCCCCAAACTGGACAAACACCTTCTAAACTAATTCAAATCGTCCATAACTGCACAAAACATCCCCCAGTATTTACCAGAATCTTCCCCTCTCCAAAGTGTCTTTTTCCAACCTCCATGACAGTTTAGACTCAGTAGTCTTCACCACAGTGACTTCAGACGCCATTTTGCACTCATGAAAATGATATTTCAAACAGAGTGGAGGAGCACAGTCGCATCACTGTCGGAGTCAGTGATTGCATTTTTTCTCATTCCACAGCTGATTGTCTGGTTAGATTAGATTCAGAATAAGAACCACAGTTGGGCTTCATCATGTTATGTACTCGCTGTAACATGATGACATAACGTTACTTACTTTCATAACTTAAATTAACTCTGTCAACTTTTTTCTGGGGCATGAACAGTGGAGTCCTGGATCAAAGTCCTGTGTTTGTTTTACCCGTCTATCCACCCTGCCCGCCTCCCTAATAGTTGCTGTAAAAGAAGCAATAGTCTGACCAAA
This sequence comes from Epinephelus lanceolatus, assembly GCF_041903045.1. Lineage (NCBI taxonomy): Eukaryota > Metazoa > Chordata > Actinopteri > Perciformes > Serranidae > Epinephelus > Epinephelus lanceolatus. The sequence continues at coordinate 1,894,361 of NC_135743.1, forward strand.
CCTGATCCAAGACCTGCTGGAATATCTGTCCTCTGTCCTGGAGACAGTAATTCAGTTTAATTCAATTCAATTTTATTTATAAAGCCCAAAGACACAAATCACAGTGTACCTCAGAGGCTTCACAGCATACGCACCCCCTGTAACAGGGAAACTGGTTGGAACCTCAGGAAGAACAAGTGAGGAGGGATCCCTCTCCTGGGCTGGACAGACATGCAACAGATGTCGTGTACAGAACAGATCAACATAATGAATGTACAGTGGTCCGTATGACACACAGACGTCCATTCTGTGATAACAGAAACTGGAAGCTTCCTGCTGACTGTAAGAAGCCGAGGAGCCGAACATGCTGCTGAATGTTTTGGCTTTACATTCTCACGAAAGAGAAAGAGCAGATTTTACATCCTGCTGCTGAACTGTTTAACAGACAAACAGAAAATGTAACTTTGCTGACAGTTTTCAGGCCTGAGCAACTTATTCATAATCCTAAGAACCCGTCTGTTCATTGTGTCCACACGACAAAGAACCAGGAACGATCGTAGCTTTTAAAACACAAACTTTTTTAGCTCCTGTTTCATAGTTTCTCTTCCAGCACAAGAGAATTCTTGAGTGACATACGTTTATGCCAACCGGTTGAACACATGAGCCAGTGCAGCACCGACAGCCGGCATTTTTAAAAAACTGTTAGCTATGTAAACAACAAACACAGAACAAAACAACAGCTTGTAACAAAAAAAATGGAAGAAAACACAGACAAATGGACCGAGAGTGAAGTCCAGGCTTTACTGAGCGTGTATGTGATAGGGAAGTGAAACGAGCTTCAGACCAAAGGGAAAGTGATGGTGCTGGAGCAGCTGCAGGCTGGCTTTTGTCACTGCAGCGTTTCTGTTGCTGGTTTGAATGCAAACAGAACAAATGCCCTTCAAGGTATGTCGTTGTTGTTGGAGTGAGCAGGCCCCAGGATTTTGGGACCAAACAGTTCAGATGACTCCCTGAGAGCACCTACAGGAGCTAAAGAAAAGTCTCACAGAAGAACAAATGATTGTTCCTAGTTCTCGCAGTGTGGACACAGTGTCAGCTGTTTCTACTGTTAATATTACTGCCACCACTTCTACAAGTGTCACTATTACTCTTTCAGTCAGACAACTCACGTTCAAATGTTTATTTCAACAGCAGAACATAGTTAGAGTTCAGCATCTAGACTCCGGCCTCATCACTTCCCACAGATAAGTTTACATGAGATTTTGGGAAGTGATGATTAAATCTTTTCCCCCTAGCTGGAGCCTGCAGGTGGATGCTCGGGTGGAGTTGGGGGTGAAAGAGCGAGCAGCAGTACTGATGCAGGGCAGCAGCAGCATAGACAATGCAAACGGAGAGCTGGGAAGATTTTTCAGCTTAAATAGACCGCCACATTTGGAGGGTGTGTTTGTAGATGACACGTGGAGAGTGACGTATGACGTGTATGTGTGTGTATGAATCAGTGCAGCTGGAGTTGACTGCCTGAACGAGCTCACAGGCGTCGCTCCATTAGTGATAATATAAAACCTTTTTAAAGTTTTACATATTTTGGTAGTTTTGGGGCTGTTTGGTCAGTAATGAATACATAAATGAATAAACAAATAAAGGGGGAAGAAAGTATATTAAAACTAATTCTACCTTTACCCTGTTACTACCAGTACTAATAATTAAATAATGATTAATGAAGTGAGGGGGAGTTTGAAGTTTGGTGCCCCTCTGACCACGCCCACTCACTGATTGTGGGTACATTTCTACATCACTGCTGACACTGTCAAATAGTTTTGTTTTGGTTTTATTTCGCTGCTTCCATCCAGTGTTACCACTACTATGAAACTAACAACGTCTACCTTCTTTGTGCCAGTCTCTGTGCAGCTATATCAACTCTTTTAAAACAAAGACGTGCACCTTTCTCCACACAACAACAACTGCTCTTATTTCCACTCTAACTGTGTCGACCATTGACACATCACAGTCATTCCACACTGTGTATTCACACCGTTATCTTCATTAAGTAAAGTGTTTTTTAAGTGTGATGTGGTGCAGAGTATTGAGCCTAAACCTCAGGACGGTCTAAAACTGATAACCCGACCAGCTTGACAAATATAGACCCGACCACGACGGAGAGAAACACAGATACACACCACAGCTCTGACCAGGCGGTACTACGCCTACTATTTACAGAGAGAGACGGAGAGAGGGAGGAATGTGCGAGAGGTCAGCGGTATGAGACGCTCTGTGTGTGTGTGTGTGTGTGTGTGATTTTGTTTCAGAGTAAGTCGCTCCAGAGGTGGGCTATTTCCTTACCTGATGTTGATGTAAGACTGAGGTTAAAACACACACACACACACACACACACACACATTCCCCGTGAAATTGTAAGACAGCGTTACAAAAAAAAACGACTCGCCTTAGAAAAACACCTGCCCAATTAAGAGCGAGGCATATCCCATTTCAAACAACTGTGTGTGTGTGTGTGTGTGTGTGTGTGTGTGTGTGTGTGTGTGTGTGTGAAGCCACAGGCTGTGCTCTCACCAAAGAGAACAAGATTGGCTTTAGAAAAGGCCAGAATAAATATTAGAGAGGGCTTAGGGTAATCTGCACACATACACTCACACACACACACACACACACACACACACACACACACACACACACAGACGTAGACGCAGTGGGGGAGATGGAGACACACACACATTCTCAGACACCTTAAGGTAGACATGATGGCAGACACACACATGCACACTGTGTCTCATACACACACACAAACACACACACACAACACAAAGGCACGATGTGTGCCGCACATGTTAAATGAAAGTACCGTGAAACTGGACACAATCCTGCGGGAGGAGAGGAAATTAGGAGACAGGGAGGGATGAAAGGAGGAGGGAAGGAAGGAAAGATAGATAGAGGAAAATGTGGGAAAGAGGAGGTGAGGTGGACGGACAGGGAAGGAAAAGGGGAAGGTGGAAGAGGAGGACACAGAGAGGGAAAGTAAGCAAGAGGAAAAGGATGGAGAGGGAGGAGAGGAGCAGACGCAGACAGGAAGGAGAAGAAAAAGAGGGAGAGGAGACAGAAGGGAGGAGAGGAATGAGGAAAGGGGGATGAGGAGGAGACAGAGAGGTGGGACGGAGGAGAGACAAGGCGTCCAATTCATCGGCCTCAGGAGCTCTCTAAATCCAGACTGATCCTGGGGATTCGAGCAGGGATTTCATCACACGCACTCACGCACTCACACACTCACACACACACACACACACTCTACACTTCTGCACTTGTATACTATGCAGCATTTCTCCTCTAAAACACAAACTCATCTTAGATAATCTGGTAAAATCTTGCTGTTTTTCTTTCATGTATCGTCTCAGAGTTGTGATGAATTTCCATATTAAAGACACTCTCATATAATTATTATTATCTCACCTAAACTTTGTGTATATTTTGCTGTAAATGACAGAGCACAAACAGAGTGAGAAGATATTCATCTAGTTTCATGAATTTTTAAATGATGAGGATGAAACTGGAACGATGCTGTTAAAACCAGTTTCATCTTGAACTCTGTCACCTGATATCTGCAGTAAGGAAAATGATTTCATCACAACTTTATTTTCCATCATAGTGAAACATTGTCTGAGTACACCCTCACATTATCCAACATTAAGACACAGAACATTTAAAACAACAACATATGAAAAACATGAAAGTGTTATTAAGTCATAGAGTGATCTCTACCAGTAGAATCTATTGATAAAGGTTTTAGCAAAAAATAAATGTAACTTCAGTCATTACTGTCACTGCAGTACAGATGACTCATCCATCAATTACAGTATGACAGAAAATGTAATTTAATCTTTCATTGTATAATGTGTCAAGTAAATAAAGTAATAATAATAATTATAGTACGTCAAGTAAACGTTGCATCCAGACCTGCTTGCATGTTGTCGTACGTAGGATCAAGGACATGTGGTGACACTTTAACTTGAAATCAGTCTGAAAGTCGAATGAAGCGCAGCAAACATTTGACATTTCATGTGGCGTGTCTCATACAGACAGGAAGTGGAAAAAATGCTGCTTTACTTACGTATAAAAAGGCTGTGAAACAAGACAGTGACGTCAAAGAGGACAGTCACATTTTAGGACGCAAGTGGTGTGTGGATTTATAGTATGAGTGCTAGTTTTTATGCCTCTGCACCGGCGTCCGTCCGTCTGTGCGTCCCATCATTATATCTCAAAAACACCTCAGGGGAATTTCTTCAAATTTGGACTAAATGATGAACTAATTTGTCACTGGCTGAATCTGAGTTGTTTGACAGTGTGTGCAGATGAGCAGTGTTTGGTTCCCCCCATTGCCACCAGTCTCCAGAGCTGACAAAAGTCTGCGGGACTCCTGTCACACACACTGCTCACATTGCGATGACAGAGCTGGCTGAAAATCAGCAACGTTTTCCTAAACTAAACATATCACCATTTTCCTAACGGCTGTAGCTGTCATATTTCTCAGAGACGGACCTTGAGTGGCTGGACTGGATCAGCTAAATTTTTAGCTTTGTAGTTTGTGAGCAGCAGGGGGTGAGACAGAGGGACCGCGGGGTACATCCATTAGTGCACAACCTAGTTAGCAGCAATCTCTCGTAACCGTGCTGGCAGCCAATTATTAGGCCTTGATGTGACAGTCTACTTATGTTGTGCAGAAGTGGGCGTGGTTTCATCTAAAGTGGGTTAGAGAAATTCTGTCAGGCGTGCACATGGTTCAGTTAATGCTGCATTTGATGTCTGCATAGCCGAGTGTGTCCATGTGTTAAGTCCATGTGGCCATTCAGGGCTGCGCACTGGTGTAGTCAGATAATCATCACGGTAAATGTTCTGACTCTGCAAATCCACAAAGTATAATGTGAGTGTCACAGTTCACACAAAACTACAGAGCAAGAACTACAAGCTTTTTAGTTCAAATTTCAGAACTGTCACTTGTCATGAAGTCTCTGAGCCAGTCGATTAAACTCTTCCTCCGTCAGTGCTCAGTGACCAGCTGTAAAATGATGTCATCACACTGAGAACCTCTCAGTGAAAATACATAAATCTAAGTACATATTCAGATGTTTCTTATACAGTGTGTTTCCTCCACCTGTCACTTAGGAGGTGTTGAGCCCATCGCAGAGGTGGCTGGTGACGGAGAGGAGCTGGAACTTCCACCCGAGACGACCAAGTTCATCAAGAAGAAACAGCCGTCTAAGAAAGTCAAGAAAGGTAGGAGCACAGCCTCCTCCATCACCTTCTCCTCCCTGCTTTACTGTCATCTCTTCTCCTTCCTCTCTGTGTCTTTATTTGGAGCTGAATATTCTCCGGCTCCAGCTCATCAGAGCCTTCTGCTTCACCTTGTCACATTTCCAACCGACCTGTGTCAGAATCCATCACTGCGGCAGTACATCCGCAGCATTGCTCCCAGCTTGTCACTAAATCCTGAGCAGAGCCCTGACACTGATATCTGTTCACTGTCTGTCACACTGTTTCTAATCCACCTCTATTTTCCCTCCCGGCACAACACGCTGTCTCATCTGTTATGTGTACATACCTCTGTGACTGCTGCTGGCTCATGGGCCGCACAATCAGCGTGGTTTGGATTCTGGTCGGTGTCAACAGATGAAATCAAAAGACACATTTGGTTGTGCAGATGCAGAGTGGATGTTCACAGTGTTTCTGAATGTTTAGCTTTGTTGTGTTTATTCCACCTGATGATCCTGCTCTGTGTTTCTGATGTTCTGACTTCTGCTGTACGGTCTCACTTTGATGGCCATCATTAAATCCCAGCTGACCTCACCATCAACAGATGGTACGAACTCAGAATGTCCCCACGTTACTGATCCTCTGAGATAATTTCTGTCAACAACCTGTGGACCTGTGGAGAGTCTGTGGACTCTCAGATGTCTGTGAAGGTGGGGTGTGAGTCCTATTTTTTTTTTTAAAAAAAGGGGACATCAGAAAATTATCACAGATTATTGTCCTCAGCCTCCTCAGGAAGGTGCAAGATGCACCCACATATAGTTTTATCCCCTTCTCTTGACCTGTGATGGCAGCATCCTTATTATGAAACACCTGCTCTTCACCCTAAAACACGAGAGCCGTTGTGAATGTTTCCCCTCCCACTCTGCATGTGTTTTGTTGCCCAGGAGAAGACTCGGATCAGAAGCACAATCATAAACACTTTATTGATCCCTGGAGGAAAATTGTGACACGTTAAAGTCACTCTGATGTAAAGCGTAAAGAACTATAGAGGTAAAAATAAGAAGTACAAAGTAGGAAGTATGTGAAAATATAAAAATAAACTGTGTATTATGTTACAGTGCAAACACTAGTGTGTAAAATATTCAGAAATATAAAATATGTTCCTTATGCTACAGTGTACAAGACAATATATCCATAAGTAGAAATAGAAATAAGATATATATATACAACATATGTTTAACATACATTCAAGAGCAGCGTTGGTGAAAATAAATTAGGATGTTGAAGAATATTGCACAGTTGATTAATTATTATTTTTCTAACTGTGTGCCTTATAGTGTTGCAAAATTAATTTTTTATCATCATGCCATAAACACATTGTAAAAGGCTCCAGTATTCCAGTTTTAATTTGGCAATAACGAATTAAACTCTATCTGTAGGCACAATTTTGTCGGATACACGGCAGGCTGTTAATTCTCTGGCCAATCAGGCAGAACCGTCACTGATAAGCATTGTCTGATTGGTCAGAATCTGTCTGTTAAGTTTATTCACCCAGTGCTGCCGTATTACTCTGCATGGCTGAAGGACAAAAGTGTGGCAAGATGAGTGAGCACAGACGAAAGTGTGAATGCCAGAGAGAAACTGGTGCTTAAAAAATGGCGTGTAAGCTGTTTGCTGATATTTGGGATGACGGAGAGATGATGTGGTGAAAGCACTGATACTGTCGAGTCTGAGACATGAACTGAGTTCACTCTAATATCTGTTTATTCATGGCAGGTAATATTGTTATTGAGATGTTCAACAATGTTTTCACATAGTTTCCTCATATCATGCAGCAGTAGTGCCAACACCAGAGTGAAATACTGCAGTGATGTAGGATGCCAGGGTTGATCGTAGGGGCCAGCCTGTTGGCAGTGTCTGTATCAGTCAGTCTGTTCCTGATCTGTTGGCTTTAATAAAGTAAGATTATAAATGTGGACTCACCCTCAGAGACAGAGTGAGCAGCTCAGACATCTGGAAGGATCTCGGAAAGTATCCACATCTCGTTTGCACTGAGAGTTGATGTGGTTTGGCCGTCTGGTAAAGATGCCTTCTGGGCATTTTGCTCTTGAGGTATTCTGGGCGTGTCCAGCTGGGAGGATACCCAGAAAACCCTGGAGAGATTACATAGATTACCCCCAGGAGGAGCTGAAGAATGTGGCCAGAGTTAAACACATCTGGGCTACTTTGTTTATCCTCCTGTTCTATAAGCAGGTGAGCGATGATAGAAATGGACGTTTAGTTACAGAGATGATGTCGAGCTTCCAACAACCACCTTGACTTTGTTGTGTTTATAGAATGGAGTTTGAATCATTGAATCATCAATCTCAGTAAAGTGATGTTGTCACAGCGTTCTTTCTATAGACTGTGTCTTCGGGCGAGAGCTGCGAGTGTGTCCGGCGTTGCTGGTCTACTGTTGCCAGGTCTACACTCACTGTTGTTCTGTTTGGAGAGTTGGAGCACGCTCTCATCCTCTCCTCAGTGTCTGCTGTCTCTCCTTCTCACTCTCTCATCTCGTCATGTCTTCATCCATCTGGTTCCGCTCTCAGTCCGTCCCTCTTTCTGTCTGTGTGACGGAGACGCAGCACATCGGAGGAGGAGGAGGAGGAGGAGGAGGAGGAGGAGGAGGAGGAGGAGGAGGAGTTATCTGTTTTTTTATCCTGTTTATTGTTATAATCAAGCTCATCAAGTACACAACACCTCAATGTCTTTCTCTCTTTGCTTGTTTCTGTTGTCCACTTCAGTTACTAACCTGATTAGTTTCATCTGAGATCCAGTAACACACACACACACACACACACACACACACACACATAGACACACATACACACACACTGCTTACAACAATATCCGAATGGCCTGGACACACACTCAACAATCCCATATTGTTTCCTGGCTCCTGTCTCAGACACACACACACAGACACACACACACACACACACACACACACACACACACACACACTCCTGCCAGAAGGGCTTCTGGTTTGCATTGAGGACAAATCCGTGTTTTATGACAGTTTGTCTTTCCTAAACCGGGGCAGATAGATTCCCTTTGATGGGCTTTACTTTCGTTAGTGTGTGTGTGTGTGTGTGTGTGTGTGTGTGTGTGTGTGTGAGTGTGTGTGTGTGTGTATATACTTGTGGTTAATCCACTCAGGCGTCGCCACTAATGAGAAGGGGAGGTGTGGGAGACACAGAGAGGGCGACACAGGGATCATTAAACCATATACACATACACATTCATACACACACATGCATGCACACACAGACGCACACACACACACATGCATGCACACACAGACGCACACACACACACACATGCACGCTGCCCCAGCAACTGTGTCAGATGAAGGCTATCAGTGTGTATTTTCTGAGCTCAGAACCACACACAGGAAAATCAAACCAACAACAAGCAACTTTGACGACTTTTATATGTAAATGGACAAAATCAGTCGCAGTCTGTACTCTGTGTGTTAAAGGGGGAACGTGACGCTGTTATTACGTCTCACAGCTCTTTATGAAAGGTACAGTTATGGAATGAGGGGACAGAGTTGCCTCACCCTTAAGCTGGCAGCAGTGCTAGTGACAGTGTCAGATCAATGTCTGTGTGAAAGGGACAGCTGGCAGGACGGGATCATGTTCAGGACTGTTGTGGTGTCATGATGATGTCGATGAACATCGACCAACAAATGGTGAAAACAATAAGATCCTTCCCCTCCGAACAGAGGACACACATCCTCACTGCGACCTCGTCACATGTCCACGTTTGGTCATGGACTTTCCACGTCCACATATGACGTCCAAGGTACCCTGGGTGTGTTGGTTGTTGACGTTCTGGGACGCTGTGTCAACTTCAGCCTGTTACATGCATTGTCTGTTTTCAAACTACACTTCTGTTTTCACAGGAAATGTACAGTTTGCATACAGTCTCTTTCAAAATAAAAGCACTATGTTGGTGCAACACTGCCAACTGATGTTTTTTTCCCTCAACAACAAACACATGTGGTTGGGTTTAGGGAAAAAGAACAGGGTTTGGCTTTACAATCTGACAGGAAGTGAACACTGGCCTGTGAAAGTTAGTGTTTTTTGGATTTTTGGACATTTCCTGTAAATCCTGTTGTTTCCTGTTCAGGGCGTCACTCCTTCTGCTGCTGTCACCAAATCTCTAAAAGCTTCAGTTTGTTTTTCTTTGAAGGAAAATCCCCTTCATCCAGTTTAATGCCACAGAGCTAAGTCTTCTGAGTGATGAATCTTTATCAGTTCACTGAGTGACAGCGTACTGTACAGCACTGCGCTGTGATCTGCATGTTTAATTGATCACACGTGTTAATCATCCGTGCATAAACTAAAGCAGCTATTGTTCTGTTTGACATGTTCCAGATAAAACACACAGACAGTGAATTGGAAAATGGGATCGAACTGAGAACGCACCGATCCAACTTCTTGTCTCTGCTGATAGCGAGCACAGATCACACACACACGCCACCTGTTTAACAAATCTAAAATCTGTGTGACTCAACATGGAGAACTCACTGGAGTCATTTTTAAGTGACCATGACTGAATGAATGAAACAGAAAGCGTAAATGCTGAATGTTTTTAATGTCAGTACATGTGTCTGTCACATCACAGCTGAGAACTGATCTCATCAATCAGGTCAGTTTTGGTGCTGCATCAAAGGTTTATCTGAGGAGGACTCGACACGTGTTGCATTTGTAGCAGCTTTAAACTCAACAAACACACTGATAACTGTGTTCAACAAAGGTTCATCAGTTTGTCACAAAGAAATCCAACATACCTGTCATTTAGTTGATGTTTATTATGTGTCTGTTGAATGATTCTAGGTTTCTGTGTGTCTCTCTCCAAAACACACACACACACACACACACACACGTACGTCACTCTTACCTTTCAGCTCAGCCCTCCAGAGATCACTGAAAAAAGCAAAAGGAAAATGATCCCTAATTAGTTTAGTTTGTCATGGAAACCTCCAGAACAAGTCTGTGGTTTATATTAAGGGGGGGCAAGGGGAAGTGATTCGGTGATGCAGGGACAGATGGGAAGCAGCATCATGTCCAGACTTGTCCTATAGCCCCCCCCTCCTCCTCCTCCTCCTCTTCCTCATCTTCCTCCTGAGAGAAAACAAGAAACAGCGGTACCTTTCAAGACCTCTGAAAATAATAATGATTGTTTATTAAAGCCTGCAGTGAAATTCTCCTTTCACCCTGGAGCTTCTTGCTCAAGGTCACTTCAGCAGGGAGGTTTAGCTTTAGGCCTCGATGACACAGGAAGTGTGTCAGCAGCTGGAGGCGGTTTTTGGTGATAGTTTTTAATGAGGATGAAGCTTTTTGCTCGCTGCTTTTGCGTTAATACGTGTCTCACATTTCTGCAGTCTAGGCCCCTGGTTTTTTTGCAGGAGTTGAAAAAATGTCAACTCAGAGCAGAAATGTGCCCCACGTCATCTCCGCTTTTTTCCCATTGTCCAATGGGATGATTTGAGAGGCGGGCCTTCTGTGGTGGTCATGACAACAAGTTTACAGCTGGCAAACAATGGAGGAGAAACTGGTGGTAGTGGTTGCTGGATACCCAGAGCTATACGGCCTGATGATAGACAGCAAGTTGTCAAACTGCCCCTGAGTCATCCTTAAATATGCCTTGAAACATCCATCATGGAGAAGAAGCTCCTGGACCAACTGGCGGCATTAAAAAGTCCCCAAAAGTCTTAAATCTAACTCACCGTAAGCTTTGTGAACCCGTATGACCTGAAAAAAAAAACAATGCAGGGAGTTGCAGTCAGTGTTGATGGTAAATGTAGTCGACTGAAGCAATAAATTCCTCAGTGTGTTTTATGTTGATTGGAGAAACACTACTTTGCATATTCAGTGGGCCACATACCGCGGAAGTAAACCCGGAAGCTAGAAACTTTTTTACCAAGCCAGGTGAGCAACTGCATCGGAATAGATAGGCACCATCTTGGCATCTGTTATCTAGGTATTATTAAAATCTCAATGTGCACCCTGACAGTGTTCATTTCGTTGACAAAAACCTTGTTTCCATGACAAAAACAAGACAATGATGAGCTAAACATACATCTTGATAATAAAAACTAAGATGAAGTCTATGTTTCATTTTTGTTGAAGACACTTGAAAATGTTAGTGAACTATTGGACATTGAAAGCTGAGAACAGCCATGTCTGTAATCATCTTCAAATGCCTGATGAGCGACATGCTGGTAAACTCCAGTAAATAGTCTGCACCAGGATGTTTGGGTTGGTGCGAGTTGCGAGCTGTAATTCAGCAGTAAATAATCAGCCGTGTGTGTCTGACTGTGGATGGTGGAGCTGCTGAATGGATCTGTGGAGTTTGTTAGTTGCAGCGGTGGCTGTTAGCAGCTAGCTCCTCTGATGCATGAATTAGCCTCACTGGATTAGTTTAAAGATAAAATTCATGTAGAAAATATAATGACTAAAATGTAATTCATTTTCGTAGACTAAAACTAAGAAGGATAAAAATGACTAAAACTTAAAACCATCTTCGCCTAAACACAAAGACTAAATCTAAAATAGCTGTCAAAGACCAACACTGCACCCTGGTCATGCTGGTGCTCTGTCAGTGGTCTGAATCTGGCTGGAGACGCACAGGAGAGTGTTTCTGTCTCATGGTGGCAAAGAGCCAAATAAGCCTTTGGGTGCCGGGCGGCTCACACCTCCCATAAAACCAGAGAACAAGGTGGTAGGAAACAAATCAGTTCAAAGCTCTTAGTTTTCAGACAAAGACACACACGCACACACCTTCCGCCTACCTGTCTGTGACTTTAAAGTAATTAGGCGCCGTGCCAACTCCCCCCACACCACACACACACACACACACACACACACACACAGACCTTTCTGTTAGAGTGCATGGCAGCCGGAAAGCACATTTGGTCGACTTGAAAGGCATCAAAAGGCGTCTGAGAGAGAGAGAGAGAGAGAGAGAGAGAGAGAGAGAGAGAGAGAGAGAGATGAGTGGAGCTCTCTCTGTCCTCAGCTTGAAAAGGAGGGATGATGAAAGAGAGATGAAAGGGAGAGTGTCTTCCTTCTCCTCTTTCCTGGCGCTGCATCCTTTTTTGTTGTTCTGCTCCTCCCCTACAGCCCACCTGGGATCACAGACACCATCCAGAGCGTACACACACACACACACACACACACACACACACACAGACAGCTAGAACTAAATCTGAACTCTAACCTGACCTTGAGTGTCTCTTTGAGTCAGAGGAGAGGACTCATCAGATCCAGGGTCAGTCTGCAGTCAGTCGTTCATTAAACCACATAATGTACGAACTCAGTCACCGCAGCTTCATGCTAACAGCACTAGCATCGACTCAGGTCGTCCTCAGCTGCACCTCCACCACCTATTAGCATCAAACAGTTGTTAGCATCGTCTGCTGCTGTGTGTTGGCATCAGTACTGCACATTGGCCATATTAGCCTTCACCATTAGCAATGTCCTTGTGTATTAGCATTAGCTTTGTCCATTAGGCTGGGACATATCTATTATTGACTAAATCTATAACCATCTGCAGAAAAAAGGCAGACAGATAGAATCATGAGTCAGAGAGGGAATGTGAAGACGTTCAGTCATTCTGTAAAACCTCCAGTGGACCTGCAGCAGTCTGATTTCAACCGAACTGACACAATATGAGGCTGGACCACAGACCAGAGACCACCTTAAAGGTCCAGTGTTAGGGAGATTGAGTGGCGTTTAGTGGTGTGGACTGCAGATTGTAACCAACTGAAGCTTCTCCTGAGAGAGTTCAGAGTTCATTGTTCAGGAGCAGAATTATCAGCAGAGGTCTTTCCTCTACAAAACAAACAGACCCGCTGTTTAAACCAGGAAAAACACTGAATAAAGAAGTTTAATGTTAAAAAAAAATCAGTGTTTTTCTGACACTGCTTACTGCAGAGGCTGATGCAAAAATGTAAATGTCTCTACCTAGAGTGTTTTGGTTTGTCCGTTCTGGCCTAGGTAGAAACATGGCGGTGCAACATGGTGATCTCTGTAGACGAGGACCTGCTCCCTATGTAGATATAAACGACTCATTCTAACAGCCGGGCTCCACTGGGCACGTCAGCGGCGCGACACGTCTGCAACACGAGTCCTGTAGCAGCTCGCCCCCCTGTTAATCAATTACAGCGGCTCCACCGGCAACGGGAGCAGCGCGACAACTCTCTATTTTACGCGGCTCTTCTATTTTTGTCGCGCTACGCTCCCCTACGCGACCCTCCAGCAGATAAAAACTACATGAAATAGTGTGCTAAACGAGCACAATGTGTTTTTAAACGAATAAACCATTATCAGAGGTGATATGTGATGATTTGTTTTCATGCATTTACCCATGTTTATCCGTGACATTGTGTAAATGTCTGTGGCGGACATTTGAAAGCGAGTAGATAACAAACAGTACAGTAAACTTGTAGATAACTCAAATATATGTAATAACTTAGGTGGAAAATGCTTTAACATTTCATGCAGCCTACATGCAGCCTCTCGGCTCGGCAAACGGTAAACAACCCCGCTGGCTTCTCTACGTGCGCAGTCAGTGGAGCCCAAATGAATACGCCGCGACGCTACGCTGACGTGACGCCTTTGCAGTCGGTGGAGCCCGGCTGTAAGGTAACAAAAACACAACCATTCTGATTTTCAGGTGATTAAACACGTAAGTAAACAGACTGATGATATTATATTCCATGTCTTCCAATATATACCCCTAAATCTGACACACTGGAGCTTTAAAAAAGGCTGGATGACTGACGAAGTGTTAATTGTGTGTCAGCTGGTTTGTGGTGACTATTCTGTCAGATGTGTCGTAGCAAAGCAAGTGCATTCCTGTTTGTGTAACTGTTTTGTTAGATGTTGCAGAGGAAACATGCAGAGCTGGAGAGGGAGACTGAGTGTCTGTTGCAAATATTTATTATTGGAAATTGATGATGGGACTTTGAAATGATTTGTTAATTCATTAATTAGTCAATGAACAGAAAGTTTATCGGCAACTTTGATGCGATAATATTAGGGCTGTCAAAATATTGCATTAATTTCAATTAACTGATCACAGAAAAAATAATGTGTAAAAAAACGTAATGCTGATTAATGGCATTCTGTGGTGCCCTTTGACCCAGTGTGTCACTGAAGGCCACAGTGTCTTTGTCACGTGATGGAGGGAGACGAGACGACGCTGCTCGGCCTCATGAACTGAACATTTACATTTAAAAAACGCCCAGATGGAGCTGTTGATAGGAGCAGCGTTATCTGCAGGTTCTGGAATTTTTGTACCATCAGAGAACTTCAGTCTGAAATCTCACTTTAATGCAAAGTATTTAGCAGCAAACCCAGAGGTCTGAGCTAGCACATTTAATTAATCACAGCGCATGTAATTAATGAGATTATTTTTTTAATGGCTTGACAGCTCTAGCTAACACCAAACATCTGTTATCTGTTTCCAGCTTCTCAAATGTGAGGATTTTGATGCATTTATTTGTCCAACATTATAGTCATTTGAATATCTTTGGATTTTGGACTGCAGGTCAGCTAAAACAAAAAATTAGAGGACGTCCCCTTGATTATGTTTTTTGATATTATATGTTTAGACCGAAAACAGAGTCATTAAATGTTCGTCAGAATAATCAGTGATGAAAGTGAACTGTAGTTGCAGCCCTAGTTTGTTTCTAACGTGAATAAACATTACAAGATTTATCCATTTCTTCTCTTACATTGATACTGACAGCGAGTCATTAAATCAAAAGTGTTCTCTGCCTCAGGGTTTGTGTTTGACTCATTAGACGCTGGCGTTGCAAAATCAGCCCTCAGGTCATTAAAAAGTATTTTACAGAGGCCAGGACGTCAGCTCAGACTCTGTTTCCTCTCATTTAAAACATGTAGTTAAAGAAAGGATTATTGGTTTGTGCTGATAGTTTTGGAGGAATCTTCAAACTGACAATAATGAACCTTTAAAGGAAACATTATCTTGGTTATTGTAATATTTTGGATATTAAATTATAGTCCAATTATAAGGTGATAAATCAGCAGCGATGCCTCCTGCCCACAGGTGATGTCAGCCTTCAGGAAGCTCAGTTTAATTAGTTTCATGTCAGTTTCAAGTCGTACATCTACGCTCTGATTTCTGTAACATGTACAGTCACATCCTCCGTCTTTAATGTGGATAGATCCATAGATAGATAAACCTGCAGAGACATACCTGTCCGCTCCGTCTTCCTCTCAGCTGAGCTGTGCTGTCAGCAGCACAGTGGCGGTGACTCAGTCAGAGTCGGCGTTCAGAGGCCTGTAGCAACATGGCTGAACGACAGGGTCCTGCTGCTTCAGTCTGTCTGTCAGGTTACAGAAACACAGCGAACAGAGCTATCAGCTTACTGTCACACACACACACACACACACACACACACTGTGGCTGCTATTCCCATCCAGCTCCTGCACACACACAGAGCGGGCAGGTTTCCTCATCCTGAACAGGACCCTCTCGGGCCGCGGCCAGAATTTCTGACCCATGGATCTCTTTTAACATCCTGTTTCATGTGCACGTTTTATGAAGTCAGTCTGTCTTCGCCAAACACATCCTAAAAAACAACATTCTTTGAGAAAGGACAAGAAGAATTGAGCCAAACATGAGATTCTCAAAGAATTAATGCTGGAAACTGTACGAGGAATTATTTAAAACAAAGGTCACATCTTATCAACACTACGGCCCATTTAATACTGATAAGATTAAGGATGTTAAAGCTCTATGCATCTGCGGTAAAAGGTATATTTTAAAGAGGACCTATTATACTCATTTTCGGGCCTTTGTATTTGATTTCTGGACTCCTATAGAGCAGCTACACACAATTACCTGCACACAAAGCTTTGTAGATCTTCAGGACGCTGTGCCTCTCGCTGCACTGCTTCCTTGTATTTCCTGCATCCCACAAAAACGGTCTGTGTAATTTACTCCACCCCCCGGCCCTCGCCTCCCGCCGAGCCCACTCCGCTGTGATTGGTCACACTCCCAAGGACTTCAGAAGGGCTGCCGGCATGCCTGGGCATGCCCATATAAGTAAGTCCGGCACGCATTAAAGTCACATGGACTACAGTGTTTAAAAACAGACTGTAAAACACAGCGTGCAGAGCCATCCAAAACAGCTTACAGTGCTCACTTCCAAATGCACGAACCTCATTATTTGACACGTTGGCATCGTTTAACACGAGTATGCAACATTGTAACAACATTTATAGGTCAGAAAAGAGGAAAAGCGTGATCGTTCTCCTTTAAAAGATCGATTATATATCTCATCTGGCCTGGGAACACCTCGGGGTCCTCCAGGAGGAGCTGGAAATATGTTGCTGGGGAGAGGGACGTCTGGAGGACTTTGCTCAGCCTGTTCCCGTGACCCGGCCCCGGATAAACGGTAGAGAGTGAATGGATGGAGATCAAGTTTTTGAGGTGAAGTGCTTGTGCAGTGAGAGTCTGTGGTCCCGTTTATACGACAGCGATTTCAACGTAAAACGGTAAACTTTAGTTGCGTTTTGGCCGGTCGTTTACACGACAGCAGCGTTTAGGGTGCCTGAAAACACATCGTTTTGAAAACAGGTTCCAGAGTGCAATTTTTTGGAAACGGCAGCGTCTCTGTTGTCATGTAAACTTGCAATATGCAGTTCTTCTGAAAACGGAGACTTTTAGCACATGCGCATTACGGTTCCAGTCACTGGGCATGCACGAGAAAGTCGACCATCACAACAACAATGGCGGACTCCCGAGCTCTGCTTGTGCTGCTCACCCTGTTGAATTTATCAACACTTCCCCATCATAGTGAAGATTTACTGTAGCAACTCCACCTCGTCGTCCGTCCAGACAGTTGTTTGTGCGGCTGCCATTTTGTTTGTTTATACATCGCTGCTCTATAGAAGGAAGCGTAAGCGTCACACTGCCAACTACTGGCCTGGCATGTATACTGCAGCATTTTTGGTCATTTTTGTGGATCCGTGTGCACGACGATTGTTATCAAAACGTTGACGTCTAAATGCGGAACTTTTTTCAAAATGAAAATGAGAAACGATTCTGTTTTCAGTGGATGTGTAAACATGGCCTGTGAGTTAAGGAGGGGGCTCTGAATCAATATCGAATCATTCAAATGTAGATCAATTTAAACTGGATGAATCAATTATTTTAACCCAACCCTTGTGAAGTGTGTTTAAACCTGAGAGGAAACACAGCAGTTCCTCACTGAAACATTTGTGTTTCTGCTCTGTCTTCTAATGCAGACTAAGGTTTACTGTGTTCTCATGTCCTACCAGTGCACCCAGTAACATAGCTCACTGGCTAAAGCTAAATCGCTCACTCCACCTTTAGCTTCTGTTCCACTGCACAAAAACCCCTGATGTCTGGCTTTACATGTAAAGAGAAAGGTTACAATCTGCATTTACACCCAGGTCAAATGACTCTGCAGTAGTCACAGGTATTTATCAGCTCTGGCTCCAATCGGCAGTGATGGAAACACAACACCCAAGAGAACACGCTCATTTTTGCTCATTTATCGTCGAGATGCAATGACAGGCTGCCACTAAATGCCCAAGCAGCCCTTAAACATTGATCCAAATTATTCTGCATCAAGTTTGAAAGACAAACTGAATAAGTTGAGAGATGTATAAAAAGATGTAAACACTGTTTTCACACAGAAAGTCGTCATACTCGTCTGCTGCAGAGCCGTGTACACAGCTCTGGTCTGCTGGCAATGGGAGAGGAGTCTGTCGCCTATGTCATATGAATGTCTGCAGAGTGACGTCAGCTGAGTGAAACAATAGAATAAACTTCACATCCAACGTCGCCAGTTTAAGGAATAAGCAGCAGATCAGATCATATAGGACAGTTATTAATATAAGTGACACTGCTGTGACTTAAAATCTGATTTCATTCATAACTTGGCCGTGTGACTGATCTTTCAGCAGCCAGCATGTGGATCAGGACTTACAGGAAATCTGTCGCCTCTCATTCAGCGCGGGGTTTGATTCTAGTAATTTGGGGGTAAAAAACGTTCCAGTTCTGTGTTTTTAGATTTAGTTGCATGTTGGAGTGCCGCAGGAGTTTGTATTTTTGCCTCATCAGGGGGTTACATGGCATTTTAATTGCTGTGGTTTGCTCACTAAATTACAGCTGGTTTTTGAAGCGCGTGCCCCCCAAGTGTGTGCTCAAAATAAAACTGCTCACTTTTCTGACTCCAGCCTGTCACATGTGTGCTCCTCGGCTCCAACTGAGCATCAAGTGTGAGCTCCACACATCCAAATGTTTGTCAACCACCCCAAATCCAACTCATCCTGAAGTCTCACTGAGCCTCAAGTGCAGGTTTCTCAAATCAAACTGGTCATTAAAAGTTCTTCCTAAATCCAACTGAACATCAATATCAATTTACTGGAATCCAACAGCCTGTCAAGTGTGTGCTCATCAAATCCAGCTCATCACGCCCCGCACGCTCTCTGACTCCATGTCTTCATCAAAAAGCAAAAATATTCCACCAGCTTTAAATTCTGTTTCTGTCACATACTTCTCAGTTTGTACTGAGCTCAGCTGAGGGAGAAATTCTTGGACAAGATTTTAAAGATTGTGACTTGCTAAAAAAATCTGTAAGATGTTCTTTGTACAATGTTTTATTCATCTAACTCTTAAAGAATATTTTCTACAAACCTTGTCTTCCTTTATGATGATCTACTGTCTTAAAGCTTTTTCAGCAATTACAGAAATTTTTTTGATGGAAAAACAAGAAACCGTTTATTTTATTAAATTTCTTTTTGTCTAAACAATCACATTTAAAGATATTTAGTCTTAAAACAGACTCAGAATGAGTCTACAGGTCAGAATCAGCCTTAAAGAGCCACTGTGTATAAATTGAATCTTAAGCTGCAATCACATTACAGGGAATAAAGCTCGATGTTGATTATTTCCCCAGATCTGATCTTTCTGCCGAAACTGTTCACATTCATCTTTGAAGTGTTGACATAAGGTAGCTGTAATCTGTGTCAGCTTAAGGCTGCACAATATATCGTTTCAGCATCGACATTGTGATGCGCAGAAGTCGCAATGTCGTGCAACATCAAGTAAGATAAATTAACTCAAACAACTTATTTGATGTTTGACACAAATGGAAGATTAGTACGATTCCCATTTTCCATGACTCATACCGGCCAAGTCTTCTGCTTTAAGACGTTACGTGTAAATGTGACACAGTGTGGCAGTGTTTGTTATGAGAAGACTCTCTTTCGTGTGTGTGTAGAAAAGTACTGTAACCAGGCCGGCAAGTGCAGCAGACACAGTGAAGTGCATGCTTTTCTGAAATGAAACTTGTATCATTGGTTCTTGAAAAGTCATGGAAAAGTTATAAAATTTTGTCCATGAAAATGTGTGAGAACCCTGGTTCCTCCAAACTTGATGATGTCCAGAGGAATATTCCAGTATCTCTGATGGCACCTCGCAACAACGCTGTCACAACATGAAGGCAAACTGTTCCCGTCAGAAAGCGTCTGGCAGTCAGGCTCCTTTTGGCTGATGACTGAGGCAGCCTGCTGCAGCAGTGGTGTGGCTACAGCAGCCTTCAGTGGTTAAATAACCTGTGCAGTTTAACATGGAAAACCTGATGGCTGTATGAGAGAAACAGACATGAATTCTGATATGTCCGTCCTCACAGTGTTTGCAAGTGATCAGATACGTATCAGATCTAGGACCACATTTGAAAGTGGATCAGATCTGTTTTGAAAAAGTATTATTTGTGTTCACACTAGTTTGGAAAAAATCAGATCTGGGCCACATTTGCTTTTAATGTGAACGTGACCTTATGTTGAATGTGAAACCACTCTGGCTGTTAAAACCTGAGACTGACAGAAACAAGTCTAAGAACATGACTCCAATGTCCTCAAGCCAACAACAGAAGACAGACTCTGCAGTGGAAGGTCATTGCCCGTCTCTCTGACCTCCCGACTGCTTTAATCTCTGGACTTGTAGCTTGTCAACAGCATTTTTAGGTAGCAACACTTGCTCTTGTACTGTAACTCCAAAGCTCATGCATGCCAACAAAATCCCCACCGCATGGCTATCACGCCATCTCCGGAGCTATTTGTTGGCCCCGGCTGTGTTGACGGAGTGCTGATGAGATGCTTGGCTGTTTAATGTGTGTGTGTAATGTTCCGCTAATGTCCCTGCAGCAGCATTATCTGATGGGCTATTTTTGGCCAGAGGCTCATGCTCGTGGTGATTACAGATGGAGATGAGGACAACGTTCCAAATATTGTTGCCTGGTCGGGTACCAGGGTGGAGCAACACTCACGGACTTGTGGCACTCTGAAATGGAAAGTTCAGGAGTTTTAAGCCGTTAAGTCCCGTCAGTGAGGCTGTGTTGGGATCGCTCAGTCATGGCAACATGCTGCACAGTGTCACCAGGAATCTTAATGCAACTTATTACACATTGATGATGAGGTGTTATTCAGATGTTCGTCACATTATGAAGATTTTTAGTTTATTCATATTTGTTTTTACTTTATTTTATTGCAAAAAGAAAGCAGGGGCCAAGTGCTCCATCAGTGTCACATATGATCTCTGTAAAGAGATATCTGCATATGTACAAAGAATCTGTGGGAAACAGGACGAGGCTTTGGCATCTGAAGGGCTCTGGTTTCCATTTGTAGTCCAAATACTATTGACCAATCACGGTTGAGCAAGCTATGGTCGTCTGCAGGTGACCAGTCTGTATGGAGAGCAAAACACACAAAACATTTTGGCTGAAATTTAATCTCAGTACTCATCGTCTGACAACAGTTTAGCTTTGTATGAACTTTTTTTTTTTTTTTTTTTTTGTTAAAGATTTTTTTTTGGGCTTTTGCCTTTAATAAGGTAAGGTAAACTTTATTGTCCCCTAAGGGAAATTCATCTTGGGCACAGTGCTACATTTCATTGCTTCACAGGACGAGATAAAAACATCATCACAATGACAGTTCAGCACATGAAACAGACATGGACTACATTTAACAATCACAACACAGAAACATACAGAGACGTCTAAAGTGCAAGAAAAAGTGCTGAGTGCTAAAGTGCCGCGTGTTTAATGCACGTTAGTAGTTGCCCTATTGCACTAGTTTTTAACATTGTTCAACAGCTTAATGGAGGCTGGAACAAATGATCATTTGAGGCGGTTTGTTTTGCACTTTGGTATACGAAATCTTCTTCCTGATGGGAGAAGTTCGTATTCAACAGGACAGAGTGAAATGGGGTGAGAGAGAGATAGCGGGGGTTGACATGCAGCAAATGGTTGCAAGCCAGAGTTGAGCCTGCGACCCCTGAGGCATCGCCTCTGTACATGGGGCACCAGCACTATCCACTACGCTACCGACGCCCCACAGCTTTGTATGAGCTTTTTTCTAGTTTATCTGAACCCACATGCAGCAGCTCTGTCATCAGAAGAAAATGTTGGCATTGTGTGTTTCTGCTAAACACGAATATGTTACATTTGCATGTTTTATATGTATTTTATCATAGTTTTTAAAGGGATGTAGGTTGAGGTGACTTTGTCATGGAGGTGGAGGAATGGTGGATGGTTTGACACCTGGAAGACATGCCTGTCAATCTGGTAGACCACTATTCAACACCAGCAAGCAACAAAACTGGTAGCATTAAGCAAGCCATTGTTGTGTTTCCAGCAACTACCTAGGCAGTAAAAATACCCCAAAAATGCCTAGGGCCCACAGGGTTAACTTGCGTTGTTGGCCCGTCGTGTTACCCCCTTACGCCACCAAGCGCCATTACACAATAACAGCAACTAGCAGCACATCATGCCGCCGTGAAAGCACAGCTTTCTTCGTTGGTGTCTGACACCAGAAGTCACTGCCCAAGCACCAGTATTCACTGACTTTGGAATGAGACAGGGTTGGGATTGTAGCACCCCTTTGCTGTTTTTCTAGTGTCTTTTTAGGTAAGAGACGTGGTTGGTTTTTACTGAGACATTGCTGCTTTTCCTGACAGGATAGTGCCCACCACACCAGGTATTTTAAACCAAAACCTGATCTTTTCTGAACCATAACCAAGTGGCTTTTGTGCCTAAACAAAACCACAGTGTTGTTGAAACATGCAGCTTCAGCATATCAAATAGACATTAACAAATGATATAATGCAGTATGAGTCAGTCTCATCAAAAGGTATGATAAAGAATGGTATCTGTGATAGAATACTCTAAACTCAAGGTTCAGCTGTTTTCCAGTTCTTGACCATAACCAACAACTTGTTTTCACATGACTGAAGTTTCATCCTGAGGTTACAAGATGACACCTAAGCATTCATGGAAATATGATGATGGAATACTCTGGAAACATCTGCAAGAAGTGAACCTTGGGTTCAGCTTGAATTACAAGGTTATATCATCCAGACCTGGATATAATGTCACATAAAATCTGAAAATGCAGAAGGTTTCTCTCTGCATTATTTCTATGAAACAGTGACCCACCTCTGATGGACTTCCTGCTCCTTTTCTCTGAAACACTGTCATTGAATACCTGATAGTGAGCAGTGTCTGGCTGCAGGAAAATCTAGATTTAATGGCGTATTTATGTAAAGTCACTCTGTGCCTTAAACGTCTCTTAGTACGTCCAATTAGCAACTTTTTTTCTTTGGAGATTTGATGGAGCAAATCGTTGCAGCATGGAGAATGTTGAGTTTACCTCAAGGACAAAGAGGCAACATGTGAAGTGGAATAACAGCAGCTACTACGGGAGACATATATCAACTGTTTATTAAGCCAGTGTGACGCAACAGGGAGTTTCATCAACGCAGTCCTAATTCATCCAAGGCTTGTTGATAAGTTCTGTAAATTATGGCAGAGAGAGACGGAGGGAGGGGAAGAGATTTAGGGAGGCAGGAACTATTCTGGCTACGATAACCATCAACAAACCAGACAGTCTCTCAGAGGTGGAAACCCAGATGTGTATGTGTGTGTTTCCCCTCAGGTCATGTAACATGTGGTAAGGAGCCAGTGTTTTTGCAGTAGTGTCCATTCAGGCTCGGGCTCCTGGGGGAACCTTCCAGCAGGAATGAACGCTCTTCCTCTGGGAGGCCCGTGTAGGAAGTGCAGCTTCCAGTGGGGAGGAACCAGCCTTCACACCCCTCGCTGTTTTTCACATTAAGGCTTCGGCAGCTACGTTATGGGATATAACCGTTAATCTAATGGAGTTTATGGTGGCTACCAATCCTGTTCGTATAGGTCATGGGTCGGTTCAAACAAGGTTTGGACCCCAGAACTTGGTGTTTTAATATCATGTGAAAACACTGAGGAAAAGATTACGCTCTTAAATCCTAAATAATTACTGTTGATAAAAGAAGAGTCTGATTGCACCCAAACATAAAGGTGATGACACCCAATAATTCTGAAATATTTTAAGTCTTCCAGCGTATCTCATTTTAGCATATTTATTTACTTTGTTAAAAGTGCATTGTTGATCCCAGAGTTTGGTACATTTCTGCAACACGACACATAACACTGTCACTCCTGGGTGTTACAACCCAAATCTGTTCAGTCCATTATATCATGTTAATCCTCAAATTTGCAGAGGATAAAAGCGAGAACATGCATTCAGAATCACCGTGTCAAGTTTATGTTTGTTAACAGACTTTAAAGGTCTTGTTCACCAAAGCGTTTTTTCCTGAGACCAGTGTATTTTGTTAATTCTTTGCAAAGAGAGCGTCACATATTTACACTCTGCAGCAGCGTGATGAGGCAGTGAGCGTCTGTTGTGCTCTGAGCGCTGCACCTTTGGGGATGCACAATATACCGCTGTTTTTAAATAGACCTTATCGAGCAGAAACACAGTAGCAAGAAATATTTTGTGTGACAGAAAACACACACGGGATAGGAATGATCAAAATGTATTAAACAGATGCATGGTTTATTATTCTGCTAGTTATACATACAGTACATTCATACATGCTAATGGCATTTTGCTATGTTCAAATCTTGTTCCCCAAACTATAGTAAATCCCCTTTAACCTCACAAAAAGTTTTAAGCTGTAATATTTAAACATGATGACAGAAACAGTGACCTGATTCATTTTAACATCCTGAACACTGGAAAGTTAATATATACAGTGTAAAAGCTAGTCGTTAGGCTGCTGCACACCAACATAAAACTGTAGAGTCTCACAGGTTCACCTCATGCCGTGCCTCATGCATTCAATCTTTGTGGTGGTTAGCGGTGAGGCTAATGTGTTCCAACATCAAGGTCACGCAGCTAATCCACTTTAAAATGGTTTCAAAACATTTTAACTGGTTTAACTGGACTTCATTTGACTTTCCATGCACTGGAAGAAACCACAGAACAGGACACGCTGTTTAGTCAAATAAGCTGAATTAAGCACTCTGTTAGTAAAATAAATGTTCTGCTGTTTTTACAGAAGGATTTTTTTTTAATTTGGAGTGACTGGGAACCGACACACTCTTCTTCTGTTGCTGTTTAACTCCAGTAGTCGCTTTTAGTTTTGTTCATTCTTAATTTGTAAACTTGAAAATCTGCAGTTAACGATAAATGAAATAATTTAAAGTTTGCATATTTTTTGTCTAGTGATATTCAGACAGATCTCCTTACAGACTTGCATCATTTTACAGAATAGTTATCAAATTTGTTTTCCGGCCGAGTGGTGAAGAAACGTTATACTGTAATAAGGACAGTCTACATTTTAAAATAGGAAATTGAAAAGCTGGTCAGTAACAAAAGAAAGATATGCCACAGACTGAAAGCTCATATGTCAGTGTTTAAAGACTCATCGTACAGACGTCCTACAGACATGAGATTTGCTGTTTTGGGGCGATCAGGAGCTGTTTTTTTTTTTTTTTCTGTAATAAAAGACCCCCTTTGTTGCCCCCTTTCCCTCCAATCCCCTCACCCGTCACCCCTTCCCCCCTTTTTTAACAAGGGTCCTTTAATTTGGCGAGAAGGAAGCAATGAATTGTGGAGTATACTTTTCCACGGGCGGCCTGGGAAGTCTCCCTCTCTCCCTCCTCATCCCGTGCAGATCCAATAGGTAACACATGTGGACTGAAGCTGCTACTGGACTCCTCCTCACCGCCGCCCTCTGTGTTCCTGTCCTCTGTCCGTCCTCTCTCTCACGTTCTCACTTGTAGTCGTACTGCAACACTCACGGACAGGATGCTCTTCTCTTCATTTTCACTGCGAACAAACAAATAAGAATTTGCTTGTTTTTATTTTCTTACTCTGAGTGAGAAGCATTAGACTAGTCTGTGCTCTGACATCATGTATTGATCATTTAGCAACTTAAAGCTGCATCATTATTATCTCCATATCAGAAATGAATGTGAATGTTATTGTGAAAGTGGCTGCTCGTAGTGACGGCAGACAGCAAACAAACTCTGGTAAACCCAAAGTGCACAACCTGACAGCACCACACAGCAGACAGACACCAGCCCCTTTAACTCTGCCTGTTCAAGAAGGGAATACAGTGCCATTATGCCGCCTCGCTGTTCTGTATAAGCTACGGTTGTAGAATGGGATCAGAGGTGTCTCGCCGTTCAGCTGCCACGGGAAGTAGTGTTAACGCTAAAACAATGTCCGTATAAACAGGACAGTCAGCAGGACAGGACCATGGGCAGGAGGGGTGTGACTTTTTGAAGATGTTAAAGGCATGCAGCAGAACGCGGAGATTTAAACGTTAAAAGTTAGCAGTTAGCAGCTAACTCAAAGTAGAAGAACAGCAGTCCACAAACAGTGAAAACAGTGAGGTCCAGGAGCTCCTTAACCTCCGAGCAGAGGACAACATCAGCCGCCATATAACAGGGACACTAAATGATTGTTATTGACATGTGATGTCATTGTTATTGTGTATGAAGTGCTGCCAACATGTATGTTATATGTCACACTAGAGGCTGACGCTGTTGTGTTACATGTCACATCTGCCACCTTTTTTGCTTCAGTGATGCTGACATACTGTCTATAATCACACACACACTACAGCGACATGATGCTGCCGTTTTTTATTCTGTGTAAAAATAAGGCCCGTTTCCACCGCAGGAACTTCAGGGTAATTTTACGGGGCCAGGGCCGTTGGTGCGTGTCTCCACCGCAGGAACCACCCCCGAAGGACAGAGGTCCGGAACTTTTACAGGGGCTAAACAAGTCCCTGCCTCGGAGTAGGTACTCAGAACGGCCCAGAGAAACTCCTGGCTGGGGCTTGGGGTTTACTTGGTGCTGATTGGATATACTCAAGGCGGGATGTGACGTTTTGTAAATAACAACATGGTTATCGTAGATTAGCTGGGCTAATTGTTAGCTGTTAGCGGTGTCTGTAATAACTCTATAAACGGTCCGTGAAAAAAATATTTTTTTCAGCGGATATCTTAGTTACAACATGATTGAGCTAGCAAAGCAGTTTTGTGTTGCTATGTGTGGTATTTATTCAGTTTTGGGAAATCAATGTCTAGATGTCTAGAAAGCATCAGCTGACAGGGACAGCTAACAGCAGCAGCAAAGCTAACATCAGGACGTCATCTGTTAAAAGCCTCCCGTTGTCGGATACGACATGAAACTACTCCAGTTAGCTCAATCATGTTGTAACTAAGACATCCGCTGGAAAAAATATTTGTTTTTCACGGAGTTATTAAAGACACGGCTAATGGCGTCCCTACGTCGCCCCGGTCAAAATGGTCGCGCAACGATTACGTCACATCCAGAGCCCGGTAACTTTACAGGAACCTTCCTCCTGCTCCGCTCTCTCAGTGGAAGCACGGCGGTTGAGAGGGCCGAGCGAGAGGACGTTCCTGTAGTAGTTCCTGCCCCCCAAATAGTACCAGGAACTTCTTCAGTGGAAACGGGCCTATAGAAGGGAGGAGTAAAGAAGGGACTTTGTAGCAGCTCTACGGCGCCATCTCTGTGTTAAAAAAGGGTGGTGTCTAAAAAGGGTGTACTGAGTTTAGGTCCTCTGCATTTTAGCAGCACTCTGAGACCAACTCACAGTCACTGAGTTATGCACGTAAAACAGAAGAAAGTAAACATCGAGAAAAATACTCAGAATTGATTCTTAAAACACTGAAATCCTAACTCATGCATGGCAAATGCAAAATAACTTGCACATAAGAGGAGGCTTTGATGTTTCACTGCACGTTACACTGATGTGTACAGATTTTAATATCTCTGTCTCACTCTGTTGAACACTCATATTTGTTTATTTATTTTCCTTTCTCTGCTGAAAAATTGCATCCAAGAAGGGAATATGTCCGGAGCTTCTGTTGGTGTGTATGGGTGTGTGCGTGTGTGTGTGTGTGTGTGTGTGTGTGTGTGAGACAGAGTTTATCAGAGGAGACATGTCAATTAGCGGGGGGGTACAGAAGGCAGAGTCAGAGGTCAGAGGTCAGGGCGAGGGGATTCGTCAGCTGTCACTAACCATAAAAACTTACTGTGTTCCTGTGCACGTGTGTGTGCGTTCGACGCTGAGGGCCTCGCTGCGGGTCAATAGCTACCGAGCCGAGACTGAGAACACATGCTTTTTCACACACACACTCAGTCGCAGCTCGCTGTGTGTGGTGACACCTTCTCCTGCTCAAAGATGAACAGCACAAAATTAAAAAGTAATTATAACCCTTTAAAGACAAAACCCTGTGTTTTATTTCTGCTGTTTATATGTTTGACTTGATGTTAATTTATATTAATTTCTGTCAAATTACTGTTTGACAGAAATGAAATGCAGATCAGAATATTTTATAAATCATATTTATTTCGTATAAATAGATTCTTTAGAAATAATGTTTCACCCCAGAAACAAAATCATTGTCTTGATAAGTCATAATTTTAAGGGTTTTTTGGGAAGACGTGATTCGTCCCAATTCTCAAGAACGGATGAATTAATTACTCCAACTGAAAATTTTTAAAAGACATGATACTGATGTTTTTTGGTTGGTTGTGACACAGTCGTGTGTCATATGACCAATGCTCTAATGGCAGTAACAGTTTGTTGCTGTCCTGCTGCTGTCCCAGCCTCGTATCATGCCGACGTGAAAGGATGACTTTTTCATCTGTGTATGACGCTGGAAGTCACTGACCAAGGCCTGGTACACGGTGACTTCAGAGTGAGACCGGTTTGCAGCAGCAGCTTTTTAAAAGTGATGCATTTCTGTAAATGCTGCAACTTTAAATCCTGCTTTAACTTGGACCCAACCGTACTTCCTGTAGTTGTGCACAGTTTTCCTGCACAGTGACAGATGATGATTGTCGTCTCAGGTAAAGAAGTTTAGATGAAGTTGACTCATAACCCGTCTGATCGTCTGACTGCTGCTGTTTCTTTGCCCTGTGTGACGCTGTTGCACTGATGTCGATGTGACTTTGGTGAGTGGAGTGTTAATCAGCAGAACTGATGGCCAATCTAATAAAGCCCACTGATCCTTTAAGGAGGCTTACTTTAAACATTTCTTGTGTAAACAGAGGAAAAGCTAAATCCCTGTAATGTCAGACTGAATGATGACTCTGATGTCATGATTCCAGTTTTCCAAAGTTCACATATAGACTTTCTCGAGGTCTGGAAACGACCTGTTCCTGTCAGAGCTCTCGCAGAGGGAGAAGTGATCAGTGTCAGTGGAGATCGGTCACTTCTCTCAGCGTTGGCGAGCGCTCAAAACAAAGTAGAGACTTGAGACCGCAGACAGAAGCATTAGGAAGCCTCCTCTCCTCTCCGTCCTCCCTCTCTCTTTCCTTCTCACGCCCTCCGTCCCTCCTTCCATCTCCATCTCTTCCTCTTTTCTCCCTGCAGCCCTGTGTGTGTGTGTGTGTGTGTGTTGTGTGTGTGTGTGTGTGTGTGTGTATGTCTGTGTGTGTGTGCGCCCAGTAATAAGAGCAGAGTGTGTGTGTGTGTGATCACAGAGGACATGATTAGTTTCCTTCATTAGGCTAAAGGCTGGGCTTTGCTCCATGGCAAATATTGGGCCATGGAAATGAGAGACATTTACACACACACACACACACACACACGCACACACACACCCACACACACACACACACACACACACACACACACAAGGAAAGGACACACCTCTAACACTCATCTAATATGCACTCACAGTCCTGGACAGGACATTCCTCGTTTATTCAGTAAATGGTAACACACACACACACACACACACACATACACACATACATTCTGGCCACATTCTGACACCCTCCTTCACACGCAGAGTAAACATACACACTTACAAAATCAAAACTCTTCAAAACACACACACACTTTCTGGCTTAATCCGCACTGCCCAGCTCCACCACATACTCACACACACACACACACACACACGTGCCAAAGCAAATGGGTGCAGGTTGTGGCTCGGCGGTGTGTTTCCCATGACTTTAATTAATGCCAGCAATTAATGAGACGTGATCCAGACCATGCTGGTCAACAGCCACCGTGTGTGTGTGTGTGTGTGTGTGTGTGCGCGCGCACACGTGTGCATGTGCTTGGTGTGTGTGTGAGCTGACGATTCACAAACATGCCGAGCACCTTCACCGCTTCACCAGCCAAACAGGAGGACGGGTACTTTACCTGCTGTTATGACCGTAGACTGTAAAAATAATGGACGTAGCTACTGTGATGTCACCCGTCAGTTTGTGGAGTGCCGTGTAAAGCCTCGAGTTCGGCGATTCAGCCGTCGCCATCTTGTTTTTTTGGAGGCAGTCGTGACCCTATTTGGGTGAGAGGGTGGAGCTGTGGAGGAGCGAGAGGTGGATCTGACTGCGAGGCTGAGGACGCTATCAGCAGACTCTGCCCTTAATTAGGCGTAACTTAAAGCCTTAACAAGCCTTGTGAGAATGTCGTTTTTGGTGAGAAATGTGAGTAAATGAAGTTGTTTGAAGGAGAAAGTTATTGATGCTGTCACAGCGATGTAGAGAGGGAATTATGTAATCATATTTTATACAGTTTAAAGGCTTTTGGAACAGTTATTTTATGTTTGAAGGTGAAAGAAGTTTAAATTAAAGGTTGATTTATAAATGTGTCTGATTGAATTTGTGCTCATTCAAAGGTGTAACTGAGTGACTTTAAACCTGTTCAGTTATTTATTTCATAATCAAGATTTCTTTGTTTCCCTGGAACAAAGGGGAGAATAAACAACAACAAAAGAAAATTAAACAGCAACAACCACCAAAAATCAGTATCAGCTATCGGCTTTTACAATCAGTGCATCCCTAATTTGTAGTAACCCTGTTGTTGCTGCTTATAAAACAGGACCTGACACACTGAGCCAACAGGTGGGCAAAGTTGGGCCATTGGTGAGTGTCTGCCGCCCTCGTCGGTGCGCCGTGTCCTGCACCATTTGGGGGACATACGGCACATTCAACATGTTGATCGGTGTCGGAACAGCGGAGCCCGTCTGTGAACGAAATCACTCTGATTGTCAGTTCAGCTCAGTGCACGAGAAACAGCAGAAACGTTTCCTGATGGTTTGTGTTATTGTTCACTGGCGCCCGGTAAATATGCTCTGACTGTGTTGTTCATGTGCTAACTGGCTAACTAGCATCAAGACGCTCTTCCTGTTTCCCTTTTTCAATGATGAATACAGACGACCACCGTCTGCTGCTGTGTATGTTCTCACCTAAGCATGGAGTGTTTGTGCTTGTTGGCCGTCGAGTTGGTGTGTTCGTGTGCAACGTTTGGCTAAGACGCTGCAAAGAGAGGTGATGCCGCTTGTTCTCAAACGTTGGTGAAGTGCGTCGGGGCCTTCCAACTCCTGTGACTTTAAAAATTACACTGGCTACTACAGTTACAAGGTCTGTGTCGAGTGTTTCCCTCCACCACTGCCCAAAGTGGACCATCATGTGCCACAACCAACAGCCGTCACGGTCAGGAACACACGTGGTACGCATGAAGGCGCCAGTGGACGTTTGAGAGATCCATACTGAAACCATGCATTGTGTTTTTAACACACTGATGCTCATTGGTCAGGGATGTGCAAATATGAGTCGCTGTCTTACACATGCACACACGTTAAAACACACACACATAATATAAAAACTGTGTGTAGCTGTGGATTCACTTTCCTGTGTATGAACACACTGACTGTTGCTTTGTGCTGAGCTGGTGCTGCGCTGGCTGGTAGAGGAGGAAGAGGGTTTAACACAGACAAAGACAGACAGGCTCCGCCCACAGGAAGAGACAGCCGAGGTGGACACCAAAGCTGACCTCTCCACCGTGTGTGTGTGTGTGACCAGAGAGAGACCTAGCATACGGACGGTGTCAAGCTAATATGTGTGCATGAGCTCATTTCAGGACTCTTAACAAACGACCATCTCACACACACACACACACACACACACACACTGAGCTGGTCGTATAGTGAGGTTTGGAGCTGGAAGGGAAACTCCCTTAGATAGAGGCCCTGATATACACACACATATACGCGCACACACACACACTGGGCTATTTTTCCATCATTTGCGGTGCAGGCAGCTATGTGCCGATGTTTATGGCACTGTACGTCTGTCTGGAAAGATGTAAGGCTGCTGTGTGTGTGTGTGTGTGTGTGTGTAAGGGTGTGGGAGCGTGTGTCAAGGAACGAACAGTTTTCTTGGAAGCTCAGAGCTTTTGACGTTTGTGTATACGTCTGTGTTGGTGTGTTTGTGGTGTGTGTGTGTGTGTGTGTCTAGCTGGGTTTATGTGTTAGTCTGTTTATCGCTGTGTGTTTTGGAGAAAGTGTTTATGCAGTCAAATTGGTCTTCTCTCTTCTCCAGCATGTACTCACATGCTGTTGGTTAAAAGGTCTGGCTCTGTTTCTCTGTCAGTTTCCTGTTTTTCATCAGACAGCATCATTTCATATCAGCAGATATCCACAGTGGAGCTGTCTTTGTGTTTGTGTCTGACGCTTTAACTGGCAGTGTTTCATTATAGATCACTGCTGTGTCCAAAATCTGTCCCTCAGTGAATGTTTCACTCTAATAAAAATGATATTTCAGTATTAATTAGCATCATTTTGCTCCATCAGTGACAGGTGCATGATTTAAGATGTCACATCTGTCAAAGCTGCATCAAGAGATTTAAAGCAAAATCAATCGAATCACTGTGACTTCACACTAAAAACAACAATCGTTTCCAGGTAGACAGCTGGTTTCGAACTGCAGAAATACAGGAAATCGCAGACTTGTTTATTTCTGTTGTCATTTTCAGCTGTAACTGTAACATGCACAGATATCACTGTAAAATATTTGACTCTACATGTACAGTAAATGACTGGCTGCTAATCGCATCACTTTCACAGTAAATAGTTGTGAAATAACAGCTGTATACTGTGATCTCACAGTAGTTATACCTCTATATTACTGTGATTTAGCAGCATGCTCCTGTAAAATAATGTTTAACTGTAACATCACAGTTAAAGTCCATTACATTACTGTGATATTACAGTATGTTTCTGTAAATCACTGAATTTAACTGTAACTTCACAGTTTATGTACATTTAATCACTGTGATTTAACAATGTGCTCCCATAGAATTACTCTATTTCACTGTAATCTCAGTTAAACTCCATATTTCACTGTGATTTATCAGAGTGCTTCTGTCTTAGCCATGTCAGTACTGTGGTTCTTCCAGTGGCCACAATGCTCATATCTCAACATGCAATTTTGTTTCGGACATTCATGATCTCCAGAGGATTAATCCTAACAATGTTAATGATCCTCTGACTTTCCATTTAGTGCCACCAGCAGGTCAGAGTTTTCACTGATATCTCAACATCTACCAGATGGATTGGCACAACATTCGGTGCAGACACTAATGGTTCCCTGATGTTGTTTCCTAAAGGCTTTAGTGACCCCCTGACGTTTCTCTCAGCTCCCACCATGAGGTTGACATGTTGTTGTTTTGTTTTGAAGTTTAGATGAGGATGAAATATAATCCCTGAGTCATCCTGTTTTATTATGAAGTGCTGATTTTGATAACACCTCACAGTGATGGGTGCTGCAGCCTCCCCAGGCTCCAAATTAATCTTACAATTTGTGTGTTAATCAGGATTTCTGCTAACCCTAACCCTAACCCTCTGCATCGTGACTGATGTGCAGCGTCCAGAAATTTAACCCGACATCACAGTGACTAAGACCTCATGTTTATTTTTGTAAGCTTAAAACCATTTCCCACAGTGGTTTAATTCAGAATAATCAGGCCTCCACAAAATAGCATTTTAAGTCCTGTGTGTGATTTACATGAGTATAGAAAAAAGCTGCTAGCAGCTAAGCTAATTTATACAACATAAAATGCCATAGGCTTGTGCTAATAATGTTAGCAGTTTGTATTTGTGTGTCTTGAATCAGTCAGACTTCACTGCACTTTACTGAAACCCCTCCACTGACTAGCATTTTGCAGGTGTAACTGCAGAGCGACACAGACACAACACTGCAGAAGTATAAATGCTCACAACAGTGTTGGCCATGTGTGTGTACTCTGCGTAGAGCCGATGCACAGCCATAAACTCGCCTTCAGAGATGTATTTGTTGGATTGAGTTGCAGTGTTTCTCCAAAGGGCCGTTGTGATTGAGACATACCTCGTTCCTCTGTGATTTATTATGCAACTGCAAAACCTCCACACCAAACACACAACAACACAGTAGTTTACAACCTTTCTGTTGGTCTCCAGCAGCTGTGGATAAACGGCCCTTCAGGCCCGAAAACACAACAGAACCAAACATAAGAAAGATGTTCACAGGCACCCAAACCAGAGTCAGTCTGTTTCTTTGGGGGGGTTCATTTCACAGATTCCATGTTGGTTCATGCTGCTCTGGAAGTGGCTCAGACAAATTTTTGGAATCACTGAGGTTAAGATAGCTGAGGTATAATTATGCATGCGGTTCTTTGTCAGATCACCAAACGCAGCATTCCTGCACAGTATTTTTTTTATAGGTCAGCCACACACTCACACACACATTTATATTCCTTGAAATACTTTGTCACTTCTGGTGCGAGCAGTTTTGTGTTGTTGGCTTCCAGCAAGAATGCACACTTCAAAGCTCACGCGTAAATCAGTACACAGAGAAATATAACGGGTAGACTGCACATATACGTTAAAATATATGCTGTAGTTTATACA